>NW_028324176.1:657142-985714 GCF_054372755.1 Phalangium opilio | reverse complement strand
ATTGTTCGACATTTGTCCAATGTAGGTTAGGTATTACACCAATATGGGCTCGATATTAGTCCAATATGGGCTCGATATTAGTCCAATATGGGCTCGATATTAGTCCAATATGGGCTCGATATTAGTCCAATATGGGCTCTATAGTAGTCCAATATGGGCTCGATATTAGTCCAATATGAGCTCGATATTAGTCCAATATGAGCTCGATATTAGTCCAATATGAGCTCGATATTAGTCCAATATTGGCTTGATATAAGTCCAATAATGGCTTGATATTAGTCCAATAATGGCTTGATATTAGTCCAATAATGGCTTGGTATTAGTTCAATATTGGCTTGATATTAGTCCAATAGTGGCTTGATACTAGTCCAATATTGGCTTGATATTAGTCCAATAGTGGCTTGATAGCAGTCCCATTTTGGGAGGATACTAGTACATTTTTGCCCACTTGCGTAAAAATTGGATAACATCCTGAACATTTCTGGGTTATAATTGATCCCTTAATAGATGATTCTGGATCCAATTTTAGATGAGACTCCAATTCTGGCTTATCATTTTACCGTTCCTTTATGAACACAAATTACGTTATCCAAAAATAGACGAAAAACTGTGCTGTCTCAGAGTCAGCCGTTTGGATCCATTTACATCCAATTTTGGACAATATTTTTTAACAGTGTACTGAAGTCTTTTTAGTTGTTACCCTCAGCTCTTTATTAAGTAGAACTTCATATTTGAGACGAATCAGACGATTGTTTTCGGAACAGGTGAAAAATTAATTTCCTGGTACCCCGAAAATTTCTAATACATTTTAGATCTTAGGTACCGGGGTTCCCATACACTATGCTAGAGACCCACCCACATTGTCCCAAGTGAAAATGTTTCAAACCTTTCCACAGGTACAACATATCATACCGATGTAGCCTTTTTTAATCATATAAATATTATAAAAAAACCGTTTCTACAAACGGAAAAAACCTGATATATACTACATCGTTGATTTTGGGTCGCCACTCACTGTTCTTGTGACGGCCTCTAATGGACAGATATTATTTATTCTAACCGTTTTCATATAACACCACCATTTATTAAAGCGGTAACATTACGTCATGACAATTAATTTCACATGTCACAGCTAAAAACTGTCGATTCTTATCAGGGGCGTCAACTTCATTATCTTAACACATTTTCTTTACCTTTTATTTCGGCTGACAAATCAACGATTTAGTATATATCAGGTTTTTTCCGTTTGTAGAAACGGTTTTTTTATAATATTTATATGATTAAAAAAGGCGAGTTGCAATTAAAATTATGCTATTTCATTTAAATTAGGCTTTTTTAATCATATAAATTAATAGAGTCTAAATAAATATACGCTATAAATTCGTAAAGCCACTTGCAGACTGAAAATTTGGCCTTTCAAGCCAAATAGCATATAAATTTTACACACAAGAGATACATTGGTGTTTGGCGGACGACCTTGAAATTCACGAAATGTCTCAGTGTGTCACTGGGTTTAGAGCCTGAGACCAAAAATATTGAAGTTCTACCCCATCAGATTCCATCAAAAGCGTGGCCGTCAAAAAATGATGGGGGGCGGGGGGGCTTAGTCTGCCGGTCCTTTTTTGAAATTGGCCTTTACATAAAATCCCTATGTTGCTGGGGGAGGAAAGCAGGGCCGAAGGGTGTTCATCCCTCCCGCGAAAATAATATTTTGCAGGGGGGGGGGGAGTAGAGATGAAGGGTGTTCTTACCCTTACACCGAAGGAGTTCATAAAAAGGCTCCTTTTGACAAAAATTCAATTCCCAATTTTTTTAGCCCTCTTTTTGAAACTATTACCGTGGATAAAGAATGCGCGTGAGGAAATTCTTTTCACTCTATAGGATAGGCAACTCCCTATCTCTGACGACAGCTTATTCTGTATATACTCTGTTACAACATGGGTTCTCAGCACGCGCAAACCCACGTCTCTATGTGACGTAGCTTTGTACGTGCTGTCAAGAGACAAAAACTTCAGGATCTTCAGGATTTAAAATATCCGCAAGTTTTTTTTTACCTCCAGTGCAGGAGCTCTAGACCTTAGTTTCAAATACGTGTGAAATTGCCTACAGCCTATTACACGTATTTGAAACTAAGGCCTAGAGGTCCGTGCACCCGAGCTAAAAAAACTCGCGGATATTTTAAATCCTGAATAGCCTGAAGATTTTCGTCTCTTGTCAGCACGCATAAACCTAGGTTGCATAGAGACCTAGGTTTGCGCGTGCTGACAACCGATGTTGTAACAGAGTATATACAGAATAAGCTGCCGTCCGAGATAGTGTTGCCTATCCTATAGGGTGAAAACAAATTTCCTCACGCTAATTCTTTATCCATGCTATTACTACCGTGATAGACTAAACAGCTGGCCAAGCCAGCATTTAGCGAACTGAAACTCCATCCGGACCAACGGCCTGGAATCCGAAAGTTCCTTGGCAGTGAACGGGTCGCATAGGTGGAAAATGGCAGGCCAGAAGTCCACTTCCGCCAGACTCGAAGGAGATGCGGTCGAAAACACTGTTCCCCAGTATTTGGAAAAATCCTCAACTGGGGGTTTCTTCCGCGGAGACTTGAGAGAATAGATTGGCGCTCCTTGTCTTATCTGATTTTAACATTTGCTGAACCAGCGCAAAGTTCCGACTCTTCAGCGGTTTCTTAGAGGCTTTAGCTCTTTCAATTTTCTTTTTGTGGCTTTGTCTCGCCAATTTCTTTGGCTGTGGTAGTTTGCGGTTGGTGCGAGCAACTAACTTACGGGAGGAAGCGTCTTTCGTCTTATAAAACACTGATACATGCAAATAATGAGATAAGCAATAATATCGTGACCAGCGACCAAGTTCAGAACTTACTTGCATTGATTTCTTCCACTGGTTTAAAAAATGGTTGTTAGTTTGAAAGTATTCTTAAAACTAACTTCGCGGTAGTTTTTAAATAGAGCTTGTCTCATATCCCTTAAAAAACCGGAAAAATGTAATGCTTTTTCAATGAGAAGCTATCCCCAAAAAAAGGGTGGTTTTATTCGTTTAACATTACAAACGGTTGTCAAGTCATATCTACAAATACAAAAGCATACCGGCCCTTTAGTATTTATTCACCTGTTAATCTTAGAGAAACATAAATTTTCCTTTACTTCCTCAACCTATCCAAAATCCGTAAAGATGTTAGAAAATTTTGTGTATTTTCTTGCTCCTCACTAAATTAGAATGAGAAAGGCATATGTGTTAAATTCAACTGTCCACAAAACAAGAATTATTTCTATTTATATAAATAGCTTAATCTTTGTTTTCTAAACCCTTGCCCATTAGTTGATGTTCTTCCACAGTTGCCATTCGATTCTTATTTTTAACTTCGAAATTATCCTCCTCCACGTCAGTATCGTCTGCAACATCATCACCATGATTGACACATCTAAGTTTTAACAGAAGGGAATAATAGTTTTAATTTTAAGGTTTATTTATAAAAAGAGCTAGAGTTGCGGAAAACACACATTGGTGACAAATTCAAGTCAATTGTGGCCCTTTATATACTTTTTCTAATGTAACTAGGCGAAGAATATGGCTTTGCTTCATCATGAAATATTCAGGGGTTTCTCAATATAATGTTAAGCTAAACAATATTTTAAATGTGGTGGTAACTCTATGAATAAAATCGAAAATACGATTACTAGACTAGAATGAGATAAGACAACCTGAACAACCATATTAGGTTGAAACTTTTTCGAAAAACTTTTAGGCTAAGGTAACTAAGGCTAAGTTCCTTGAATAGTTCCGATTACTCACTTTTGGGAATTTTATTTCGTTTGTATCAGTCATAGTAGACGCATCAAGCGTATTACATTAATCTGTTTGTGTTTCAATAGACACGTTTGTCTTCATTGGCAGGTGTAACGCTGGATAATAAAAGCGTGAGACTCATTTCTGATGTTCAACTTAAGGCCTTCATCCCTGAACAGTGAGAAAGCGCTTCCAATGCTAGCTTTGTTATGAGAACCTTATTATTACAGAAAGATAAGATGTCTAATTTTTAAATTACTTAACGTGCAATCAATATAATATTCTTTGCTATTTTGTTATAACTAATGAAGTTTTTCTTTATTATGATATTAACAGAATGGGTACTTACGGTATAAAAATTAGTACAGATATAACGGAAAACGCTTAAATTTCAACTATTGAATAATCTAAATATTCTAAAATAATGAACGTTGATTCGCAGAGAACTTATGAAAAAGATATTTCTCGGGCACGCATCTCATTAGTCTGCACTTGGTGACACCTAGCGGGGTTCTTCCAAAAAAACAGCGGCCAATTCAACTTTAACAGGGTTGCCTCAGTACCTGGAAATCCTGGAAAATCTGGAAAAGTCAGGGAATTTAAAAATGGACCGAAAAGGTCAGGGAAAAGTCAGGGAATTTAAAAAATTTCAGCAAAGTCAGGGAATTTTATTTTAGTGGGTAAAATGTCTGGGAATAAGTCTTTATTGAAAGAGTAATGAAAGTTTCTCCTCATGCTCTCTGAACACAGAAAACTCTAGATTAATCCTTAAAAATGTCTAGAATTGTTTTTGTAAAGTAAATGCTCTCTTAGACTGTTATTTATAGTTAAAATGTTTCTTATTTGTTTTGGTGCAACAAATACATGGGTAAACTTAATGTAGAGTTTATTTAATTATAAGCACTTAAAACCTGCTGTAAACATTCACACTTTCGGCCTAAAAGGTCAGGGAAAACCTGGAAAAGTAAGGGAATTTGGTTCTGAAAATTCCGTGGCAACCCTGTTTAAATAAAGGGGTTAGGTCTAAAAGGGTAGAGGGAAGGTAACTATAATGGAACAGCTCGATCTCTAACTCTCGCGCACCTAACTCGGCGCACGTGATCCGTTAAGATGAAAATTCTAGAAGGTAAATACGACCTTGGTCTTTTTTATCTTTACTAATGTAAGGAGGGAGTAGAAACAGAGAAACGGCTGTTTATACTTGGGAAAGGCAGATTCTGCCGGCGCTTGCCTGCGGACCGGCAGCCGCATGTCCGCGGACTGGTGCCGGTCCACGGACCACAGTTTGAGAAGCGCTGAGTTAGATAAAGTAAAATCCTACCCTTTAATGATACAAAACGACATTTTAAATAAATATTTTGAAAACTAGTTTAGGACACACAACTATCACGTCAATCGTCACTAGCAGACGAAGCGTATCAGTTGTTTTCGAAAAAAGACCGTCATTGGACGGAAAGTTTGGCGGACGAAAACCCGAAAAAAGAATGACGTTCAACAATTTAAAATTTTCATAAAAATGGCGCGCAGTGGCGGGTTTCGGGATAGATTTAATTTCAATTTATTTATTAATTATTTCTTTTTTGTTGTTTTGAATCTTTTCATGTATTATGTATGTGTAGCTCTACCGATTTCATAAGGTTTTTAACAAAGATAAACTTTTCCTTTAACATATTTTTTTAATTAAACATAGAAAAGCTATTACTTTGAACATTAACATTACAGTGGAACTATTTACCTTCGTTTATAACTTTCAAAGCATCTACATCGAAATGAATAATATTAATTTGGCAAAAATGCAAAATAGTATGAAAACTACTTTTACTGCAAGTGAGAGGAGGGTAGCCGGAGAAATGTAGATGTTTCACTTGTTTTTTTGCCAAACGACTGTAATGGGGGCAGTGATCAGAGCGACGCCAAAAACTAACAGTTTTAAAAATTAATTAAAAATAGTTAACTATCAATTTATTTATATATTTGAAACCGTATTTTTAGGTCCTATCTGATTTCAAAAATGAAAGCTTTTCATTAGTAGTTAAAAAATTGATTCTATCCCTTTCATTAGGTGTTAAGGTCCTAAAGACGAGAGAGAAGCCACATCTTCAAACTGCAGGCTGCTTTTTAACTTATTATGAGCTTAACTCTTTTCTGTGTAATAAGTCTAAAAAGTAAGTGAAGATGTTCACGAGGCCTATGATGTTGAAAATATTGAAAAGGGAGAATGAATTAAGTGGACGTGAATCAATTAAAATGGTGGTGAACACTGACTATGGATTCTTGGGAAGGCGTCATGGTTTTCTGTCTTATGCCCGTCAGACCAAGTTTGCGTCTCTTCCAGGACGGTGTCCTGTCCTTGCATAGTCTTATGGCATGCTTCAAAGTGAGGTTTTCTTCTGCTAAGATCGTCCGTCGGATTTTTACATCTTTTTCCCCGAATACGATTTGATCACAGATGAACGAGTCTTCCTGTTGGTCAAGGTTGCTTTGCTTTGGAGCGAAAACCGACTACGTACTTTTCGGGGCTCTTGTCCTTCTTATGCCTTCTCTCTCGAAATACCAGCCTTTCAGAGGTTTCCTTTTTGTGGATGCATTAGGTCTTGAACATGGCAACAGCATTGTCTTCGGTTTTGGAACATCGACTCTGAAGACAAGAATTGAGCAATCAAGGGTGTATCGATTCTTCATTTCGAAAAATATTGCTCTCTAAATTAGTTGGTGCTTATAATAACAGTTAAAAACTAAACCCATCAAGGCAGCTCCCCTAATTGCCAAATGCTTTGGAAAATTTAAACGGAGATATTAAAATTGAACCTCCGTTAAGATAAGATTTGTAAATTACTATTTTGATTTTAAGATGTTGTCAGAATAAGGGAAAACTAAAGAATATTCGATAATTGTTTCGGAAGATTTATATTAAATCATAAGGCGAAGTACTGACAAATATCAAAATTAAACAGATAAATAAATTCACCATAAAAATTTATACGAAAATGTTTCTTACGACAAATCAACTGGAACACTGGAACAGTTTAAAATAAGTTTATGAGGTGTGAACTTGTGTTTGAATGTTTTTAAGACTTAGGGCTAATTAACGCGCGCCCAAAAAATCATGTTTTTTGTTTTTGTATTCATTTTTATTTACATATTTTTGAAAACTTTGGATTATTTTTATTCCTAGAAAAAACAGTAAAGATATCTTGAGCCGGATATTTTGTGTAACAAAAATAATTTTAACTCCTTGAAATAGAATCTTTACCGAAGGAAGGGATCGGTTTGCTTGAAAAACGAAGTAGTAAAATTTGTTAGCTTGGATAGAACAGTTCCAAGATTCAGGGCATTATATGCCATGCACGTGCAGTGTGTTAAGTAAAATAAAAGAAAACGAGCGAATAGAATCATATGGGTAAAGTAAAGGCCGATGCTTTGGTATAAACAAAACTGAACTTTGAGCATGGGGGTGGAAAATAGAAAATTTAACTTCGCGACCTAGCAAAAAGCTAGGAGTCCTCTTTGGATTTAAGAGAAAAATCAGTTGAAACAGGGCTAGCAAAGAAGATAGAAGTCCTTAGAAGGAAATATGAAAATAGTTGGTTATGGGCTAGCAAAGAGGCTAGAAGCCCCTAGTTGGACATGGAGCTCAGACCTACGCAAGGAGCTATAATCTTCAGACATAATTTGAAACTGTAGTCTTCGGACATAATAATTAAAGAATGGAAATTTGAAATTTGGAAAGGTAGTCTTCGGACATAATTTGAAACGATTGTCTTCGGACATAAATTGAAAGGGTAGTCTTCGGACAAAGTAATGAAAAAATAGAAAAGGAAAAGATTTAGATATCACGGAAGGAATAGAAATGGAAAAGGTTTAGGTACCACGGAAAGAATAGAAATGGAAAAGGTTTAGATACCACGGAAAGATTAGAAATGGAAATGGTTTAGATACCACGGAAAGAACAGAAATAGAAAAGGTTTAGATACCAAGGAAAGAATAATGCAAAAGATAGTTAAAGTAGAGGAACAGTCTGAAATAAAAGATACTGAGTTGATTGGCATTTAAGAGAGCGTTGAATTCATCTAAATTAAAAAACTGAGTGACTTTGTTATTGACCCGACGAACGGGGACTTATGGTTTCGAATTTTCAGTCGGTCGGAACACTTACAAAAATTTAAGCTCTCCCAAAAATAAAGGTAACGGATTAAGAGAATAAAGCTATGACAGCAACAGGAACGACATGTAAAATTTGGGTGCGACAAACTATTGGACGCTCTATATAAAAAGGCTAATTAACAGTATTAGAAAATATGCAGCCCTACAATAATAACACTTCTTGCTATTAAACCTCTGTTTCTGAAAAATAAAATTAACAATTTATGTAAATGGCCTAGTATTGAAATAAATATTACCGAGCAGCCTGGGATGGAAAATAAAATGACAAATTGCATACTAACTAAGAGGTGTGTTATGTTTGAAGTGTTACCATGGTGATGGAATATTTCAGCTTTAATTTATTCGTGTTCTAGCTAAATGTAAGCATAATTTTACATATATTTGTCACAATAAAAATTGACTTGATGCAAGTTAATCAACTGCATCATGGAGGAGGAATAATGATAATTATATTCAATTTACTTCGTAAACACCATTTGAAATGATAATGAGCGTTTAAAGGCTGGACGCTAAATATGGTCAATAATAGCGTAGTTATACGTTATTAAACGTTTCCATAGATACGACTGCAGCTCAGCCCCTTCACTAAAGTTTAGAGAGACTTTGGAGTTGGACTCAGTTCTTAATATCTCCAAGTCACTGTAGAAATTAGAAATAAATTGTAATATCCTTGTCTCGTTAATCATGAACAAAGACGTCTATAATATAAGCGTACTAAGACAATTTAAAGTGGTAAGTTATTGTTAGCCAGATGATTAAGGTAACCAGGGGGTTAATGAGGAAAATGTTTATCTGGATTCAGGAGTGAAACAGTCGATAAAAATTACTTGCTACGAGTAAATACATGTAAAATTAGATATCAAACAATACTAACCGATTCCTAATTAAAACATATCAACGTAAAGAATTGATGGACTCTGGTTTTTTTTCTAAAAGATGGTTGATTTTTCTATTCCCTTCCAAAGAGATATATCCAAAAACTCAATTTCTGCTATAATAAGCTCTATCTTGTTTATTACGACACTAAAGGAGAACATGCATTTATTGGCAACTAGCTGTTATCGAAACGAACTACACGTTCTATCAGAAAAGAAAGAATTTTAAGAAAACAATATGAAATGTTAAAAAAAATCAATTAGGAAAGTTTTAAAACGAAGAAATCATCCCTCGAAACGATTGCTGCATGTAAAAAGTACGATAAAAAGTATTATATCTCTTAATCATTGGAATACGAATATTCGACGTACAATGACAAAAACATCGACATTAACTGGCGCAAATATATTAGCGAGATTAACTGGCGCAAATATATTAGCGAGATAAAATGTATGTTATATGTTTATCCCGGTCGTATCATCCAGATCAGTTTAGCTGTTAAAACAGAGTTCAGTAACAACAGCAATACATAGATATTTTTCTACTTGGAATCTTAAATAGGAAATAGTTGGGTCTTTCTGCTTGAGTTAAAGGAGAAAAGGTATAAAAATCGTCACCCCTGACGTCATGCATAATTTCTCTGCACTAAGCAATCAGGTCATATTGACATAGCGACCTGCGCCGCGATTCTCGCGACTTTTGAGCGCCAACCCCTAATGTAAACAAGTTCTTTTTGCATGTGCTAAACGAGTAGACTAAGGGTTGTATATATATTTTAAATTTTTTTTTTGGAATTAAAGCTTTGGTTTTTTTTTGGAATTAAAGCTTTGGTTCCCTAAAGTAAACGTCGAGATGTTTTGTTTGAGCTACTTTTTCATTATTTTTTGTTGTAACGGCTATATATTTAATGATAACGGGAGAAGTATTTTTGTATGAATATGAGTTATTTAGAATCGTAAGGTGGATTTAGTTTGTTGTTTGATAGGGTTTAGTATATATTTCTGTGGTTTTATTAATTCAACTTTGTTCCTATATATGTGAACTGCCAATGAAACATGAAGGAAGGAGGAGCGCGCAGTTTAAAAAAGTTTAAAGCCTTTCCCCTTGCATTCAATCAGATATTAGTATCACCTGTTCATGTATTCCTGGTAAAAATCATACAAAGATCAAACATTATTTTTCTAAAAGCGTTAAGGTTTCACCCTGAATTAACCTAAGCGCCGAATAGAAAACCTTCAAGTGCGGCCCTTTGGATAAACGGCATCGCTAGGTCTACGACTGACCAAAACCTACCCCACTTAGTTTAAGACTTATTTAATGTGCTGAATTATACTTCTACAAACTCAGAATTTGTTTAGAAAAATACCCTAGACAATTCACTCACTAACTAAATCAAATTTCTATTACCCAAGTTCGTGGAGTAGGATTCCAAGTCAGAAAACGGCACTTTTTACTTCATTAATACGATCACACACTTATAATAGAAAACTAAGTAATAAGAGAATCGGGGACGGGTTGTTGGGTAAAGGGCTTGTAATGACAAAAATATCAGTTCAAGTGTCTAGCCTTAATCAGATATATATAATTGGTACTAATAATTTTATTCTATCGCAAAATAATAGCGACATATCTTTCGTAAAGATGTCACTGACTTGCATATTTTTCATTTTGAGATTTTTAATTAATTGATTTTCCTAGTCCTACTTGGAGATGCCCAAGTATGCCTTTCCAAGAATGTTTACTTACATTTTCGAAAACACAAAACGTCTTAGGTAATGTTCTTTATGTAACATTTATCAAAAGCAAATATAGATGGAGTACAACCCATAGCTTTTAGTTAAAATTATTACATATGTAACAAGAATTTCAAATGCTGCTCACTCTAGGTGAAAATCAAAGACGAAAATATTTTTCAAACGGAAAATAAAGTACGCCTTTTACAGCGAAAAATACTTCAAAAAATTTTGGTTGAGATCTAAGTAGCTCGGAAGTTAGTTTTCTATTTACTGCTTGCTTTGTTATAATTATAGAAACAGGGGGCGTAATAAAACATTCGATTTCTAATAGATGTTTCAAATTATTATCTTTAGGGGCAATTTAATAATACATTTTTCTAAAATCTAAGATTTCAATCCTAAATTTAACGCAGAGTTATATTCGCCTGTTTTATAAATTTGACCTCGGAACCACGAAGCAGTATCTTCTCAATGAACCGAATTCCCATTCGACCGAAATGCGTCAAATAAGATACGAAGCTATCGGAATGGCGGGTTTCGAACTAAAGGGATAAACTTACACTGTAAAAAATAAAGGTATTTTGTTGGTACTCAAAAATACCTCATGGTATTTTTAAGTACCTTTTAAGGTATTGTAGGTCTTTTCTCTTAACGATGGTTTCAGAAAGTCTCCGAAAAGGTATTTTGACGCAAGTGGTATTCAAAGATACCATTTATGGTTTAATTCTTCTCGGATGGTACAAAATCTAACCTTTCCAAAATTTTGATAGTACTCATAAACACCTCAAGGTTTTTCGAAACACCTTTCAAAATATCAGTTCTTTCAGTTTCAACAGATTCGTAATGTAAATGCAAACCGACGGGTAGGCATCACCGCGTATTACCATTTAAATTAATTATTTGTTAAATGTTTTTACGTTTTTATCTAGTCTTTGTGCTTGGATACCAATTAATTTATATCACAATTAATATAATTACTATAATTGGAATTATATATAATTATTTTAAACCGTAAACGGTAAATCTCTTAGCGCCACCTACGGCGAAGTGTGATTACACAAAATGTGTAAGAAATACGGCGGACGTCCGTGGTCCGAACCTCGTGATCTTTATGAACCTCGTGGCTTGGTTTTTTTCCATTAGCTCGTGTTTGGGAGGGGGTTTGCAATTTGGACACCTGAAACTTCCATCCCCCAACTAATGGTTAAGGGTAAAGACGCGTTGACTGAAAATGAAAAGAAAGAAATATAGAATTGAATTCCGCCATTTCTTAAGTTTTTTTCCACAGCGTGTGCCTACAAAGCGTTTGCAATGAACATAGCAATCTTATATATTATACCATATTTAAGCGAGAATCTTTTTTATTAAATCAGTGTTTCTGGATTTCGGCCATACGGTAAAAAATTAAATTTTTTGCGGTAATCTTTCGTTTTAAATTTCGCCCATTCGGAAAAAATAATCATTTTTGTGGTCGGAAAATTCGGTATCGCGTCGTCGGCTCGTCGCCTTCGTCCGTCATTTTTGGTCCCACCATATTGATTGGGTGTCCCGTTGTAAATTTTGGAAACAAGCGGTTGACGATAGAAAAGGTATTTATGATTCTACTTAATTTTAATATCAGTACTAGATGTATCTATAGTGTTACATTTTATAGGATTATCAACGCTCATTAAAAGCGTGGAGAGCAGTTGTGGTAAATTGCGATCCATAAGGCTATTTTTTAATTATTGCAGTCTTTGAAGAATCTTAAAGCGTTAGCAACTGCAGCTGGCTTTCTCAGTTTGAAGACCAAAAATTCAATGGTAATGTGCAATTTTTATAATAATACCAATATTTAAAAAAAAATTAAGACCCAAATTTCCACTAAATAAATATAAGACAAGTATTTGTCCCTGAACGCACTCACGCAGGCAGGCAGGTGGGCTGAAAAACCCCAGGGTGCATATTGACGACAGTCAGATACAGCTTGAAATGTTAGTGAGTACAAAACTGGGCAACCTCTTATCTCTCTCAGAGCAATGGCTAGAGATAGGACGGCGCCTAGCTTTGTATGTACTGATATTTCATGATGAATTTGACAATGGAACGCTGCACTGCAACCCGTACCGTTCAGTTTGATTTCTTTAGTGGACGTTTCTAACAAAGCGATGTAGCAAAGTTCTACCATGGATAAAGAATGCGCGTGCGGAAATTTGTTTTCACGCTATAGGATAGGCAACTCCCTATCTCGAACGACAGCTTATTCTGTATATACTCTGTTACAACATCGGTTGTCAGCACGCGCAAAGCTATTTCTCTATGTAACTTAGCTTCGTGCGTGCTGTCAAGAGACATAAAACTTTAGGATCTTCAGGATTTAAAATATCCGCGAGTTTTTTTAGCTCGAGTGCACGGACCTCTAGGCCTTAGTTTCAAATAGGTGTACGCTGTAGGCAATTTCAAACGTATTTTAAACTAAGGCCTAGAGGTCCGTGCACTCGAGCTAAAAAACCTCGCGGATATTTTAAATCCTGAAGATCCTGAAGTTTTTTGTCTCTTGACAGCACGTAAAAAGCTACGTTACATAGAGACCTAGATTTGCGCGTGCTGACAACCGATGTTGTAACAGAGTATATACAGAATAAACTGTCGTTCGAGATAGGGAGTTGCCTATCCTGTAGAGTGAAAACAAATTTCCTCACGCGCGTTCTTTATCCATGGTTCTACCCCGTACAAGGAGGCTTAAAATCTCTTTATACTCGGTTTCTGTCGGAATTTAGGGACATACTCCCTTTCCTATGAGATTTTTCATTGACATTATGTAATAATTCGCCTTATTTGATTCTGACTGAAACTGAATATCTACATGAATTTACTATGGTTATTCTTGAATATACACATGTAATTGAAACCTAAATTGATTTTTCTTCAGTGGGCCTTGGGCCTGCTAACTCTACTGTATATTGAAACTGTATATTCAATGTTAACTTGAATAAATTCATGGCAATAGGAACATCATAACTATAGGAGTATTCATTGATGTTTATAGATATCAAAATGTATCGTTGCTCTATGTGTGGTGTCAACAGACCATCATTCAAGAAGCTTCTAACTCATTATAGAGATTTACATATTCATGACCCAAATTTTAAAATCACTTGCAATGTAGGAATTTGTTCAAAACCATACAATGTCTATAAATCTTTTACAAGCCATGTTAAGCGAAAACACAGCCTAGAGTACCTTGAAATTGAGGATGGGATTCTGCCTGACTCTTTAGTTATTGAAAACCAACACAATGAGCCCCATATTAACGAACAGACCAATAATGTGAACGAAAATGAAATCCAAAATCATGAAGATTCTTTAGTGAATCTACGCAAAAACATGGCTTTGATGATTCTGAAATTGAGGGAAAAACATTTGCTTCCGCGCTCAGTTGCTATGAGCATAGCTAATGATGTCAGCGTTATAGTTGAAAATGTTAAAGAGTTGTGTACAAACTCTGAACCTGGTGAGATTCCAGAAGTAGAAACTCTAACTGATGTTATAAGAAGTGACTACAAGCTAAATAGTTTCTGTAAGCAACAGCTTGAGCTTTTGTCCCCGATCGAGTACAATTTGGGGGAAAACTACCGTAATGGCAAAACTTTTAAGGATACCTTTCAGTATGTAAATATTTTAAAGCTACTTGAGAGAATGTTGTCTTTCGATGATGTATGGGAAGAAATCCAAAAATATGCATTGGAAGGAAAGCGGGAAGGAGAGCATAGTACAGTTAGTGATTATGATCAAGGCCAAATATTTATGAACCACGAAATATTTAAAAATGAAAAGTCGTTATTGAGAATCCATTTATATACTGATGAGCTAGAGTTAGTAAATCCGCTTGGGTCTAAACGAGGAAAGCATAAAATTAGCTTATTTTATTTTTTCTCGGGAATTTGCCACCTAGATTTAGAAGTAAATTAAGCAACATTTTCCTAACAATAGTAGTGAGGTATAAGCACGTAGAGAAATATGGATACGAGCCTGTACTTGATCCACTTATTCAAGATCTAATTACTTTACAATGTGAAGGAATATTTATTAAAGAACGAGGTGTAGTAGTTAGGGGCGCTTTGGCAACTATTTCGGGTGATAATCTTTCTTCGCATCTGTTAGCTGGCTTTAAACAAGGTTTCAGTCGCGGAAGAATTTGTCGACACTGCATGGCTGTTAAAACAGAATTACCTGAAAAGTTTTTAGAATCTGATTACTCGATAAGAACAGAAAAAGCCTACTTGTACCAAGTTGAAGCAGTTTCTGAAAATATTGCTAACGAGGCTATTTACGGGGTAAAAAAAATCACCTTTCCTTTCAATTCCTGGATTTAAAGTAACGGATAGCTTCCCCCCCGACATTATGCATGATCTATACGAAGGAGTTATACCACTTGTTTTGAAAGTTGTTCTTTCTGGCCTCATAAGTGCTGAAGTTTTTTCTTTTGAAAAAATGAACGAAATTTTAACTCTTTTTGAGTATGGTAGTGAAGATTCTACAAATAAATCTGGCACCTTCTCAAAGGGGATGATTTTTAAAGACAACCATTTAATTGGTTCAGCCGCCCAGAAGAGCTGTTTGTTCTACATGTTTCCTTTTTTATTTGGTCCTTTTGTTCGTGAAGATAATATCCACTGGAAACTATATTTAAATCTGAGAGAAATAGTTGATATTGTATCTGCCCCTGTTATAAACATAAATTGGCTAGCTTTTGCTGCCGACATGATTGAACGTTTTTATCAGAACCTAAAGTTGTTGGCTCCAACTAAATTCACTCCAAAAATTCATTACATGGTTCACTACCCAAGACTTATCTTAGAATATGGGCCATTAAAGAGACTAGCGTGCTTTCGCTTTGAAGCGAAGCCTCAAAAAATCAAACAAATAGCCAGTAGATGTAGAAACTTTACTAACATTGCAAAAACAATAGCTGAAAGAAATCAGTACGCCCAGTGCAATGACTGGAGTGGGAAAAACGGCCTTCAAAATGACGATTTACAAAAAAGGTTAAAATGCATATTGTTTTCAACCTTGCCCTACGATCTTAAACTTAAAATAAGAGAGTGCAAGTATCTAAATGTTGAATGGGAAAACCTATCAATTTTAAAAGCTAAAGAAATTAATATCAATTTAGTTTCATATAAGCTATGTACATTTATAACGGTTGACCTTATTCATGGTGAAGATATACCATTATTTCTAAAAATATCTCATATTCTGAGAATTGGCGAATGTTGGCTTTTATGTGGGAAAGTTTTTTATGTTGAAAACTATAACTCACACCTTCATGCCTATGAGGTGAAGGATTCTAAACATTGGAAAGTTATTCGACCTGGGGCTGAAATAGATTACGCTTCAATGAATGAATACAGAATTCCTTCTGCAAAAAATCTCCCGTTAAAAACATTTATTACTCTGAGATATAGACCCTGTCGTTAATTATCACGTGAGACACGTAGACACTTCACGAACTTGTTTACAAATTAAATCGTTCTATAATGAGAGCAGGAGTCAAGAAGCTATTGCGTGTCGTTTGAAAAGCGAAGGAAGGAAATTAAGCTGAATGAACCATTCACAATGAAAAACCTATCGGAAAATATTAAGAGAACTTTCAGAAAAGATATATCTGGGATACAGATTTATTCTGAAAAGTGGAAGACATTCATTGACATTGATAGTGACGAAGAAGAAAGCCCACCTGATGGTGTAGAACTAAATATATTAGGATCTGAAAATATCGAAGTCGCAGCTTCAGTATCTTCAAGGTAGGCTATAATAAACCCATTTACAAAATACTTATATCAGACGTGAGTTTCGTAACATTATTTCTCCTTTCATCCTGTAGTAACCAAGAGATACCGAATCTTAGAGCCACAGTTGCGAATCCAGAGGAGGAACCAATTACTACTACGAGCGGAAGATTAACACTTCCTCTAGGATATAAGGTTCCAACCTTACCTAATCAAATTCAAGAATTAATTGATCAGAAAAACCCAATTGTTTTAACTGAAGAGAGATTTTCGAATAAAATAGTTGCTCTTCTTTATGAGGATTTAAGTCGCTACACTATGTAAGTCTGATAAAAATAATTACAGCGTCATTTATAACTTTACCCATATATTTAATTTTACTAGATATCCAACCCATGATGAGTATAATAGAGTTTGTCAGGCTTTGGTATCTCAACACCGCTTTTTAGTTGATCGTCTTAAAATTGGAACCGAATATGTAAGTACGGTGGTATTTACAATATACATATAAATATATGATGTGTGTTTGTGAAAGTAATCTCCCATTTTTTAGGGCACTTGGTTAGAAAGTTTGAAGTCCAAATTTAAGCGGGAAAGGCGGCATTCCACTCACTTGCAGATTGTAAAAGATGCTCAAAAGAAACACGGGCATTCGAACAACAGACGGAAAATAAACGACCCAGATCAACCAGTGCCAATGAAGAAAATAAAAAGATTTCAAATATTGGTACATAGCAAACATTTCATGTAGGTTTTAGAACTTTTATGAAAATGTTTTAATTATTTTAAGAGGATTGCTTTGAAGATGAAATTAGCATAGCTGCTCACATAAAATGTCTTCAGGAGGAATGGAAGAAAACCAAGCCAAACCAAGTCATAGTGGATGAAAAAATGAAAAAAACTTTTCAAGTTAGGCGAAAAGTTTGCGTTGAAAAGTCGGTGCCGGAAATCATAGAAAATTATCCAAATTTGACTGACGAACAAGAAGTAATATTAATTATAATTATTAAGCTAGGATATTTAATACATTAGAATTTCCCATAAAATAATAAGTTGATGTCCCTATATAATTAGATATTGAAGGAGTTCCAGAGGACCATTAATTTTGACTTTAACCCTGAGAAAAAAATCGTCGATTACATTCGTCCTATTACGGGAAAGATTTTTGAATTGACTAAAAAGTCGGATCTTTTTGAGAAGTTGAATAATCAACTTTTATCAAAGAAAGATTTTGTTACGACTGAAATATATACAGGTAGAGATTTTTTATTTTCATTGAAATATAAATTTCATAACATAAAATAATTGTTATCATTAGAAATGGAAGTTGGCGCAAGTTTACTTTTATTGCCGTTGATTTTTAAGGAAAACCCTAAAATGCTTTTTACTTTAGATGTAAGTAAATTTTTCATCATCTATTGGTTGTTCATATACACATGAATATTGATCATAGATATTTAATTAAATGCTATTCTAGGTTCCAAACCACGAGCATGCTGTGGTATATATTCAAGACGCAGACTATTTCAGAAAACCCGTGAAAGTAGTTTTGGAGACTGTAGAAATTTCATCGAGCAGTGTTATTAAAGGGTTTGTAACGCTCTTTATGACCTATTATGCGTTTGGTATTGATTACTCTCCAAAGTTGATGAAGACATTACAGTTTATACAGAAAGTAGTTCTCGAAATTGAACCAGGACTAAAAAAATTACCAGTAGCAATTAAAAATGCGGTTAACAAATTATATGCATAAAATTCTAAACCTCTTAAATTGAAAAATTTTCATTGCAATTTGTTGTACTTGTGAACCTTACCTTGTAAATTGATGGTTATAAATGACATTTGAGTTAGCTATAATACTGACTATGTTTTTTTATTATTATGTGTTGTTTTCATACCACAACTGCTTCATTTTTGAGCGCAATTCGGGTTTAAAAACAACCTTAAAATATTTTTACATAACACCATTATAAGAACGTTTTGAATCCATCAAAGGTTTCTAATAACACCTTGTAGAAGAACGTTTTGAATCCATCAAAGGTTTCAAATAACACCTTGTAAAAGAACAATTTGAATCCATCAAAGGTTTCAAATAGCACCTTGTAGAAGAACGTTTTGAATCCATCAAAGGTTTCAAATAATACATTGTAAAATATGGTTTCTTCAGAACCTTTATTGGTTTGGGTTAATACCATATTAAGTAGATATTAAAACTCTTAAAGGTCTCAAATAATACCTTGTTAATAAGAGAGGTTTTTCCAGAACCTGTATAGGTCTTTTTCATACCAAAATTGGTACATTTTGCTACCTACAAAGGGTTTGAATAACACCTTTCTTCAAAACAGGTTTTAAATAAAACCTTTTGAGTTTGCTTTAACACCATAATAAGTACGTTTTGAAACCCTTTCAGGTTTAAAATAATACCTTGCTTCCGAAACAGGTTTTTCTAGTACCCTTAATGTTACCATTTTAAAACCTTTAATGGTTTTTTTGAGTTCCTTAAGGTCGCAAATACTACCTCTTCTTAAAGGTACTTTTCCGTACCTTCATATAAAGGTTTTTTTTTAGTACTTAAAAAGGGTCGCCTGGGGACGCAAGCAAAAATACCTTATTTGGTACGGAATAGTCACTTTTTTTTTTTACAGTGTGAGATCGATCCAAGCGCTTCAGTTGGCATCGTTGGCATAGGGAGAGGGGCAGCAGAGTTCCCCCAGCGTGTCCTCAGCTTTTTCAGTACATCGAGAGGGTGAAGCGTAAAGAGTTGACGCATCTTAGATCCAATGAAGGACATTATTAGAATACATATTCCCATATCGATTATGTTCAGTAATGCAGGTTCCATCCTGAAAATCGTCCTTCCCCCAGTATGAGGGCTTGTCACAAGGCCAAGGTCCTGTGATCTGCGTTGATACAAGTCCGGACGACCACGGGCCACGAGTTTATCGGCCCTAACTTGTCGAAAGTAAGGGGGAGTAGGCGAGTTAGGCCCAAACTAGGCTTAGCGATGTTCGACGGCGTTGACGGCAAAGTACGTTAAAACGTAGGACGGCTACGATTGAGAGACTTAATTCGTTCGCCGAGGCTTCGTGACGTTCCCCCCATGGACCACCATATGTAACGAACCAAATCCTACGATCCGTAATTTAACGCTATTTCGCGGGTCAGAGCATACATCGTACTATTACTGGGGTCCGATAATTAATAAAGGAAGAATACGTTACTTTCTCTAGTTACTATTTATTTACATCATAAAAGTTCCTTATCGCATGGGAATGTGTTGTCCTTCCCGTGACCGGTACACCGCTAACCAAGCCCTAAACCATGCCGCCCCTACTCAAGGTAAGACCCGGGCTTATATACCATATAAGCGGGTACGTGTGAGGTTAAAGGTCAGGTCACGAACGTCTAACGGCGCCATCTGGCGGCGGCCGTTACACTTCTTTCATTCGGTTTCTACATATCGGGCAGCATTAGAAGCGTTTTGCTTCAGATGCCTTGATACAAACACAAGCTATGTGGTAGCACCCAAGGATTATATCGCAGATAGCCATTACTCCAGCATTTTCATCTTTCAGGCCAAAAGTACAGTTTTTGAGGCAGTAATTGTCCATTTGAGTAGAATATTCAACCAATATTCAGTCAGTACAAGGTCTAATTTGGACTATGATATAATTACTTCACTCTTATTGTAACTTTAGTGCTAACCCTAGGATTACGTGAGGTTTTCATGAGCAAAAAACTTACGTGCGCTTACTCGAAGGAGCCTTAGAAGATAATTGTTTGTACATGAATAAATAGTTATTTTTCTAATTTTGAGCTAGATATAGTAGTGCTCAATTAGGCGAGGTGATTTAAAGGTTCAAGTTAAAGTTGGTCATTACTTCTGAGTGCATGTCTTCAATGGGTGTAAAACATAATGCATTACCGTATTTTCGACTCCCAAGGGCGTGCAAACCTTTCTACAGGAGCGTGTGCAAAATCCCACACTGGTAGAGAAAGTTGTGTAAAATATTTTGCACTATTGTATACAACTTCAAACTACCTTAACCTCCTTCCAAAAGCATACTAGATCAAAAATCATTTTGAAATACATACACCAATGTGCTAAGGTTGTTCAGCACCCAACAATAATCTAAGACTGTACAGGGTCTCGCATACACTATAAAAATACGAAGAGGGCCGCATAAGCTTGAGAGTTGATGCCTGATCAATTCAATACTCGTGGGATACAGTAGCCATGATATTATAAGGTGTCATTTCTAGTTTAGCATATATTTTTTCTCTTTTCGTAAATCGTAGAAAATAGTAAATATGTCTTTAGCCTACCTCTTCTTTCTCAAAGTTGATAGCTACAATAGTTTGAAGCGCTAGCTGCAACACACTTTCTCTCAATCAGCTTTACTATTAGCCACGGTTATATGTGAAAGAAATGCTACACTGTATACTGTACCGAAAACCGTGGTTGCCATAGCATTGTCTATAGATGTATATTGAAAGGACAACTGGTGGAAGTCAGGGACGATATATTCACATACACGACTATCACACAATGAGAAATTCTTCATTTCCAGGAAGAGTTTAAAAATGATTCTACACTCCCTTAACATGCGTTTCATAATTCGTTTTACAACCTGAGCTTCACTTCAAAACCGTCCTCGCGCGCCGGTTTTTGAACCATCAAAGGTGTCACTTCTACCAGTCCCCTTTACAATTGCAATATCTATGGAATCGCACTACCTATTCGCGTGCATGACACCAAATAACTAGGCAAGGATACAAACATGTCAATGATATAGACCTGTAATTTCTTAATCACTTCAAAAAACTGACTTCCTCTCACCTATACAACAATTGTACGCTGGGTAATGAAAAATTTCGCTTTCAATGAAATATTGTACTAATTTGACTCAATGGTTTTCTGTAATTTGGACGTTATAAAATTACATCTCATCCAGTTATTTTCATAAAAAATATCGTGTCAGAAGTGGGATTCGAACCCACGCCCTCATACGAGGACCAGAATACACAGATTCACTTCGTGAACGAAGGAAGCTAAGCCCCTTGAGTCTGGCGCCTTAAACCTCTCACCCATCCTGACGTGGTTTTGTGTAATTTGGACGTTTTAAAATTACATCTCATCCAGTTATTTTCATAAAAAATATCGTGTTAGAAGTGGGATTCGAACCCACGCCCTCATACAAGGACCAGAATACACAGATCCACATCGTGAACGATGAAGCAAAGCCCCTTGAGTCTAGCGCCTAAGACCGCTCGGCCATCCTGACGTGGTGTTATGCAATTTGGACGTTTTAAAATTACATCTCATCCCGTTATTTTCATAAAAAATATCGTGTTAGAAGTGGGATTCGAACCCACGCCCTCATACAAGGACCAGAATACACAGATTCACATCGTGAACGAAGGAAGCTAAGCCCCTTGAGTGTGTCGCTTTAGACCGCTCGGCCATCCTGACGTGGTTTTGTGTAATTTGGACGTTTTAAAATTACATTTCATCCATTTATTTTCATACAAAATATCGTGGCAGAAGTGGGATTCGAACCCAAGCCCTCAATTGAGGACCAGAATACACAGATTCACATCGTGGACCAATGAAACTTAGAACCCTTGCGTCTCTCGCCTTAGACCGCTCGGCCATCCTGACGTGATTTTATGTAATTTGGACGTTTAAAATTACATCTCCTCCACCTATTTTCATAAAACATATCGTGTCAGAAGTGGGATTCGAACCCACGCCCTCAAACGAGGACCAGAATACACAGATATACATCGTGAACCAATGAAACTAACAACCCTTGAGTCTGTCGCCTTAGACCGCTCGGCCATCCTGACGTGCTTTTGTGTAATTTGGACGTTTTAAAATAACATCTCTTCCATTTATTTTCATAAAAAATATCGTGTCAGAAGTGGGATTCGAACCCACGCCCTCATACGAGGACCAGAATACACAGATTCACATCGTGCACGAAGGAAGCTAAGCCCCTTGAGTCTGGCGCCTTAGACCGCTCGGCCATCCTGACATGGTTTTCTGTAATTTGGACGTTATAAAATTACATCTCATCCAGTTATTTTCATAAAAAATATCGTGTCAGAAGTGGGATTCAAACCCACGCCCTCATACGAGGACCAGAATACACAGATCCACATCGTGAACGATGAAGCAAAGCCCCTTGAGTCTAGCGCCTAAGACCGCTCGGCCATCCTGACGTAGTGTTATGCAATTTGGACGTTTTAAAATTACATCTCATCCAGTTATTTTCATAAAAAATATCGTGTTAGAAGTGGGATTCGAACCCACGCCCTTATACAAGGACCAGAATACACAGATTCACATCGTGAACGAAGGAAGCTAAGCCCCTTGAGTCTGTCGCTTTAGTCCGCTCGGCCATCCTGACGTGGTTTTGTGTAATTTGGATGTTTTAAAATTACATTTCATCCATTTATTTTCATACAAAATATCGTGTCAGAAGTGGGATTCGAACCCAAGCCCTCAATTGAGGACCAGAATACACAGATTCACATCGTGGACCAATGAAACTTAGAACCCTTGCGTCTCTCGCCTTAGACCGCTCGGCCATCCTGACGTACTTTTGTGTAATTTGGACGTTTTAAAATAACATCTCATCCATTTATTTTCATAAAAAATATCGTGTCAGAAGTGGGATTCGAACCCACGCCCTCATACGAGGACCAGAATACACAGATTCACATCGTGCAAGAAGGAAGCTAAGCCCCTTGAGTCTGGCGCCTTAGACCGCTTGGCCATCCTGACATGGTTTTCTGTAATTTGGACGTTATAAAATTACATCTCATCCAGTTATTTTCATAAAAAATATCGTGTTAGAAGTGGGATTTGAACCCACGCCCTCATACGAGGACCAGAATACACAGATTCACATCGTGAACGAAGGAAGCTAAGCCCGTTCAGTCTGGTGCCTTAGACCGCTCGACCATCCTGACGCGGTTTTGTGCAATTTGGACGTTATAAAATAACATCTCATCCATTTATTTTCATACAAAATTTCGTGTCAGAAGTGGAATTCGAACCCAGGCCCTCAAACGAGGACCAGAATACACAGATTCACATCGTGAACGAAGGAATCTAAGCCCCTTGAGTCTGGCGCCTTAGACCGCTCGGCCATCCTGACGTGGTTTTAAGTAATTTAGACGTTTAAAATTACATCTTATCCAGTTATTTTCATAAAACATATCGTGTTCGAAGTGATATTCGATCCCGCGCCCTCAAAGGAGGACTAGAATTCACAGGTTCACATCGTGAACGAAGGAAGTTACACCCCTTGAGTCTGGCGCCTTAGAACGCTCGGCCATCCTGACGTGGTATTGTGTAATTTGGGCGTTTTAAAATTACATCTCATCCATTTATTTTCCTAAAAAATATCGTGTCAGAAGTGGGTTTCGAAACCACGCCCTCATACGAGGACCAGAATACACAGATTCACTTCGTGAACGAAGGAAGCTAAGCCCCTTGAGTCTGGCGCCTTAGACTGCTCGGCCATCCTGACGTGGTTTTGTGCAATTTGGACGTTTTAAAATTACATCTCATCCAGTTATTTTCATAAAGAATATCGTATCAGAAGTGGGATTCGAACCCACGCCCTCATACAAGGACCAGAATACACAGATTCACATCGTGAACGAAGGAAGCTAAGTCCCTTGAGTCTGTCGCTTTAGACCGCTCGGCCATCCTGACGTGGTTTTGTGTAATTTGGACGTTTTAAAATTACATTTCATCCATTTATTTTCATACAAAATATCGTATCAGAAGTGGGATTCGAACCAAGCCCTCAATTGAGGACCAGAATACACAGATTCACATCGTGGACCAATGAAACTTAGAACCCTTGCGTCTCTCGCCTTAGACCGCTCGGCCATCCTGACGTGGTTTTATGTAATTTGGACGTTTAAAATGACATCTCCTCCACCTATTTTCATAAAACATATCGTGTCAGAAGTGGGATTCGAACCCACGCCCTCAAACGAGGACCAGAATACACAGATATACATCGTGAACCAATGAAACTAACAACAATGGGGTCTGTCGCCTTAGACCGCTCGGCCATCCTGACGTGCTTTTGTGTAATTTGGACGTTTTAAAATAACATCTCATCCAGTTATTTTCATCAAAATTTCGTGTCAGAAGCGGAATTCGAACCCACGCCCTCAAACGAGGACCAGAATTCACAGATTCACATCGTGAACGAAGGAAGCTAAGCCCCTTGAGTCTGTCGCCTTAGACCGCTCGGCCATCCTGACGTGCTTTTGTGTAATTTGGACGTTTTAAAGTAACATCTCTTCCATTTATTTTCATAAAAAATATCGTGTCAGAAGTGTGATTCGAACCCACGCCCTCATACGAGGACCAGAATACACAGATTCACATCGTGCACGAAGGAAGCTAAGCCCCTTGAGTCTGGCGCCTTAGACCGCTCGGCCGTCCTGACATGGTTTTCTGTAATTTGGACGTTATAAAATTACATCTCATCCAGTTATTTTCATAAAAAATATCGTGTCAGAAGTGGGATTCGAACCCACGCCCTCATACGAGGACCAGAATACACAGATTCACTTCGTGAACGAAGGAAGCTAAGCCCCTTGAGTCTGGCGCCTTAAACCTCTCGCCCATCCTGACGTGGTTTTGTGTAATATGGACGTTTTAAAATTACATCTCATCCAGTTATTTTCATAAACAATATCGTATCAGAAATGGGATTCGAACCCACGCCCTCCTACGAGGACCAGAATACACAGATCCACATCGTGAACGATGAAGCAAAGACCCTTGAGTCTAGCGCCTAAGACCGCTCGGCCATCCTGACGTGGTGTTATGCAATTTGGACGTTTTAAAATTACATCTCATCCAGTTATTTTCATAAAAAATTTCGTGTTAGAAGTGGGATTCGAACCCACGCCCTCATACAAGGACCAGAATACACAGATTCACATCGTGAACGAAGGAAGCTAAGCCCCTTGAGTCTGTCGCTTTAGACCGCTCGGCCATCCTGACGTGGTTTTGTGTAATTTGGACGTTTTAAAATTACATTTCATCCATTTATTTTCATACAAAATATCGTGTCAGAAGTGGGATTCGAACCCAAGCCCTCAATTGAGGACCAGAATACACAGATTCACATCGTGGACCAATGAAACTTAGAACCCTTGCGTCTCTCGCCTTAGACCGCTCGGCCATCCTGACGTGATTTTATGTAACTTGGACGTTTAAAATTACATCTCCTCCATCTATTTTCATAAAACATATCGTGTCAGAAGTGGGATTCGAACCCACGCCCTCAAACGAGGACCAGAATACACAGATATACATCGTGAACCAATGAAACTAACAACCCTTGAGTCTGTCGCCTTAGACCGCTCGGCCATCCTGACGTGCTTTTGTGTAATTTGGACGTTTTAAAATAATATCTCTTCCATTTATTTTCATAAAAAATATCGTGTCAGAAGTTGGATTCGAACCCACGCCCTCATACGAGGACCAGAATACACAGATTCACATCGTGCACGAAGGAAGCTAAGCCCCTTGAGTCTGGCGCCTTAGACCGCTCGGCCATCCTGACGTGGTTTTAAGTAATTTAGACGTTTAAAATTACATCTCCTCCAGTTATTTTCATAAAACATATCGTGTTCGAAGTGATATTCGATCCCGCGCCCTCAAAGGAGGACTAGAATTCACAGGTTCACATCGTGAACGAAGGAAGTTACACCCCTTGAGTCTGGCGCCTTAGAACGCTCGGCCATCCTGACGTGGTATTGTGTAATTTGGGCGTTTTAAAATTACATCTCATCCATTTATTTTCCTAAAAAATATCGTGTCAGAAGTGGGTTTCGAACCCACGCCCTCATACGAGGACCAGAATACACAGATTCACTTCGTGAACGAAGGAAGCTAAGCCCCTTGAGTCTGGCGCCTTAGAACGCTCGGCCATCCTGACGTGGTTTTGTGCAATTTGGACGTTTTAAAATTACATCTCATCCAGTTATTTTCATAAAGAATATCGTATCAGAAGTGGGATTCGAACCCACGCCCTCATACGAGGACCAGAATACACAGATCCACGTCGTGAACGATGAAGCAAACCCTAGTGGAAAAAATGATTGGAAACCAATCGGTGACAAATTCGATCCTATTGGTGTTTGAAGATTTCTATTGGCGACCTATAGGAAATGATCTGCCAATAGAAGTCCATTTCATTCCGATAACCATCCGATTGGAAATTCTATTGGGAATGAATTGGGGTTTCTTGCCATTTCAAGACCATTACATATCCAATAGGTTTCCAATAGGGAACTCTATTGGACATGTATTGGTCATTTTTGCAAATTAAGGTCCTTTTAATTCCCAATAGGTTTCCAATAGGGAACTCTATTGGACATGTATTGGTCATGTTTTCAAATTAAGTTCCTTTTAATTCCCAATAGGTTTCCAATAGGGAACTCTATTGGACATGTATTGGGCATGTTTTCAAATTAAGTTCCTTTTAATTCCCAATAGGTTTCCAATAGGGAACTCTATTGGACATGTATTGGTCATGTTTTCAAATTAAGTTCCTTTTAATTCCCAATAGGTTTCCAATAGGGAACTCTATTGGACATGTATTGGTCATGTTTTCAAATTAAAGTCCTTTTCATTTCCAATTGGTTTCCAACAGGGAACTCTTTTCATTTCCAATTGGTTTCCAACAGGGAACTCTATTGGACTCTATAGGAGAGGCCAACTAGTAGGCGCGCGAGAAGCCAAAAAGGGTCACGGTGGCGCCGCCAGACGGCGAGTAAAGTAACTAAAGTTCAAACAAATTATGGCTCTATAACGTGTGAAAAAACAGGTATTTTTGGGAAATCGGAAAAAAGACAAATCTCTAGCATTTCCTTTATTATTTTTGGAGTTAGGAGCGATGCAATCAATTATTAACCACATGTTTCGATTTGTTGTTCTTGACATGGTTTTGAATTTTTATTAAAACTTTAGTTACTTTACTCGCCGTCTGGCGGCGCCACCGTGACCCTTTTTGGCTTCTCGCGCGCCTATTAGTTGGCCCCTCCAGGCTCTCCTATAGAGCCCATAGCTCGTATCCTTCCTCCATGGCCATGCTCGTTTCTCTGGTCAAGGTTTAGCCCGCTACAACGCTCGATAAACTCAACTCGACTCAATTTCAGCGTTATTATTGGAACTAATTCATGAAATCCGATTAAATCTTGCTCCAAATAGGTTTCTAAAGGATATTCAGCAATTTTCTAATGGTAAGAACAACTTTATCACGTTTTTGAAGCTTCTAAAGTACTGCTACTCGCTAAGCCTTGGCCCTTGTTTTCAGAGTTTGAATTTGTAGAATCTCTAAAACGACATAAAAGTAGTTTTTACCTTTAGAAAAGTGGTGGATATCCTTTAGAAACGTATTCATTATAAATGAACGAGACATTTTTGATAAGTTATATTGACGATGATTAGTGATGAACGTAAAACGATGATTAGTGATAATGAACCTCAAGAGATAGTCAAAGGCATAAGAGATCATGAGCCCCAAGGGATGATGAGAGATGGTGGGTTAGTGAGAGTAAATTACGGTAAGTTTCTTCTAACACACAAGAGTAGACTTCCCTATATAGTCTCAATTTCTAATAAATTAACTCTTAAATTGTTACCAGATGATATGTCTAGTGATGACGAGGAGATGCGCAGTAAAAGTATGATATTTTTTCTCTTAAATTCTTAAAAGCGAATAGGTCTTTGGAAAAATTATGAGTTCCACATCATAATTATCATGGATCTGTTTAGATCAAATTACTTGTTTTTTAAATCCATATACAAGTCAAAAATAGTAAGCTTCTCTCTGAATTTTATCTTCCATCAAAATGCAAGAGAGAAGCTTATTAAAGGCTCCACCCCTACATAACGCGCTTACCCTCCCTTTAACATATAGTTTTTCAAAAACTCTGTAGATTAAAAAAGTGGATTGAAACCATTTTGCTTGTGCCATATTTTTAATGTTAATGTTTCAAGTGTGGGTGTGGGTGTGTGTGTGCTTTTTTTGGGAGGCTTTTGTGTCATTCTCAGTTTCTCACAAATTCATATTGAAATGTCAGAATGTACAAAGTGTTATAAGGTGTAAATGAATTGAACTCTTTTGCACAATCCTAAGTGTTCCAAATAAATCTAACGGGGAGTTTCATTATAGAAGCTTGACAGGAACATCGTCAAATAGGTTCAAAAAAAACTAAGGCGTTAGAAGCGAGGCAACTAAGGCGTTAGAAGCGAGGCCATCTCTTACTCCACAAAAGGTTTCGGCTATTAAGAGTAAGTTTAAAAAAATGAAAGCTTAAAAATTTGTATCAATCATACAATAGTAACTGTTATTATTGCAGGTAGTGTTCGCTACTACGCCAAGAAAAAGGGGAAAGATCAGTCTGCCCAGGAGATGGCGGCTAAGGCAGTGAACCACGCCCTGACCCAAAAAATTTCCGATTTGCGAAAAAAAATTATTGCCGCGCCAAATTGAAAAAACCAAAAAAAAAAAAAAATTCCTTTTTAAAATAAAATATTTCAATTGTGAAGGTTTTATTAGTATTGTGGAGCCTGTGGTAATTAGTAGGGGTGTGCGAGCCCTGAATTTTCAGTTTCGAGCCGAGCTTGAGCCTTGAAAATTTTTCTTATCGAGCTTCGAGCCGAGCTTTGATTTTCTTATCGAGCTCTCGAGCTTTAAGGTTTAGTCAAAAATTGGGTTTCGAGCCTTATCGAGCTTTCAAGTTAGTGAAAAATCGGATTTCGAGCCTTAAGAATGTTCTTCTTTTTAGATAAGACGACTTTTGATTATTCTAGCTTGTTTCAGAAGGAACTAATTGGCATTAACCTTAAGCTAAGTTTGCTAAGACAGTATCACGAAAGTAAATAAAAACAAGTATCAAACAGCCTTAAGTTTTTAAAAAACTAAAGACTGTTTGATTATTTGATACTTGTTTTCGGCGGGAAAAATGGCGCCAATTTCCTCCAACAACGCGGCTAACGTAGGATGATGAAATAATTTCTTTGTCTGGCATCATGTTTATCATGCATGCTACGAACAGAGCATGAACTTTCTATATTGATGGTTCATGCTACGAATAACTCAAACTCAAACTATAAGAGCCAATCAAAAGTCGTCTTATTTATCGGACCTGGTTCTGTGTCACACCATTTCAAAAGCCAATAAGAATTAAGCTTACATAAACCCCTGCGCAGATCGAAAAAGTAGTATTTCGCGCATCCAGGGTTTTTGAGAGATGGTTGGGAACTCAATTTTGGCTATCGAGCTTTAATCGAGCTTTGGGTCAAGGCTCGAAAACGTATCGAGCTTTTCAAAAATCGCTTATCGAGCTTCGAGCCGAGTACTCGGCTCGAAGCTCGATCGAGTACTCGAACCTTTTCGAGTACTCGCACATGCCTAGTAATTAGTTTGTTCGCCATATTATTAATTAATTTTCATATGTTCTGTGTGAGCCTATGGGTCGGTAATTGGTCAGTCTTATGGGTCGGTAATTGGTCAGTCTTATGGGTCGGTAATTGGTCAGTCTTATGGGTCGGTAATTGGTCAGTCTTATGGGTCGGTAATTGGTCAGTCTTATGGGTCGGTAATTGGTCATTCTAATGGGTCGGTAATTGGTCATTCTAATGGGTCGGTAATTGGTCAGTCTTATGGGTCGGTAATTGGTCAGTCTTATGGGTCGGTAATTGGTCATTCTAATGGGTCGGTAATTGGTAAATCTTATCGGTCGGTAATTGGTCGATCTTATCGGTCGGTAATTGGTCAATCTTATCGGTCGGTAATTGGTCAATCTTATCGGTCGGTAATTGGTCAATCTTATCGGTCGGTAATTGGTCAATCTTATCGGTCAGTAATTGGTATATCCTATCGGAAATGTGACGAAAACACTATTGGTTTCCTATTGGTTCCCAATTGGTTTCTGAACTGCGTTTTCCCAATTGGTTTCCAATCATTTTTTCCACTAGGGAAGCCTATTGAGTCTAGCGCCTAAGACCGCTCGGCCATCCTGACGTGGTGTTATCCAATTTGGACGTTTTAAAATTACATCTCATCCAGTTATTTTCATAAAACATATCGTGTCAGAAGTGGGATTCGAACCCACGCCCTCAAACGAGGACCAGAATACACAGATATACATCGTGAACCAATGAAACTAACAACCCTTGAGTCTGTCGCCTTAGACCGCTCGGCCATCCTGACGTGCTTTTGTGTAATTTGGACGTTTTAAAATAACATCTCATCCATTTATTTTCATAAAAAATATCGTGTCAGAAGTGGGATTCGAACCCACGCCCTCATACGAGTACCAGAATACACAGATTCACATCGTGCACGAAGGAAGCTAAGCCCCTTGAGTCTGGCGCCTTAGACCGCTCGGCCATCCTGACATGGTTTTCTGTAATTTGGACGTTATAAAATTACATCTCATCCAGTTATTTTCATAAAAAAATATCGTGTCAGAAGTGGGATTCGAACCCACGCCCTCATACGAGGACCAGAATACACAGATTCACATCGTGAACGAAGGAAGCTAAGCCCGTTCAGTCTGGTGCCTTAGACCACTTCGCCATCCTGACGCGGTTTTGTGTAATTTGGACGTTTTAAAATTACATCTCATCCAGTTATTTTCATAAAACATATCGTGTCAGAAGTGGGATTCGAACCCACGCCCTCAAACGAGGACCAGAATACACAGATATACATCGTGAACCAATGAAACTAACAACCCTTGAGTCTGTCACCTCAGACCAGTGGTGGGCCTTTCGCGATTTCTTCTCGCTTCCAATCTTTCCCTTCTACGACACAGAGGCGACACCGGCAAATCCCGCTTCACCTTCTCAGAACCTGTTTGAAAAATTTTCTCTGTCCTCTTCCCCGTCCAAGAGTAGAGGTGCAGGAGAGGAGAAGGGGGTGAGTAACTCAGAGAGGCTGACGGTCTAAGGTAGGAAGTGGTGTGCACCCTTCTCAACTGTAGGTTACCCTCCGTAGAAGAAATTTTTTTCTTCTTTGGAAAAGAAGGCGCTTGCTCTGAAGAAGAATTTACCTTCTTTAGAAGGAAACCTACTATGGTTAGAGGGAAGATTCCTAGAGAAGGGAGTCTCTCTCTCTCTGTATTGATAGTTAAAAATCATCTTCATTATTTTTAAGCCAATCATGTTAAAAACACAATTAATATTAATCTTATCTTTGTACACTTTGACCTATCGTATAATCTATGCGAGATTTCTTTACGACGTATGTAATACACATCTAGCAGAGTTGTCTGGGTTGCGGACTAATAAACATGAGTTTTATCTAACAACAACCTGAGTCTTTGCTATGTTAGGACTAGCTTCACAGTAGCTTAGGGAAACAGTACATGGTGTCAGAATAGACACCTATTCGCTCACCTATGGACGGACTGAAAGCTTCACCGGAACTCTCGTTCACTGGGAACGCCGACAAGTTGTGGCGGGACTTTCGACAACGGTTTGAGTTGTTCGAAGCTGCAATAGCCTCCGGGAACGGCCGTCGCGACACACAGAAACTCTCCCTGTTCCTGCACATCGCCGGTCAGGAAGCCATCGACGTTTTTAACACATTCACATTCTCAGGGGAGGATGGTAACGATCGGAAGACTTATACGAACACGCTAGCGAAGTTCGAAACGTACTGCACTCCAAGGAAAAATGAAACCTACGAGCGGTTCATCTTTCGCAGTCGGATGCAAAAGCCGGGCGAAGGCATCACCCAGTTCGTCGGCGACTTGAGACTCAAGGTCAAATCCTGTAATTTCGGAGATTTAGAAGAATCTCTCATCCGGGATCAAGTAGTAAACGGCATCACTGATCAGAAAGTGAGACGTACATTGCTGGCAGAGGTAAACCTCACACTCACTCGGGCGGTTCAAGTATGTCAGGCGACAGAAACAATGGCGCAGCAGATGCGAAGCTGGTCCGATGGAACTGTAGTACCCAAGGAGGAGAACGTCGATGCAATCACACGACACGGTCGTAAGCTTAGTCACAAAGAGCGACCACCGACGAAAGGGTCCCGACATCAACCGTCTACGACCAAGAGCAGTCGCTACGACCAGGACAGACACAGTCGTTCTATCCTCGTACAAGACTGCCGGTTCTGTCATAAGGCCCATGAGCGAACTAAGTGTCCGGCATATGGGAAGATTTGTCGAAACTGCTACGCCAAAGGGGCGGCGGTTGAAGCGGAATAATCCCAGTGTGGTGTTTATTACGGCGTATTTTCTGGATTCCTCGTCTAACTGTATCTGATTATACGCTTCCTTCAGATGTAGCTTGGAAAAGAATTGGCAACCGGCCAGCGTAGCGAATATTTCTTCGGCCCTTGGGAGCGGGTACGTGTCAATATTCACCATCGGGTTGAGAGTGGATTTGAAGTCCGCGCAGATTCTTATCCCGCCGTTTGGTTTTTGAACGGTTACAATCGGAGATGCATATGCTGAGTAGTCTATCTTCTCGATGATTCCTTCTGCTTCCATCCGACGAAGTTCTTTTTCGACGGCGTCTTTGCGAGCGTATGGGATTGTGCGTGCTTTACAAAACTTCGGCTTGGCTTCTGGTTTTACGTGCAGATGGGCTTCGATATTCTTGACTTTCCCCAGCCCAGGTGTGAAGAGCTCGGAATGTTTCTCGAGTATCCTCTCTATGTTTGGCTCGTCCTGGATTGCGTGAATTGGCATTCTGCGAGGTGATCGGATGGATGGCAGTATGTTTAGCTTCGAAGGGGGCCATTTTCGGCCACACAGATTCGGTCCATTCGTGTCCACAATCAGCATCAGGAGCGTCTCCTCTTCCACGCCAAACTTGACTCGGACTTCTGTTATTCCAACGACTTTCACTTCGTTCCCCGTGTACGACTCCAGTTTTCGGGAAAATTGTGTGACTTGAGTGGTAGGGACAAGTCGCTGAAACTCTGCCTGGGTTATCATGGTGTGTCCCGAGCCATTATCGACTTGAAATGTGACGTCCGTCCCATTTACACCCAGGATTATGGTGTCGGGTGGTGGTACTTCCTCTCTGTTTCCGATCCTGTTTTGTACGACGTTGACAGTCCATGATGATTTTTGCAGGTCTGTTCCATGATCCCGGGATTTGGCCTCTCTAATGTGTGCCACTTGACCTGAATTTCCCGGTCGCTCCCGGATCTGGCAAACGTCTACGTCGTATTCGGCGAAATGGTGAATCTGAACTGACTCATCATGGTTTCCCGTCTGAACAAAGTTAGCTTGATGCGATTTCCTTGGATTGTCCCTCGTTACCGGTTTATCCGGTGGACGTAAACACGCCAGGGCCAGGTGTCCGATCCGATCACATTTCGAGCATTTTGCATTGGCGTAAGGACAGTTCCGGGTGTAGTGGTCAGGACTCGCACATCTTATACACTTGCTGAGATCAGGAGATGGTCTGGTGTCCCACCGCTTCTTGTTATCGGTCTTCTTTGCTGACAGTCGATTGCCTTTTTGATCTTTTTGAGAATGCTAATCCATTGGGCTCTGCCCGCGCGAGTTCGAATCTCGCCTCCGTCGCCATTCTGTTGTGTTCTCGAATAATGTAATTAACTGCCGGTTGATACACTTAATGTTTATTCGATACAACTGATTAAAATCTAATTACAAATTATGGTAAAACTTTATCGTTAAATAAATGCCCCTTGGCTAAATTCAACTATCAAACACCAAATGCATCTTCGCGACAAATACAAAACGAAGATAAGAATCTCGCAGAATAAAGAAATGTATCAAAACCTGTATAGAATTCAAAGAAATGCTGTAAATAAATTAAGATGTACAGAAAAAAGGAATTATTTTAAAAACAAGATAGGCAAAGGAAATAATACAGCCAATGTCTGGAAAACAATAAAGCCTTAGCTTAAATCTAAGAATAGCAAAACAATAACAAAAATGGAGTATAGATCTGAAATAAGTGAGGATTCGCAAACATTCTAAACAATTATTTCATAAACAAAGTGGACCAACTACTTAAAGAACAACAGAGGAATAATAATAATAATAATAATAATCTAAGCTCTGCCTATGAAGGGATTTCCACACTAAGCCTTTGGCTTGTTTACAGGTGGGTCCCTTTACAATGCATAGAGGGATGGTGGCTAGCCCCTATGCCACAGCTAACCGACAGCGCCCTATACTAACTATTACCGTTAACCTCTGCAAGTTTTGATGGAAAGGAGAAACCGGGTTAGACCGCGGAGGAAAACTCCTTTGACAAGCGGGGAGAGAACTTGCAAACTCTACGCAGAAGGATTTGTTCCCAGATTTTCACCCGGTGCCACAGTCCGGGATCGAACCCGGGATCCTCTTGCTGCGAGGCGAAAGCGCTAACCGCTACGCCACCCCATACATACAACAACAGTATCAGATTGACATCCCCAGTATAACATTAGACGAATTTACTCCAGTTACGGAAGACAAAATGTTTAACATGCTTAAGAAGTTAAAAATAAATTAAGCCACCGGCATAGACGATCTTGCACCTGCCATCCTAAAGGGACTTGCAGCCATAATATCTAAAACTCTGGCAAAAATAATTAACCTATCCTTCACTACAGGGATCTTTCCAAAACAATGGAAAACAGCAAAAATTATCCCAGTTTTTAAAATTGGAAATGATCATGAGCCAAAGAACTACAGACCAATATCAGTGCTGCCAACCTTATCTATTATATGTGAAAGACTTGCGTACAACGACATATACAGGCATGTTGAGGAACAAAATATGCTGCATACCCTACAATCTGGGTTCCGCAAGCATCACTCAACTACAACGTGTATATTCAATGTATATGAAACAATACTTCAACAACTAAATAATGGAAACTATGTCATCACAATCTTTCTTGATCTGTCAAAAGCTTTTGACACCGTCCAGTATGATTTCCCTCTTAAAGATCTTAAAAATGGAGGAATCTTTGTAAACGTATACAAATGGCTTGAATCCTATTTGAGTAGTAGAAAGCAAATGGTATATAACAATGGGTGCTATTCAGAGAGTCAAAGCATCAAACATGGAGTACCCCAAGGGAGTGTCTTGGGGCCGTTGATGTTTAACATCTACACCTCTAGAATGCATGAAGCACTTTTAAAGTCTGTCGCAAATGAATACGTGGACGATACTGCAATTATTACTGGTGGAAAAAACTTGGAACAATTGATTACAGACATAGAGGGAGATTTACAAAGAATTAAGGATAAACTGAAATCTAAAGGTTTAATCTTAAATGTGGAGAAAACCAAATTTATGCTCATCTCACCGGATCGAAAAATAAGACAGATGGCAACAAATGTCTTAACCTTGCACAATGATACAATAAAACGAGTCTCCAGCTACAAGTACTTGGGCCTCTGGATTAACGACTTACTGACGTGGTCAGAAAACGTTAACTATGTCATTAAGAAAGTGCAAACTCGAATATGGATGATTAAACCCATTCAAAACTTCTTAGAAGTTGACACCATACGAATAATATTTCAAGCATGCATAAAATCAGTGCTGCAATATGGAGGTATATTTTATCAAAGCAGTTCAAAAACAAATCTAGCAAAGCTAGAAAGCCTATATAAACTATGTATAAAATTTGTTGCCAAGACTCAAAAATATGCGTCTCTTACTGACGCCAAATTAGTAGCAGATATAGGCACTGTGCACCAAATTACCTACATGATTTATTGACATTTATGTACAAAATTAAAACTAATGACTACCCGGGATTTGTACAACAATGGTTTCCGCTGAACAAAGGGATAAACAATACAAACTTTTATATAGAAGCTTTTCCGACGAGACTACGCAACTAGAGTGCCAAACATATGGGAATCAAACTGTGGAATGATTTACCGATGGACATCAAAATAGAAACGTCTATAAATGTTTTTAAAAACAGGCTTAACCAATACATAAAACAAGATATGATTTAAAGATAATTAATTTAAAAATTTTTAAAGTGAAAAATAATTTTAAATGACTATAAATATTGAAGTGTAAAATGATTTTAAATGAATATAAATATTGAAGTGTAAAATAATTTAAACTACAGGACAGCTTTGTAAAGAAGTTCAGACTTAAAGGTATATCCTAATAAAAGCTTTTTATTATTATTATTATTATTATTATTATTATTATTATTATTATTATTGTTATTAAAATCTACCCATGCTTTATATCATTTCGAAGAGAGTTCTTATTACAAGCGAGCGACGCCGCGGGTAACAGCTAGTTTTCAATAAGAGGACAATTCTGGCCAACGTAACTAGATAAATATACGTCTTTTAGGTTTTAAAGCAAGTTTTTATGGTAAAGAATCGTTCAAATTGGAGCCTTTCTATGTTTCTTTGATAACAATGAAGTTTAAATATGAATAATAGATTTTCGAATTATATCTTGTTTTGCTGGGATCTGCCCGCATGCTCAAAATACGCCGAAATTTGGACAGAATTTCAAACAAAGTGACGTAACCTAAGCGCACATTTTGCGTCTACAATAAAAATGATCGATGCTTTACAGGAAAAATACTTAGGTATCCAAAATTAATAATTACAAATTTAACTTGTGATAAATATTCTTGTGTTAAAGAATAAATGGTTAAGTATTCTTGCATAATGATCAATAATTGTTGTAGTAATGTTTAATATACATGTGTCATTATAAAATTGTTAACTATCTTGCATATTTATTAAAAATTTTAGTAATGTTGTGTTGTGTTGCTGTAAGACATTGTTAAAAGACAGTGAAGTAAACTTGGTATTTTAATGTGATAGGGCTTATTGGTGAAATGGTTACGCAGCCTGAATAATCTAGGAAAGTGCTTTCATTATTAACGGTACAAACTTGTAAAGATTATTAAATTTTTACATAAATTAATACTGATTATGTGATTAGACTAGAATTACTTTCATCGCGAGAAGCACTTTTTATGCAACTGCTATATGCACCATTTAAAATCAGAACTACCTTATTTTTTATTACAATTAAGACCCTTTTTGGGACAACCTGTATTTGTTTAAAGTTTAACAAATTGCGGATAGAGCTTGGAATTTTTAATGCTTCATCCGAAAATTTGTAAATAATGCATTATTTATCAAAATCAAATTGTGGCTATACAGGGTGTTTCTTATAAGCATGTCATAAATTAGAAGGTGTGTTCTTTGGGTCAAACTGAGTGAAAAGTGTCAAAGAACATAGGGTCTACAACGATTAGTTTCGGAGGTACGGGGCCCCAAACATGGACCCCAAAACGTGAAAAATGTCACAAATTTGGAGTAAGAAATATCAGCTTGCTCATCTTGTTTAGACAATTCCAATACCCTCCCATCTTAGAATACTAATGCGCCATTTTCCAGTAGAAGCGTATTATTAAAGGTTGGAGTGTGCAAGGACTGGGCAATAAAAGTAGGTTCAGAACGACAAACAAAGCAGAGTTTCCAGTTAATGTATCATTTATTCGTACATGTACAAAGTTAGCAGCAGTTTTAGAGGTATTGTTAAAAATTCCTACCATTTGCATTAATGCAAACATGTGCCCGTCTAACGAACGATTCTTGGACATGTTGAAAGATGCCTGGTGTGTTTCGGATTGTTTCACACCCTTCAAGTATTCGTTGTCGCAAGTCGTCCACATCACGGACTTCACTCTTGTACACCAAGTCCTTGAGATGACCCCAAAGGTATAAATCACATGTATTCAACTCGGGAGATCTTGCCGGCCACGCAACTGGTCCTCGTCGTCTAATCCACCTCAAAGGAAATGTAGCGTCTAGATGTTCTCGAACCATACGGCTGAAGTTTGGGGGTGCCCCGTCGTGCATAAACCACATGTCACGTAGCAATGCTAACAGTATGTCCTCAAGTAGTTGCAGTAAAGTCTCAAGATATGCCTCGCCATTTAGTCTGGGTGTTAGAAAATGAGGCCCTAATAAATGTGAGCCGACAATTCCGCACCACACATATAAACTAAACTGAACTTGGTGACTCCTAACAGTTGTTGCATGTCGGTTTATCTGACGCCATTCATGGTCGTTAAGATAGTTCATAATACCATCACTGTAGAAAGATGCCTCAAAAGAGCGCGTGGGATCAGATGATCTTCAACTCTAGCCACAAACCACCGGCAAAAGTCTAGGCGTCTAGGATAATCTTCAGGGTTAAGAGCTTGCACCTTCTGAATGTGATAGGGTGAAACTGATGCCCTTTTAGAATTCTCCATACTAAGACGTGATTGACGCCTAACCGTCGTCCAACATGTCTGGTACTAGTTGATGGGTCATCCTCGAACAAGGTAAGAACGTCTTCTTCGATGTCCTCGATGCCTTCTTGAAGATCTCGTTCCCGATCATTTCGTAGTTGTAGTTGACCCGTGTCCCTCAAGCGCCGATCAACAGCCTCGAATATTTGTCTATCCGGTACGCCACGTTGCGAAAGTTGTTACTGATATTGTCTCCGTGCCTCCATAGAATTACCCCGCGCAAGTCCATACATAAGATGCATACCTGCATATTCTGCATTAGTGTACGCAATTTTGTCACTACCGGAGGTTCAAAATTGTGGCGCTGACGAAGGTCCTGGAAGAGAGGGTACATCTGAAAGTTCGTAGCCTCCGGCTATCCCAGAAATGGAGGCCCTAGGAATCAATGCAGCCAAACGAGACTCAATGGGTTTGAGCTCGCTGGCACGATTGCTTCCTCCCCCAGTCTTTTTCGTTTCCGAGGCTATTGTAGCCACTTTATTTTTTAAGTAACTCTTTTAAGCAGCCCACTTCTTTCCAATTTCTTCGCCAGTGCGCTGTTGACCACTGATGTGGTTCACACGATCAGCAATCGTTTGCCACATTTTGCGCCTCTCCTCTTGGGATTTCCCGTACTGATTATTTAGTAACGAGGGCACTGCCTCAAGTTGGGAGACAAGACATTCCATCTCGTCATCAGAATATGGACCCTTCCTCAGTTTCGGTGGCATTTCTTAAGCTATATGGCTTACTAATTAGAAACGAATATTAGCAAAACTAGAATGAATGAACATGTAACTGCCATCGTGTAAGATGGAGTAAAATGTATCAACCTTGATAAATTAACAGTTTCATTAATTTCCTATTTAACAATTTCATTTATTTTTGTATTTGACAAATTACAAACATGACAAGGGAAAACAAAACGATTACAATCATCATTATTACACTACCTTATTTCGTGCAGTAAAAACGATCGAAATGAAAATTCGTGAATTTGTTCAAGTTTGATTAGGGGTTTCGGCGCTAGATGACACGGTACACTGAAAGGTCAAAGGTGTCTTGTACTGACCTTTAATAGTTCAATACGCTTTCAAGTTGTGTTAACTGGCCTTCCACCAAAATATAGTTTCGATTACTTAAAGAACTGAACTAAAGCAGAATGTTCAGGTCCTGCCCATATGGACATCCAATCCCCACCCCTAGGTCAAAATGGCGTCATCAGCAGAATATCCAACCAACAGCCCTAAGTTCGATCCTGACCGACCAATCAGCAAGCTTAAGTCTGGGGGAGGAGCATACTTTTTCAGCAAAATACGGCTGCTGGTCAAGAAAAGTCAAGAAGGTTAACCCCTACTAGAGGTGCCACAAATAAAACAAGGATTCAAAGCAATGTCTAAAGTTTAATGAACGAGTTTGACTAAGAATCCCACGTCAAATAGTACTCCATTCAAAAACCCTTGGCAGAGGCCATCTACAGAAAGGAATTCTGTCCGTATACGTGTAACGCAGCAATATGGTAGCACGCGCCTATTGCCAACTCCCAAATAGCCATACTAAAGCGAAGTTGAAATACGCCTCAAACCGTTAATTGTCATTCCCCATTACGATGGCGATAATACTGGTAGCTTAGGCGCATCATTAAAATTATAACAATCGGTTCCAAACACAGCATTTGGAACTGAAAACTGTATGAAATACAATTTGCTACATGGCCCCAACGAACATTTTCTTCCGCCAGCGGCATATTGCGGAAATTCCCACAAACACACCTCCTGTCTTCAGTTGGTTTATCCGATTTAGTTGGGGCCTTCACTCGGACAGATGTTCTCTCCGACCTCCTTCTTTTGCCGCCATCTCGAACAGCAAGGCCATTAATTGGCTTGGGTGCACAAGCTACTTGGCAGGCCATCGATTCGCCAGAGTCTTTGGTATTTCCATATAAATCTTCAGATTCTTCTGGATTAAGGACTATAAAAAATTCACGTAAAAACTTAAAAATTGGGCTTTAGTTGATTGTCTTTTAGAAATAATAACATTGCATTACTCTTATTTAAAATTGAAGTGGATTCTGGCACAATCTTTGATAATTGAAGGGCAAACTCCTCCAGTGTGCGTCTATACAGACCGTTGATAATTTCCCAAAAGAATTGTGTAATATTATAACCTACTCTTCACAGAATATTTTGGTTACTAAAGTAGGTCATTTTTGACAAGCTCATCTGCCCCCTTGAAACATTTCTCTGAAGCAAACCTCTCTCCATAAAGCTAGTGTTTTCTCACAGGCGTCGCCAATGGCGCTAAACTTTCATTTATACAGCTAGTAGCATTTCCTTTCCCTTTATATCCCCTCTATACGCGAGATTACGCCATCATTAAATTCAAATAATGGGCTTCATTTTGAGTAAAAGTGAAAGAAAATCATGTTAGATATATTCAGTACCTTCAGCTTTTCATCAACTTGGGCCACTGTTTGTGCCATACCCTCTTCGTTTTGAGCCATTTTATGAAAAGCCTTCGCCCACGTTTAGCGATGCTGGGCTTTTGACTATCCAAGGCATTTTTCTAGTAACAAGGATGTATATAAATAAGGAAGAAAAACTCCACTACCATTATCCAATACATAAAATTCATACAACTACTGTAATTTTAAATTTTTGCCTAGGAAGCTCATCATTTTAATCAACCTAAAAACACAAGATATTACTAAGTTTTTACTTACACATTTGCTATGCATAATAACCCAATTTAAACTAACGTCGTCAATGCCATCATCTTCTGAAGAAATTTCTAATTCGGATGGACAGTATTGGGGTTCATCTTCATCCTCCAAGACAATGTCAGCCATCTCAGGTTCAGTACAGCGGGATCACCGAGGTTCCTTAGATCTGGACTTATTTAAACAACTTAGCTGTTTCCCCCAGCGACGCCGCAGCCACAGAGTTCTGAACAAATCTTACTAACCTTTTTGCATGTACATTTTTTGGATAGGCATAACGACTTACAGTTACATACATTAGTGGCATCCCACGAATTAACTTCATTTAAATTCATCATAGAAGATAAAAAATTAAAGCAGTAAATTTTAAGAAAACCTATTTACCAACCACTTTACAACTCAAGCTCTTTGCTGAAAGTGAATACTGAAAATTTTGAAATTTTCCACTATTCCATTAGCAAAATAAAAAAAGGGCAGAGTGTTCAGCTTTGTTAGTGCATTGAAAGTGACTTAAAATTCTCCATCCCTGGCGCCAGCCTTTCTTGTAAATCCCTCTGTACTTATTTTACAGTAAGTACAGAGGGAAAGGCAGGAGATAAGAGATAGGTTCAATAGCCATCCTGCTTTCAACCCTATTGGTTGGACTGAATGGAGCCCTTACACCCCACCTTTTGATGCAAGATGGATCTGGCATAATTATCTTTCATTTGAATTTTGGATTAAACGAGAATCAAGTTCGACCCGATTCGGCCCCTTCCTTTCCAAAATTTGATAATCCCGACCCGGCCCGGCCCGGCCTGATACAATTTTCAAATGTGGAAAGCCCGGCCCGTGCAGGACTCTGGTTTCTATCCGAGCCTGTCTCTCTCCAAATCGTGTACGCGTCCGGCAAAGGGACAGGGATAATCGCTTGGGTCTTTTGTTAAATTTTACCCGAATTAAAATATTTAAACATTAAAACAATGAGATATAACGTAAGAGCAATTCTCTTGCTGGCATAGGATAAAATTAAACTATGTTAGTTTTCAAGGAATCCTCTGTGCCTTTTGAGTATGAGAACAATATAAAAATTAAAATTGTCCCTTTTCACAAGTGCAAAAAGTATACCTAAAATTCACATAGTAATTCATGCGATCCATTCGCCGATCATTCATGACAATACTCCTCAAAGTATTGAAAGGGTTTTAGCCTTCCTCCAGCCGTTTGTAACGGTTGAGATAGAAGGCTTAGAAATTTCGCGCAGGATATTGGTTCGATGTAATGACAGTGAGGCTGTAAGTCTTCAAGTCTAAGGTAATTTTTGAAATACGCAATAGTAGTATATAAATGAGAGAACGGGATTGCCATAGAGATAACATGGGGTATGATACCCTATGGGAAAATTAACATTGGGTATGAAAATTCGACGGTCTCGAATTTTTCCGATGCGGCTTTTTAGTGCACCTTGGGCGGCACGGAGAGTACGTAAGTTTCACGGTATTGGGTATGAAATTTGGACGGTCTCGAATGTTTCCGAAGCGGCTGTTTTGTGCACCTTGGACGGCGCGGAGAGTACGTAAGTTTCACGGTAAAATGAGAAAAGAGCGAGACGGGTTAGTAATAACATTGAGTGTATAATTTCGACTCGATTTGTCTGAATCGTCTCTCTTGGAAGGCAAGGGGAGAGCGAGCTCTAGTTTCGTTACGATGAGAGAACTCGAGGTTTGGAATTACGCGTGCCTTTCACCCATACGAGACAGTTGTCTGCGGCGGTGGTGTTTTTTTTAATTAGATAAATTGGAGTATAGGAGAGAAGAAAATTAAGCTAAATTTTGACGGTCTTTGAACAAATCGCGTGCGGTTGGATATAAGAGATGGGGAAAGTTGGGTACAGGGTGATAGAAGAAACATGAGCCATGGATGATGGATATACCCTATGGAATATTACCATAGGTATATGGATTATAGTATTATTAAGGTACAGTTTTCAAAGAAGATATAGGGTACAGTAGAGTACGTCTATATAATGAAGCAAAAGAGGAATATCTTTCAGAGAGAAAGGTACAAAGTTCAACAAAATTTTCGAGGAAAATTTACTATATAAAGCTGAATTTTTACATTTTAAACATCATTCTGAATTACCTTCTGCGAGTCTCTTACACCTCAGAATTTACATAATAATATGATGTAAGTATGGTAGTCTATACCTTGATATTTTACAGTATTTACAAGATATTTTCGAAACTTATAGGAATCCTCTCAAGACTTTCCCTATTTCTACCACCAAAGGGGTAACGGTTACTCCAGATTGTAACATTTTTATCGGAACTTTGGATGGAAGTGTGGGCATCGCTTTAACAGAAAGTCATTTCAAACAACTTCGGGACAAGAACGATCAAATATCTTCCTTCTTGGAAAGCGATTCCATTGAAAATTCTTCGTTTTTCTTCGAAGGATCGGAAACAAGAAGAGTCCAGCTGAGCATTTTCCAAAATCGGAGAATAGTGGACGTGAGAGAAATCATCCTCGGAACTGGGACGAATTATGGAAAGCAGTACCTAACCAAAAGGGGTTTTACCATATCGCAATACCCTTGGAAGACCTTGATGGACAAATACGACGAAGTCATAGCGTATCACAACGAAGTGAAACGGGTCTTCAAAAATATCAAACGAGACGTACTGGACCATATTACTGAATACGTGGATAAGCAATGCAATGGTTGTAAAATTGATCATCCCTCACAAAAACAACACGATTGTCTGATGATTGATTGGAACACCCGTTTAGACACGTATTTTGTAGACGCGATGGATACTATAAGTTATTCCGATATTACCTATAAAATTGACACCCTTTTAAATGAGGATATTCGCGATGCGTTTATGTCTTTCATTGTATGTAACGCTAAAAAGATGTTGAATAAAACTGAAGATTTTTAAATTTAACAATAAATAATTGGTATTAAAGTCTCAATTCTCTATATCGTAGCTCATTTATAATCATGAAGCATTTATAATTATGAAGCATCCATTCACTGTGCTTGTCTCAGATCCCACGCAGTGTGGCAAGTCACATTTCATTGCGAAAATAATTAAGCATAATGCGTCCTGCATTTATCCACCTCCCCAAAGAATAGTTTGGTGTTATACTGAGCACCAAGAGAAATTATTTAATTCCGTGTTGGAAAATAATCCTAACGTTGAGTTTCACGAGGGTTTATTAGACCCGAGCAATTTGAATCCCGAGGTTAGAAATTTTATAATCCTCGACGATCTATTATGCGAAATAGCTAATAACAAAGACGTCACTAACTTATTTATTCGAGGTTCCCATCACCGTAACACTTCGGTACTCATTTTAATGCAAAATTTGTTTTATCACGGGAAAGAAATTAGGACCCTCAATTTAAATTCCCAATACCTCGTAATTTTTCGTTCGGCTAGAGACGTCTCCAGTGTCTTAAATATCGCTAAACAAATTTCCCTTCTAATAACAAGTTTGTTGTCGATGCATTTCGTCAAGCCGTGGCGAAACCATACGGTTATTTATTCATCGATCTGAAGCCAAACACTGCAGATGAATATCGACTGCGAACGGGAATAATACCAGGGGAAGAAGCCGCTATTTTTGTACCGAAATAAAATGACTATATCAACATCAAAACGGGTGTGTAAAAACTTGAATTTTTTAAAATTTTTGAGCACTTGTAACGCGAAACAGAGGAAGGCTATCATCAAACTATCGAATCGTGACGCTATATTAGCCTTAGTCGAATGTTGTGTAAATGTACTACGCGGTAACATTCAACTAACAGACGGGCAAAAGATACAATAGAAGAAACACCGTAATGTGTTGCATAAACTTTGTAGCACCGTTACTCTCAATCGTTAGTTCAGTTGCAGGCTCTGCCATAATTCGTGCCATAAATAAATATATGGCTCGGAAAATGATTTTGGTGTCCGAGGACGCTTAACGTCGAATGAAGAATACTACCACCGAAGACGTCGCTCTTGAATCGGACATACCATCCTTGGATAAAGAAATGAAAACTATTTTCGACAACCCTCGTATTTGCGAATCGGAGAAATTAACTTTATATAATCAAACTTTGCAGCGACACATTGCATCTAATAGGAAACCAGTTGAAAACCAACAGACATCGGTTAAAAAAACCTGGTACGAAGAAATTGCAACGTCTATCCCGCCGAGCATGCTTACTGACGCGATATCGTTGTATACTTGGACATTGCGGTATATCTCGTGGAACGAACTTGGAGAAATGGAAATTGGGGGAAGGGTCGTGCCCGGATCTAACGTAGTCGATTTAATTTACGATGCGGTTAGAAAACCCATATCAAATACCGACCCAACGGGTTACAAAAGCTTCTACGAAATATTGCAAAATAACAATGGACCGAAAAAATTTATCAAAAACCCTACTAGAGCGCGTGTATTGAAATCATTATTGTTTAACGTGACACCACCCAAACTTAATCAATGGGTGACAATTTGATTGTAATTACAAATAAAACGTTTATGACGAGTTATGAGCGTTTATTTCCGTTTCAAATCTCAAAATTGGATGGTTGTACAGAAGTTGTAGCGGAAGGTATCGTGTCCAGATTATTTGAATCCTTTTCAAAAAATCCAAAAATATTAACCGGCGTCTTAATAATATTATGTTTCGTAATAATCGAAGTTTTCAATTTCTTAATATTGTACTATGCGACACGCACATCCGGAAATAGTACCATTTATGGATAAGCTAGAAAATATTTATTACGACGTATCTGACTCTGGTGGGTACGTTGGTATTCGCGGATTGTATCGTTCGGCTAAAGAGAAGGGTCTCAAAGTGACGACAAAAAACGTCAAGGGATTTTTACAGAAGAAAGATACCTATACTCTACATAAAAATACCAGGTGGCGATATAATCGAAATAAGACGATAGCGTACGGTATAGACGATCAATGGCAAGCCGACCTCATTGACCTCCAGAAACTTTCCAAACAAAACAAAGGGCATCGATATATACTTGCTTGTATAGATATTTTTAGTAAATACGCTTTCGTTGAACCGGTGAAAGATAGGAAAGGAGATACTATAGTAAAGGCGTTGAAAAAGATACTGGATGGTGAAAGGAAACCAAGACGAATACAGAGTGACCATGGGAATGAGTTTGTGTGTAAAGCCGTTCAAGCTGAGTTAAAATCACGAGGAATTGAGTTTTTCGCGACAAACTCGGAAGTGAAAGCCAGCATTGTCGAGCGATTTATCAGATCGTTTAAATCAAGGATGTATCGATACTTTATTGCATAAAATACTTATACGTACGTCGATGTACTTCCCAAATTAGTTAGTTCTTATAATAACAGTTACGATCGTTCAATTAAATGTAAACCTATAGAAAAAAACACCTCAAAATTCCAAAATCATTTGGAAGAATTTATACGGAGATATTGACTTTAGTCCTCCTGTGAAGTACGATTTTGAAATCGGAGACATTGTCAGAATAAGCAAAAACAAAGGGCTTTTTGAGAAAAGATACGTCCCTAATTTTTCGGAAGAATTATTTCGAGTAATGAAGCAAATACCGAGACAGCCACCGGTATATAAACTGGAGGCGTTAAATTCGGAACCCATTTTGGGAGTTTTTTACAAAGAGGAAGTACAAAAGGTGGGAAAAGGTCTCGAGACTTGCGCGTTAAAAATTGAAAAAGTGTTAAAAAAGAGAAAGAAAGCTGATAATACCGTAGAATTGCTGGTGCGTTGGAGTGGATACGGACCTCAATTTGACAGTTGGGTGCAGGAAATTGACTTACAATGAGTTTCTATATCACTTTACCATCCGATTCATCGACAAAATACTTTCCCAAAAAAAAGTGCAAATTACACAAAACCACGTCAGGATGGCCGAGCGGTCTAAGGCGACAGACACAAGGTTTCTTAGTTTCATTTGTTCATGATGTGAATCTGTGTACACTCTAAGAAATATTTGTTCCAATCTGAACAAATAATTGTGCAAAGCCTCAACACACTGGGAGCACACTTTTGCGTTCCATTTTGAACAGTAATTACAGGTACCAAAATTGAACACCAAAAAAGTGTGCTAGGTTGAGCACTTTCATGCTCATTGTTGAACACTGTGTGTGGTAGATTTCTTCTTAAAGATGCAAAATTGAACAGTATAGTTGACAATTTGGCACACATAATGTGTCAATTTTCAATGGTAGAAATGACAATTTGGAAAGCTTACAATGGCAGTTTTGAATGGCTTTAGTGACAAATAGGCATAATTATGGTGGCAGTTTTGAATAGTTTAGCGAACCTCCGATATTTGTTTCCTTTCTAATGGACCGAATTCGAATTTGACTGGCATCAAAATGTTGAAATTCGATTAGATGGAACTCCCGCACCTTTGGCGGTTTACGAAAAGTGATAAATAGCCTCCGAGGACTGCACTTAACGAATGTGAACATGGCCATTTTTCTCCGATAGTAATGGCGAAGCAAAGAATTAAACTCTCAAACGATTTCAAGTTTTATGTATATATAAGGGAAAGGTGAAATAGGCAATAATCCGGGATATTTAATTTGATATTATTGTAAAATGATGTTTGTAAAGACCAATTTATATATAATTTAGGATAAATAAGCATGTTACAGTAAATTGTTGAGATATTATCGGATATTATTTTATTTTTAATGAAGCTTTTTTAAATAAACCTCATAACGTATTAGGCAAACTGACAAGATTGAACACCTTCAATGTCATCGTGGATAATCCAGCACACCTTTCACGATTGAACGTCTAATATTTCCAAACTGTTCAAGAATGAACAATTGCGTTCAAGTTTGAATACCCATTGAACGCTTTTTTCTTAGAGTGTATTCTTTCCTCGATTGAAGGCGTGTGTTCGAATCCCACTTCTGACACGATAAGTTTTATGAAAATAACTGGATGAGATGTAATTTTAAAACGTCCAAATTACAAAGAACCACGTCAGGATGGCCGAGCGGTCTAAGGCGACAGACTCAAGGGGCTTAGCTTCCTTCGTTCACGATGTGAATCTGTGTATTCTTGTCCTCGTTTGAGAGCGTGTGTTCGAATCCCACTTCTGACACGATAAGTTTTATGAAAATAACTGGATGAGATGTAATTTTAAAACGTCCAAATTACAAAGAACCACGTCAGGATGGCCGAGCGGTCTAAGGCGACAGACTCAAGGGGCTTAGCTTCCTTCGTTCACGATGTGAATCTGTGTATTCTGGTCCTCGTATGAGGGCGTGGGTTCGAATCCCACTTCTGACACGATATGTTTTATGAAAATAACTGGATGAGATGTAATTTTAAAACGTCCAAATTACACAAAACCACGTCAGGATGGCCGAGCGGTCTAAGGCGACAGACACAAGGTTTCTTAGTTCATTTGTTCATGATGTGAATCTGTGTATTCTTTCCTCGTTTGAAGGCGTGTGTTTAATCCCACTTCTGACACGATAAGTTTTATGAAAATAACTGGATGAGATGTAATTTTAAAACGTCCAAATTATACAAAACCACGTCACGATGGCCGAGCGGTCTAAGGCGCCAGACTCAAGGGGCTTAGCTTCCTTCGTTCACGATGTGAATCTGTGTATTCTGGTCCTCGTATGAGGGCGTGGGTTCGAATCCCACTTCTGACACGATATGTTTTATGAAAATAACTGGATGAGATGTAATTTTAAAACGTCCAAATTACATAAAACCACGTCGGGATGGCCGAGCGGTCTAAGGCTCCAGACTCAAAGGGCTTAGCTTCCTTCGTTCACGATGTGAGTCTGTGTATTCTTGTCCTTGTTTGAGAGCGTGTGTTTGAATCCTACTTCTGACACGATAAGTTTTATGAATATAACTGGATGAGATGTAATTTTAAAACGTCCAAATTACACAAAACCACGTCGGGATGGCCGAGCGGTCTAAGGCGACAGACACAAGGTTTCTTAGTTTCATTTGTTCACGATGTGAATCTGTGTATTCTTTCCTCGTTTGAGGGCGTGTGTTTAATCCCACTTCTGACACGATAAGTTTTATGAAAATAACTGTATTGCTCGTGGAACCGATGCGTAGTTTAATGGAAATTTATAGCAGGTCCACTTCCAACTGCCGATTGACCCCATAGACCATTTTCATAGCACCGCTTAATTTTGACACCGCTAAACCAATCAATTGCTCATTTGGTAATCCGCTGTCAACAAAGTCGAAATGAGAAGCATGAAAAGCACGAAACACGCTTTGAAGAAAGAGCTGCCCGTATTGCGAATTTGCTTGATAAGCTTCCCGCGGTGATTTTTTGCGGTTGCGGTGCCATGATTTGTTGACTGGGCGGGTTGCCGGGAACTTGGTGATTTATTAAAGTTCCTGAAGGTGATTGTTGATTGTTGGAAGCCGCGTTATGCGTCGAGGGTAGCGGCTGATTTGGCGCCGGGTTTTGCGTGGAGGGTAGCGGCTGATTTGGCGCCGGGTTTTGCGTGGAGGGTAGCGGCTGATTTGGCGCCGGGTTTTGCGTGGAGGGTAGCGGCTGATTTGGCGCCGGGTTTTGCGTCGAAGGTAGCCCTGCGGTTAAAGGTGATGGCGTGACCGGCGCGGGAGCGAGAGGGTTTAAGGCCGAAACGTTGTAAATTGTTGACGACGAACAGTTGGACGTCGTGGTGCCTTGGCCGGCCTTTTGTATCCTCTGGATTATCCTCTGTGTTTTTCTTCTCAGTTCGGATATTTCCTCCCTTCGTAGAATTGCCTCGTCAATTTCATTTTCCATCTCTATGTCGTCCTCAATCAGCGCTTCGACGCGCGTGTCAATTTTGATGAGATCCTCTCCTTTTTTGGCTAAACTGGACAGGGCGTCCTCTAAATCATCCACACAAGTGTTGAGATCGCTAATTAAAGTTTTTATTTGGGTTTGTTTTCTCGTCACGGCATTTCTAGCACTTTTTCTGTTTGCTTTAGCTAGTTTTAACGCGTTTTTATTATGCGCGGTCGTCTGGGTACTCGTTGCTCCCCCGGTAAGTGCACTCGTTTGCGTTACCGGCACCTGTGCGTTATTGGTGTTGGACGCCGACGCGTTATTAGATGCACTCTCGTTAGGCATTGTATTTATTTATGTAATTAAGCACACGAAAGTTTAAAGTTTAATTTACTTATCTATAGCGTTAATTCCCGGGTTGACGGTCACCATGAAGAAAGAGCTGCCCGTATTTCAAATTTGCGATTACTCAGCTGCTGATTTGCTTTTAATCTTCCTCTATGGTTCTTTGGGGAGAGCGATTAAGTCTTTAGACTCGGACTGAAACAAGTCTAAAACTGTAACAAAACTTCCGTGTACGAAATGAAAACTTCAGGAGAAACCTCACTTAAAAGAAATTAATAACGAAAACTTTATTTACACTCTTGGATTGGTATTCCAAGTTACTAAGAAGTACAAAATCTAACTATTTATCTGGATTTTTGCGTCCCTTTGGTTTGGGTACGCAGGATTAAAAAAGGGCGAGGTTCTCGGAGCTAGTTGGGTGAAATTTTGATTTACAAAAGGGTGAATCCTCTCTAAATACCCGGCTTCGTTGTTACCTTTGGCCGTGCTCCCTGGATACCCTGACCAGGTCATGATCTCGACAAAGAGCCTTTCCCGATGACATCAAGAGATTTTCCATCGGCGTCAAGAATCTTTACCGGGGAACCGAGAATTGTCCCGAGTAGACCATGAGCCAGTGGCCTGGATCTTACCTCATAAAGTACAAAAGGTCTGACTATTGGAATGAGTTTAGTTTTGATGCTCATTAAAAGATCTGGCCGTCATACGCATCACAGCTGGGTCATTTGAGGGGGGCGTGGCCATGTTAGACCCTAATGAGGTATGATTTCTTACCTCATGAGGTACATGAATGAAAAAGGTGGCAAATGATAGAGCTGGAAATTGGGATTACAAATATATGAAATCTGACGTCATCAAAGGGGATCATCAATAAATCAGACGGGGGATAAAATGGTCGAATGAGGTATGAATTCTTACCTCATGAGGTACATGTATGAATCCGGTATTGTTTGCTAGATCTGGTAAGTAATAGAATATAAAATCTGACTGGAAAATACGCGGCTTAGGTTTAATCTGACGGCCTGATTCTTGCGTCGGGCCATGAAAGCTTCGTGCCTCATATTGCTAGATTCCCACTCGACCGAAAAAAAACCGGCACAAATCACGCAGCATACGGTAGAAATTTTACCTTACGCCGTCGTCCGGCTGTAGACTGTTCACACTACGACTGAATTTTAAGTTTGGCGGTAGATATTTTTGGGTCACGTGACAGATTAGAGTGGTTTCCATAACATTTATTTCGCACTCTGAATTGGTATCTCTGTCCCATTGTCGCTTAGATCGTACAAGAAAGTATATTTTCTAACCTCCTCAATAAAGACTTCCTTATTAACATCTTACCTCTATATACTTCCATTAGATACAATTTTCTTTCTTCGTGGCATGTTTCCGACCAAAAAAATACATGACCTCTATCAATCTATCTAGCGTATGCGTGCACTCTTCAAATTTATGACGTAGTCAGTGGGATAATTTCATTGGTTGAGACACCGGCGTAACACCGAACACGACCGAAAAATAGAACACAACTTGCGCCCGGCCGAGCGGAGATTCCGACGGGCTCGGCGTTAAGATTTTTTGGTCGAACCCCTTTCTGCTGAGTCTCCGTCGTGTTTTCCGTCGAGTGCGAGTCTAGCTTATATGTAGCAGGTGATATTATGTAAAACCAGCCCCACTGATGTCAAGTGAATTAAACTTAACTTGTTTGAGCGAGTTGCCTCTGTTTCTATCGAGGTAATGTGGTGAAATATTTTTGACTCTGATAAATGAGATGAACTTAAATTTGCATCATTTAATAATAGAGCTATTTCAATTCGGGGTAAGGAGAGTTTTTGAGGCGGGGTTTCGCCAGTCCCCGCCTAGGTGTCATTTTGTGCGCGAAATTTAGCATAGAGTTTTTCAGTGGCCGACACGGAGGGAGGGTGACTATGACGATGAAACTGTATACATTGATTATCAGACTGATCCGGATGATGAACCAGATGACGTTTAAAATGTGACATTTTTGTGTCTTTATTTGCATTAGATAATAATTTAACATTAGAAGGTTTCAATGAATGAGTTTGAAATAAAATGTGCCAGCATAGAGTTATATTAGTTGAAGGGGGAAACGTCACAGTTGGGCCTGCAAATAAAGGGAGCCAGTTTTCACCCTCCCTCCGTGCGGGCCACTGTAGAACTCTAAGCTAAATATCGCGCACAATAAGGCACCTAGGCGGGGACTGGTGAAACCCCGCCTCAAAAACTATCCTTACCCCCGAATTGAAATAGCTCTATTATTAAATGATGCCGATTTAAGTTCATCTCATTTATCACAGTCAAAAATATTTCACCACATTACCTCGATAGAAACAGAGGCAACTCGCCCAAACAAGTTAAGTCTAATTTACTTGACATCAGTGGGGCTGGTTTTACAATATATCACCAGCTACATTTAAGCTAGACTCGCACTCGACGGAAAGCACGACGGAGACCCAGCAGAAAGGGGTTCGACCGGAAAATCTTTACGCCGAGCCCGTCGGAATCTCCGCTCGGCCGGGCGCAAGTTGTGTTCTATTTTTCGGTCGTGATCGGCGTTACGCCGGTGTCTGAACCAATGAAGTTATACCACTGACTACGTCATAAATTTCAAGAGTGCACGCATACGCTAGATAGATTGATAGCCGCAATGTATTTCTTTTTGGTCGGAAACATGCCACGAATAAAGAAAAATGTACCTAATGGAAGTATATAGAGGTAAGGATGTCTTTATTGAGGTGGTTAGAAAATATACTTTCTTGTAAGATCTAAGCGGCAATGGGACAGAGATACCAATTCAGAGTGCGAATTAAATGTTATGGAAACCACTCTAATCTGTCACGTGACCCAAAAGTATCTACCGCCAAACTCAAAATTTAGTCGTAGTGTGAACAGTCTACAGCCGGACGACGGCGTAAGGTAAAATTTCTACCGTATGCTGCGTGATTTGCGCCGGATGTTTTCGGTCGAGTGGGAATCTAGCTTTATGAGGCACGAAGTTGTCATAGTCTGACGCAAGAATCAGGCCGTCAGATTAAACCTAAGCCGCGTATTTTCCAGTCAGATTTTATATTCTGTTATTTAGCACGACCACATCTATCAAACAACACCGGATTCATACATGTACCTCATGAGGTAACAATTCATGACTCATTCGACCATTTTAACCCCGTCTGATTTATTGATGGCCCCCTTTGATGACGTCAGATTTCATATATTTGGAATCGCCATTTCCAGTTCTATCATTTGCCACCTTCTTTATTCATGTACCTCATGAGGTAAGAAATCATACCTCATTAGGGTCAAACATGACCCCGCGCCCCTCAAATGCCCCAGCTGTGACGCGTAAGACGGCCAAACCTATTAATGAGCATGAAAACTGAACTCATTCCAATGGTCAGACCTTTTGTACATTATGAGGTAAGATCCAGGCTACTGGCTCTTGGTCTATAAGAAAAAGGAACAACTTTTGTACCATGTGTTTGCTTTTAGTAGGTAGTCCCTTCATGGACTGGAAAAATATTATATAGACATAACCATAACCATGGGTTAGGGTAAAGATTCCTTAAAAAGAAAAATTTCTCAGTACTGTACAATAACATTTTATATTCTTTTCTGCGGAATTAATACATAAATCACTTCATTCTAAACGAGTTATGATATAAAATTTTTCAGTCATCCGTGCTTGCATTGTATGGGCCATCAGAGCCGTCGTGAAACACGCAGTCAGATCCAAATCTTTCCACATTGTAAACGTTACGTGACTCTCCGCACTTGCCCACCAACCTTAATAACCTAACACTAAAGAACATATTCGTTTACATTTATAGACATGTTACAGGTCTGCAAAAGTGATGGAAAAGTAGAAATGCAACTGCTAATTTAGAACTCAAATTTGACCATATTTATTGACATGTTACAGGTCTGCAAAAGTGATAGAAAAGTAGAAATCCAGCTGCTAATTTAAAACTGCAATTTGACCACATTTATAGACAAGTTACAGGTCTGAAAGAGTGATGAAACAGTAGAAATCGAGCTACTAATTTAAAACTGCAATTTGACCACATTGAATTGAATACCTGCAATATATCTATAAATGTGGAAGAGTTACAGTTTTAAATTTTAAGATAGATTTCAACTTTTCCATAAGCTTTGCAGACCTGTAACATGTCTATTAATATGGTCAAATTACAGTTTTAAATTGGCAGCTGGATTTCTACTTTTCCATCACTTTTTCAGACCTGTAACATGTCTATAAATATGGTCAAATTACAGTTTTAAATTGGCAGCTGGATTTCTACTTTTCCATCACATTTGCAGGCCTGTAACATGTCTTTAAATGTGGTCAAGTTGCAGTTTTAAACTAGCAGCTCTTATTTCTACTTTTGCATCGCGTTTGCAGAATCGCGCCGCATATTTCTGGCAGTACAGACAATTAACAGTTAATAAACAGAAAATGTAGAAACGGCAGACAATTTGCAGTTCTGGAATTGCTGTGAAATTTTCGCGTTTTTCGAGCTGCAGAAAATGTAGCCTTAATGTATACATATTAGAGCGTGGTAGTGATAAAAAAGCGCGTATGCAGATGAATTACAGCTTAAAATTTTAGTACGGGCTGCGTACCCCTTCTTTCATATGATGTTTTGCCTTATTTCTATTTTATTTGAAATTTCGATTTACGTCTGGATTACTCATTTCTGGTGTCAGATTAGATGATTTCTTGGGATGTCTACATATTATATGGACCTAGAAAATGCCCAGACCCAATATGATGGTAAATTACTTTTAATATTGACATTAAAAATTAATTTAGCCCAAGAACAACGCCAGATAATTCGACGTCTTGAAGCATTGATTTAGGACTCGATAAGCTATTTTGGCACACGCGCTTTTCTCGCTTATAAAAACCGGCTCGATACTCGCTTGACTAAGTAAACTTCTTTCGAAATTTCTCTTTATGGCGTTATAATTGAAATAAAAACTTTTGGGAAAGGTTCCCTGGAATGACTCACGCGATTGCCTTGAATAAAGCTGGACTCAGAGTTCTTAATTGAACAACGTTCAACCAGAAAAGCTTATTTCTAGATTTTTGGTCTTAATTGAAAGGCATAAAAACGGACAAAGGAACGTTTTCCGTCACGCGACATAATTGAATAAAAATATTAACTGAATGCTGCTATTTTTCTGACCCTCGGCTTTCACCATAGCGCACTGAAACATATCACGGGTAGATGAAGCTCATTCTCGGTCTGTCATCTATCCATATACAATATTTTTCATTCCCGAAAGCATACGAAGCTGAACGAAAAAGTAAAATATTTATGGTATTTTTTTGGCATATTTGTCAAACATTTCATTGACTCTTTGAATTCTAGGGCGTTAACACGAGTGTTGTGGAATAATTTACCGACAGTCTCATTTTCTGTGATATAACACTACATAATTAACCATTCGCCAAATGTTATCGTTTTATCAAGGGGACAAAATAAACAGAGGTAATTCAAGAATTGATTGCATGTAGGCAGGGCTGAAAGATAAACTAAAAAAACACTCTATGTGAAAACAATTGAAATCTATTACTAATGCGTGCTATTGGTGATACGTAACGCCCTTAAAGCGAGAAGCTATTGGAAATTAACTCAAGGAAATTCGGTTCAATTGGGGGATATAGCAAGATTATTGCATATCAAGTGTCAATTTTGATTTATTTTTGGTGTTTTGTATTTTCTAAAGTCAAGAGAAATGGATGACCGTATGATTTTTGATCATCTGAAAACACATTCGATGTGAGTATAGACATGCTATTTTTAGTGAATCAATGAGAACACTTAAAATTTTGGAACCACTCCGAAGCTGATCTCTACTTTTGTGCAAAGTATCAGTGTTATTTCGTTATACACAATTAGGTAGTATATAATGGTTTCGAATCATAGCTGAAGGCAAAAACAGAGCAATTGCGAGAACCTTTTATTGGAAACCCCTTCTTTTTGAGGCTAGAGGTTTCTCGTAACCCTCGCTCATCGTCACGTCATCTTAACTCTAACTATATTAATGGAGTAGATGTCAATGTGACTTATTTCCGTCAAAGTAGGGTATATGAAGAATACGCCCAGGTCATGGTGGTGTTACAAGATAATAAGTACAGACTGAAGTATGTGTGGAATAGACAGAGACAAAAACTAGACGATGGAAGTGTTAGAAACCATTAATTACAGACTAATGTCTATGTGGAATGAGAAAACGGCAAGGTAGTTGAAGGAATAGTGACCATTAAAACTGGATTGGACTAATTGGAATGGCAAACGTAGTGAAGTACATTTTTATAAATTTCTGTGAACTGAGATGCGAGTCTAAAGATGGCAAACACGGTTGCTTCGACTTGCAAACTGCAAACGCGGTCCCCTGAGTGTACCAACAGCCACACCACAACACACATACATATAGCCCGACAGGTACAGCCGTATCAAAACCTCTCCGTGATATATTTCACTCGAAGAAGTAAAGATGTATATAAAATAAACACAATTCAAATGTGGTTGTTCCCATAGTGAAGTTTTTCGGTTAAAAGTGTCTAAAAGGGCTTACCGAGCGAGGTTTCCTTAAGTTGTGAATTTTCTGTTACTGTCTCCAAAAATATTTTGAGCTAATTTTTATACCCCCTACCCCGTGAGAATAGCCTAATCTATTACATCGCACTCGTATTTCGATTTAAAATTTTACTAATAAGAAGTTGTTCTCATTAGCTAATTAAAAGTGTTTTTGTAGGTTTGACGAATTTAAACATCATCTATTTTACGGTGTAAGAAAAGTTTGATTAGAAATAAACCTAAATCCAAGCATATAAAGTTTTTCCTTTAGGATCGGACTTACGTTACACACCTCGTAGAAGAGGATTTGAACGTTACATCGCTACCCATGCAATACGACTATTTTACAACGTTAATAGCATATCCATATATATCAGATGTTAGTTCTGACATATTTGGGGCATTCACCCTAGAGGTACGTTTTTACGTTGCAGCAACAAAAATATATTTTAAAGGGACTTGATTTTTTATGCCAAATTGCCAATTTCGTAGTGTGTTGTTTTGGTAAAATACATTGTACGCCAATAAGCAACTGTTCTTTCATTATTCTCTATGGGCTCATAAATGGACAAACTAAATAATGTTTTGTCTTAAACTGATGGCTTTTACAATTTTTAAATTAAAAATGAGCACGATCGTATACAATTTATTAAGCTATTTGGCATTGTCAGCCTATTGCCTATTCTTCTACTTGTTCATAAAACTTGTAGCAAATTGCATTTACTGCTCTAGGGCGCTGTCGTAGCTCTCTGAAAAAATGTTGCATGTTTCATTTGTCGATTTACATCAGCTAGTGCTCGACAAAAGAACAACTTCAAAACCGCTCGAAAAATGACGTGCATTCAATTGCAGAGCAATATGTTAACGATCTAAGGGCTAGGACTAATATATAGTTTTCCCTGATAGGGCAAGAGAAAAGTACTCCTTTTTTAGCTTTAACTTCAGTGCACGTTGTCTGGCCCTCTATGAGCCAAAGTTATAAAGTAGTGATTTAATTTTGAGCTTCGTTGGTCACAAGATGGTCGTAAGATCATTATTATATAGTGCTATGCGAGTACTCGAGAAGATTCGAGTACATAATCGAGTATCGAGACTAGTACTAGGCTCGAAACTAGATAATAGATTTCCTGAAATTGTTTCGAGTATTAAACCAACAGGCCCGATAAATACTTGAACCTGCATTTAGAAGGCCTATAACTCTAATGAGATAAAATGTCACTCTTATTGCTTACCAGACGAATGTTAGTGTTGTTTTTTAGTTTAGATCATAATGACAGTGTAATATTGTCAGGTATAGATTGGCCACGGAGCCAAGATAAGATCATGAAAGCCCGTGCGAACCGGCCAGCTCTCCTGGTTTATGGGCCACCCATGCCACTCTAGTATAAAAGGACCCCTCGCTCGGGCATTCGAGAGATTCGCTTCGGCGACAGTAGAGGGATAAGACCATTGGTGTCCAGCCCCTACTAGTTCGTCTAAGTTCTCCGCTCTCAGATAGAGGGATAAGACCCTTGTTGTCCAGCCCCTATCCGAGAGAACGTCCCCGCAACCCTGACTTAGGTTCCGGCGACCCCTTGTTCATATTCCGAATAAAGAATATTTAAACGTACCATACAACTGTCGTCTCACTTAAGAATAAGCCTATTCCGACTTATCCGTGCAAATACTGACGCGACAAAGTGGTCGAGGCGCGGGGCACGATTTGTCCGTACATCCAATAGATCTACTGCGTATGAGTGACCCAGAGTCTTCCGATACCGAAATCTACGGCTCAAACGAAGAAAGTATTTCTCCCCCTCGATTTCCGTTCGACTATAACGCAGCTGATTTAGCCGATCCCGTCGACGAACCATACGGGCCAAGCTCCGCCAGAACTGCCGAGACGTCGGAAAAAAGATTTTCCCGCCGAAATAAAAATCTAGAACCCGAGTTTTCGAGTCTTCTTCCTGTCACCCGACGAGGTATTTCTGCACCGAGAAACCGAACCACTTGCTTCCAAACAAATATGGCCGCTACTCCCGACCAAATCGCCGCTGCAGTAGCCGCTGCGATTCAAACCGTTAATATAGCGCGAGACGCTCCTCGATTCAACCCAGACTCCCAGGACGTGTGCGACTGGCTAACTGATATCAGAATTTGGCCGAAATTCAATAGCCACTTTCAATGAATTACTATCCCGCAAGCAACAACCCGGTGAATCACCGGTAACTTATTTCCGAAACGTCACGGACTTATGCTCCCGCGTCAACCCCTCAATGCCTGAAGTAGAAAAAGTTCATCATTTATTCAGGGGCCTACTACCGCAGCTACGGGAAAAAATCGGTATCGTTCCTTTCAACCGAATTCCCAACGGACCGAAATCCCATTCGACCGAATATCCCGCAATGATTTTAGATTTCCAGCCCAATGGCTATATTCCCGATGGACCGAAATCCCAATCGTCCGAATATGCCCCTAAAAAATACATGAATATAACTTGAAACACTGTAGCCGTCAGCGATTCGGTGGTGTAGTGGATACGATGTTGGACTGCAAAGCGATAGGTTGTTGGTTCGAGTCTTCGAAAGGTATGTTAATAATGTTAAAAGTAAATGTTTCGTGATAATAATTTAAACGCTCACTTTCATTCCTTTCAAGGCAAGAGATATATAGAATTAATAAACAAATTGTGCTTAAAATGAAGTACAGTCTTAATGGTAGTTCCATCAATGTCTTTAAATTTTAAATTAAAATTTTAATATTTTGGTTTCGGGTGGGTTGGGTTAGGTTAGGTTAGGTTAGGTTAGGGTTAGGTTAGGTTAGGTTAGGTTAGGTTAGGTTAGGTTAGGTTAGGTTAGGTTAAGTTAGGTTAGTTTAGGTTTGGTTTGGTTTGGTTCCAATAATTCGTTGACACCTTTTCCAAAATATGCTCCTTTTAATTAGCTGCCACCTTTTCCAAAATATTATCCCTTTAAATAGCTACCACCTTTTCCAAAACATTCTCCTATTAATTAGCTGCCACCTTTTCCAAAAGATTTTCCTATTAATTAGCTGCCACCTTTTTCAAAATATTCTCCTATTAATTAGCTGCAACCTTTTCCAAAACATTCTCTTACTAATTAGCTACCACATTTTCCAAAATATTCTCCTTTAAATAGCTACCACCTTCTCCAAAATATTCTCCTTTTAATTAGCTACCACCTTTTCCAAAACATTCTCCTATTAATTAGCTGCCACCTTTTCCAAAATATTCTCCTATTAATTAGCTGCAACCTTTTCCAAAACATTCTCCTACTAATTAGCTGCCACATTTTCCAAAATATTCTCCTTTTAATTAGCTACCACCTTTTCAAAAATATTCTCTTATTAATTAGCTGCCACCTTTTCCAAAAGATTTTCCTATTAAATAGCTGCCACCTTTTCCAAAATATTCTCCTATTAATTAGCTGCCACCTTTTCCAAAATATTCTCCAATTAATTATCTGACATCTTTTCCAAAATATTTCTATTATTGCTAATAAATTGTTCGTGGTAAGAGGCGGGCTTTTAATACTCATATAAATAATCTTTTTACCTCCAAACAAGGTTGGGTTGGGTTAGGTTAGGTTACGTTTGGTTAGGTTAGGTTAGGTTAGGTTAGGTTGGTTAGGTTAGGTTAGGTTAGGTTAGGTTAGGTTAGGTTAGGTTAGGTTAGGTTACGTTTGGTTAGGTTAGGTTACGTTTGGTTAGGTTAGGTTAGGTTAGGTTAGGTTAGGTTTGGTTAGGTTAGGTTAGGTTAGATTAGGTTAGGTTACGTTTGGTTAGGTTAGGTTAGGTTAGGTTTGGTTAGGTTAGGTTAGGTTAGGTTAGGCTAGGGTAGGTGAGGTTCGCCGTAATTAAAACGTAGTTAAAATAAGTACAGTAATACATTTTCAACTCACATTTTTTTAACAATAATAAGTTGTGAAATTAAAAATATATTTAATGCAAAACCACACAGTATGTCTTCTTCCAGTTCAATAGAATTTCGGTCCAATGGGACTATAATAAAACCGCACCTTTGGCTACGTTCGGTCGAATGGGACCCCAAAAAAAACCCCCTTCTGTCGAATGGAAATTCGGTTCAATGGGACCAAAGCAAAAAATCGTTCTTATGAACCCTAGCACTACAAAAGATTTCCTATCGAACATCCAACTCCTTTCTACCACGGAGTCAACCTTCACTTTCTCCGAAAGCCGCATCATGGATGTTTTGGCAACGGCTTTGGCCGGTAACTCCGTCCCAGCTACACCCGCAGCTACTACACCCTGCCTCTATCAAGGCCCCGAGGACGAGGAACTCTCCAAACTAAAAAAGGAACTACGGAGCTTAAAAGACGAAAATCGTCTCCTCAAAGAGGAAAACAGCGAAATACGAGAGGATAACCGCCGAATGAGGGAAGAAAATCGCCACCTCCGGTCCGACTTAGGTCACATACATCATAGCAATCGATGTTCCCTATGCACTCGTACCAACAATCTAACCTCCTACTGCCGTACCCATCTTCCTTCTCGCCCAGTACATGAACAAAACACTCCAGATGCCTCTAGGAACTCACAACGTGGTTTTAGGGACGGTCCCTCAAACTTTAGACGACGAAGTCCATCACCCTACCTGAACAATAACAGAGAGCCCTCAAGGAGGGATTCAACACCATCTAGAGGTCGCAGTCCTTCTCCTTACTTCCCCCAGGGACGACCTACCTCCCCCTACCCGACTACGCGACGATCTGATTCTCCACATAGACCGGCCGAGCAAAGATTCAATAACAATCGAGACCAATTTAACAGCAATTCACGAAATTCGGGAAACGACAACCGACGGTGGAGATAGGGGATACCCCACCGTCATCGCCCCATAGAGCACCCCCTTCTCTTCCAACGCAAACAAAACCATACCTCACCGTCATCGCCTATAGAGCACCCCCCTCCCTTCCAACGCAAACAAAACCGGACCCCTCCGGCCACACCTTTAGAGCAACCCCTTCTTCTCCAGTCCGAACAAAAATTAGTACAGATCAAAGGCTGTATAGATGGATCCGATAACCAACTAAACGTTGTTTTAGATACCGGGAGCATCAAAAACATTATCAGTCAACAAACCGCCAGGGGGCTAGACTTAAGAATAACGCCAGCCGAAAACATAGTCTTCAGAGTTGCTAACGGTGACGGCATAAAACCTGTCGGAAAAGTCAATACCTGCATTCAACTCGGGAAAAAGAAGCACATCATCGATGCTTTTGTTATTAATGATTTTTCGTACGACTTACTACTTGGATTGGACTTCTGTTCCACGAACCGGGCCGTGATTGACTTTGGGTCATCACTAGTATCCATTGAAAACGAGACCCTCACCTTTGATCACCCATCGGACTCTGACGAACCAATTAAAATTCGTGTTCTAAATGATCTCTCCATTCCACCTACATCAGAGGCCATCTTGAGAGTCACGTGTTCCGAAAACGAAGCCACCCTTCTCATCGAGGGGGCCGATAGAGTAGTTCAGCAACACGGTCTGCTTCCTTGCAAAACTCTCACAGAATTTCACAAAGGCCAAGGATTCTTACGGGTAGCAAACCCCACCAAGCAGACGAAAAGTTTAAAAGCCGATACCCTGGTGGGAAATGGATACCGTGTCACTGACCTCAACTATCTGGAAAAGGATATCTCATCAAGCGAGACCCTACTCGATGACCTCCATATCGGAACCCAACTAACCCATCAAGAAACAAACGCATTAAAAACTATGCTACGCAAATATCCAAAGATATTTTCAAGACACAGCACTGACCTTGGTCGCACATCACTCGTACCGCATCGCATTAACACAGGAACAGCAGCACCGGTTAGGTGTCAACCTTATCGCAAATCATACGCCGAAAGGGAGACCATTAAGAAAGACGTCGACAAAATGCTCGAGGGCAATATCATCCGAGAACCCTGCTCGCCTTGGGCCGCGCCGGTAATCATGGTCAAGAAAAAAGACGGAACCCTACGTTTCTGCGTAGACTGGCGCAAACTAAACGCCGTCACAAAAAAGGACGTGCATCCGATTCCCAGAATAGACGACACCTTGGACCGCCTATCGGGTTCATCTCTTTTTACTACCCTAGACTTAGCACAAGGATATTTCCAAGTCGAACTCCACGAGGAAGATAAGGAAAAAACAGCCTTTGTTACACCCGACGGCCAGTACGAGTTTAATGTCCTAGGCATGGGCCTATGTAATTCCCCTGGCACCTTCCAGCGCCTAATGCACAAGGTTCTTCGGCCCCTGATGTGGCAAGTCGCGCTTGCATATCTCGACGACATCATAATTTTTTCCCGCTCCTTCGACGAACACCTCATACATCTAGAGGCAGTCTTAAAGCGCCTCGAAGAAACTGGCTTGAAAATAAAGCCGGAAAAATGCTCTTTTGCCCAAACTCGCATTAAATACCTTGGCCATGTTATTGACGGCGACGGGGTCTACCCCGACCCTCATTTGATAGATGCCGTGGCTCATTACCCACGTCCAGAAAACGTCAAGGCAGTCCAACGCTTTTTGGGCCTCGCCGGCTATTACCGAAGGTTTATAAAAGGCTTTTCGTCCATAGCCAAGCCCCTGTCGGACCTCACCATTAAAAATGCGCCATTTGAATGGACCTCCGAGGTGGAAACAGCATTCAACACACTTCGGGAAAAACTAACATCATCACCTATCTTGGCTCATCCGATTTTTGAAGATCAGTTCGAACTCCACACCGACGCTTCCGCCTATGGGATTGGAGCAATCCTTAAACAACGCCGTCTGGGGAAGGAGCATGTCATCGGCTACGCTAGTCGTCTTTTAAATAAACCAGAGCAAAATTACAGTCCCACCGAACGGGAATGCTTGGCAATAGTATATGGTACGCAAAAATTCCGACCGTACCTTTATGGCCGACCCTTCAAAGTTGTCACGGATCACCACGCCTTATGCTGGTTGAAATCCGTTCGTAACCCTAATGGAAGATTGGCCAGGTGGGCGCTTCAATTACAAGAATTTGACTCCGTTATAACCCATAAAAATGGAAGGATACACAAGGACGCCGATGCTCTATCGCGAGCCCCATTTAGTGGGGCCCCCCAAGAAGAGATACCCCTCCTAATAGCTGCCGTCAATCAAGCCAACACAATGAACCAACTTCGAGCCTTCGATATCGCTAAACTTCAAAGAGAAGAACCTTTCTTCGGACCTATTATCCAATACTTAGAAAATCCTGGGGGACACAATACGAAGATCGTCGCGAAAGCAGCTAAGCCCTACAAGTTGATGGGAGATCTCCTCCATCGCCAAGTAAAAACTGACGAAGGGTTCAAGCTAGTAATGGTCGCTCCCAAAGAAATCCGTTCCCTGATTTTAAAGGCACTACACGACGACGCCGCCTCGGGCCACTTAGGCTTTCGCCGTAGCTGGGAGCGAGTAAAACAGCGCTTCTTTTGGCCGAAAATGTTAAAACACGTTGTTAACAGTAGTATAGAGCCGCACTTCGTACCTCCGTAGGTGTAGAATGTAGGTATAGAATGTAGGTGTAGAGTGTAGGTGTAGAATGTCAAGGTCACAGTGTCAATGCCCTCTGCCACGCCCCCTTGGGAAACTCCCGCGCGCCCCCTGGAAAACTCGCGCGCGCCCCCTGGAAAACTCGCGCGCGCCCCCTGGCGGCAGCGCGCCCCCTCGCGGGAAAACATTGCGCGGGAATCTGGCAGTCCTGTCTCTTCTACAACTGTATCTGTGACGCCATTGGCTGGAAAATCTACAACTGTATCTGTGACGTCATTGATAAGAGATGAATGGAAGCTTTAGTACATTGCCAAGGGTTAATGATAGGTCTCTGCTGGAAGTTGCGCAATCCATTGTAATTTTTAGTTTGACTCAAAATTTCAACCTTTTTTCAAGGAGTTTATTTTGATTATGGTATTGTTTTAATGGTAATTAAAAGGTACACGTAAAAGCGTAATTAATATTTAAGAAATTCATCTTAGACGTAATAGTAGAAAGCGTAATTAGCCTCTGAAAATCAAAGTGTTACTGGTGTGTTAGCGTCTATTTGTAAGCCTTGGCTAAATTCTGCCTATAATAATCCAACAATTGTGACGTCATTCGAAGAGTTGTTGTATCGCGTAACGTATATTAAGGGGTGGCGGTAAAGTTTTATCATTGCTAAATGAAAATGTGTCAGGTTCGTAACGTAGCGGATACAGTAGAGGTTTGGGTCGGTAATGTCTTACTGGAAAAGGACTGATACGGGTGTAGAGTTATACTTACAAAAGGAACAAAGATTTGACAGCTCAAACGGAATCAAATACCAGTACTTAGTTTCAAAATACAATCACAGAAAAGTAAGCGTGTGTAAATACTCTCCTTTCAAATCATTCGTATTCAAAACAATTCACGTCTAATTTTTCTATTAGTATCGTACTAAAGCCAACGGTAGAGGCAGAGGCTACCCCGTTTACGGGCCAACACCAAACGCAAGGAATCGTCCTAACGTGTCTAAACCTAACCTACCTCCAAGTTATAACGTTATTACGTAAGGTGGCGAGAAGAAATTCCACCACAGAATTTGTATTAGTCTTAGACGTCGATATGATGCCCAACTATAAAAACCACGAAATGTTCCTGGAGTATACCTGAGAAAATAGGCTCTTTCTCGAATCTCCAAAAGATGATAAAACTGTTTACGTTGTACCCGCATTCGAAATGAAAGAAATAGCCCAAATACCCAAGGATAAAACGGACAACGTTTGGAAATGATGGACGCCCACCTCTTTTACATCGCGCTTTGTTGGAAATGTCAGAAACATATTGACTACGAAGCCTGGTATAGAGAACCAATGACTAATAAGTTAGCTGTCATTTTTGAAGTCTTGTGGAGAGATCCTTGGGAACCTTTCTTCTTCAGCAGAAATTCAGCACCTTATCATGATGTAAGGTTTAGACAATATGACTTTAATTTAAAAGTCAAGTAAGACCAAGATACCACCGTGTGTAGAAAGAAGAAACCATCGATAACTAACCCATTGATTGATATCTTTGTAGGTTTGCGAATTACACGTTGTAGGATACAAATTTTCAGTTTTAAATAACGCTTTTGTCATCCATAAGGGCCTGAAAACGGTCAACGCATTCCATAAAGAAAAGGATACCGATCAAGAAAAGAACCGTATCTTATTTCGACAGTTCAAAACCGAACTAAAGGAAAAATATCCAGACTCCTCCAGGAGGTGCTACTGATCTCGAAGCTTCCATTTACATGAAAAATATAAAACTTACAAAAAAGAAGTAATTTATCAGGTTAGTTTTAAAGAGTAAGTAGAAAGAAAATCAAATCTACCTTACATTGTGTATAAAAACAATGGTCCCGGAAGCTTTGGAACAGATTTTGGTTGTTATGAAAAAACTGTCTCCATTGAGGAACTCTATTTAGGTAATATAGGAGTTAAATTGATGTAAAGATTTGTATTTTAAAATAGTGATTTTGCTCATAAACATGCATTGGTTTTGAAAAGTAATACAAATGTACCTTTTCATACTTTGGACCTATCAAATAACCTAATAGAAGATAATGGTAATATATTTTCTAATTAGAACCATACTTAATAATTTAAAGTGTTTAGCACAAAATTGATATTTTTAACACAAAACATTAAGGAAAAAAAATTGGTTTACAAAATTCCGAGCTTCTAATATGAAATTCGTCCCGGAAGCTTTGGAACAGATTTTGGCTGTTATGAAAAAACTGTCTCCATTGAGGAACTCTATTTAGATAATATAGGAGTTAAATGGTGTATATTCGTACAAGTTATTCTTTTAATTACGTGATTTAATGTAAAGATTTGTATTTTAAAATAGGGATTTTGCCCATAAACTTGCATTGGTTTTGATAAGTAATCCAAATGTACCTTTTCATACTTTGGACCTATCAAACAACCTTAAAGAAGATAAAGGTAATATATTTACTAACAAAAAAAAAATATCAAAGACAAATAAATAACAACAATAGCTCTTCATTGTATTTCTTAATGAAATATCTCTTGTCAATTAATTGTAAAGAAAAACAGAAAATAAACGTTACCAATAAACATTGTGGTGAACTTTTTATGAGGATATTATTTCTGCATTTTTCATAATAACGCTGAACTGCCTATCTAAACGCGGTTGAATTCAGGGTTCGTACAAACCTGGGAAACTGGGAAAACTAAGACAAATAAATAACTTTCAAAAATTCAGTGTTTTTTCTTCTTGGCGGTCTAGTGTAAACATGTTTTACTGTGCTTTGGTGTGTTTTATTGTAGTTTTATTGTGGTATAGTGTAGTTTTAGAGTGTTTTATTGTACTTTTATTGTGTTTTACTGTTTTTTATTGTAGTTTTATTGTACCTTAGTGTATTTTATTGTGGTATAGTGTAGTTTTAGAGTGTTTTATTGTACTTTTAGTGTATTTTATTGTGTTTTACTGTGCTTTATTGTAGTTTTATTATACCTTAGTGTAGTTTTAGAGTGTTTTATTGTAGTTTTATTGTACCTTAATGTATTTTTACGTGGTATAGTGTAGTTTTAGAGTGTTTTATTGTACTTTTATTGTACTTTTAGTGTATTTTATTGTGTTTTACTGTATTTTATTGTACTTTTATTGTACTTTTAGTGTATTTTATTGTGTTTTACTGTGTTTTATTGTAGTTTTATTGTACCTTAGTGTATTTTTACGTGGTATAGTGTAGTTTTAGAGTGTTTTATTGTACTTTTATTGTACTTTTAGTGTGTTTTACTGTGTTTTGGTTTGGTTTTATTGTGTTTTACTGTGTTTTGGTGTGTTTTTATTGTAGTTTTAGTGTATTTCAGTGTATTTTGTTGTAATTTAAGTTATTTGTCATAAATTCACAAAGTTTCTGTAAGACTCAATATCATATTGATCATAATAATACGTGGAACAAAGTATTTAGTTTATTATTAGTTTATTTAGTTTATTATTATTATTATTATTAGTTTATTTAGTTTATTATTATTATTATTATTAGTTTATTTAGTTTATTATTATTATTATTATTAGTTTATTTAGTTTATTATTATTATTATTATTATTAGTTTATTTAGTTTATTATTATTATTATTATTGAGTAGAGAGCTCTTATCGCTGTCTGACCAGATGGGTAAAGTCCTGGACAATGTAGTCCGTATCGAGCAAGACATAGTGACTTTACACAATGGAGGATTGTATGACAACAATGTTACGGATCTGAAGGAGAAAGTCGACCAAGCGTGCTTAGAGTTGGAAGATATAAAGACACAGAACGTAGGTTTACGAACAGAACTCAAAAACTTGCGATCCACGCTTGATAATGGTCCTGTGCAATTTATCAGCGATATGAAGCAAGACATCTCGCATATTAAAGACAAGCAGCACAAGGAAGTGGAAAACAACCACCTACCTGCCATCTCAATGAATGTGATTGATATAAAAGACGAGCTGAAAGAATTAAAAACCAACTATTCAATTGTTACAGGACATATGAGCACGATTGATAGCAAAATTGAAAAAGTTATAAATCGGACTGATGAAACCGGAAGCTCTACGACGGAATCCCAGAGAACGTACAGGCAAGCACTTTTAAAGAATCGGGCTAAACAAGGGACGAGCAACAAGGAAAATCAATCTCCGAAACGAAAAATTGAGATGAAAAACCATAAAAAAACTAGCGTGATTTTTGGGAACTTAACCCTTGCGCCCTTTCAAGCCGTTGACATGGAGAAGGTTACGATATTACGCAAGAAAGCTGTATTTGTAACGCATTTTGAAACAGGTGTATCAAGTTCGGATCTTAAAGACTGGCTGGTCGAGCGTCACGAATTAAAAACGCTCAAATGTCTACGGCTGAAATCCCAACACAACAAGTTTGCTTCCTTTTACGTATCATCATCACACGGCGAATTTACCAAACTCCTAGATCCATCTACTTGGCCTAGCAATATTAAGGTAAAAACCTTTCGAGGAAATTTGTATAATAATCAAATCGACCCGGAGGGAGAGAATCTTAGACCATGGAATAACCAACTGGCGCAAGACCAATTTGAACAAGAAAAAATTGTACCAATGCCGGAGAGTGACGACACTGAAAATGAACATCAAGAGTCTAGTGAATCTAATGCACAAAGCCAGAGAACATACTAAGAACGACAACCAATCTAAGTGGCACAGAAGGAATATACCATGAACGCTTCGAATAAAACTATGGACACAAACTGGACACTTAGCTACCAAAATGTTAGGGGAATACGTACCAGGCTAGATGAGATTAAAGCCAATCTCTGTAACTCAGATGAAGACTTGGTATGCTTCACCGAAACGCTACTTAACCATACACACTTTGACGATGATTTTGCACCGCTAGATATGAACGTATATAGAGCGGACCGCCAAAATACGACTGACTCTGATATAAGAGGTGGTGGAAGCATGATCTTAGTCAAAAAGAATATAACAGCGACTCGTAGAAAGGACCTAGAACTCAGAAATGAGTGTGTTTGGATAGAAGTGGTCAAAGGAAATAGCCAAAAAATAATTGTTGGCAACCACTATTTTGCTCCCCATGTACATAAAGATGAATATGTTGCATACTTCAATGAATTACATAATAAACTACATGGAGAGGGAAGCGATGTTACAGTAGTTGGGGACTTTAACGTCCCTGGAATTGACTGGGACATGTTTATATCGACTAAATGCAATTCAGGAGTGAAGCCAAAAGCGGAAGCAGTTCTGCACTTTGCGTTAAGCTTAAATATGTATCAACTTAATAGGAACAAAAATGTCTCTGGTAACACACTGGACCTGGTATTAACAAACTTAATACGGGTGAAGTTAACCGTAGACCAAGCTCCAGTAACGCGAATAGACCATTTCCATCCACCACTTCTTATCAATGTGAAATCAACCAGCTACATCAAGAGACCGATATCCACAATGAACCAGAGAAAACAGTATGAATTCAAAAAGGGAAATTACGAAAGCCTATATAATCATCTTAAAAATGAATTATGGGATGAACTGATTACCATTCAAGAAGTTGACAAAGCAGTTAGGAAACTCCACGATGTTGTGAGTGAAGCATTAGACCGGTATATACAGAAAAAAAGCGGAATAGCGTCAAAATTCCCTCATTGGTTTTCGAAAGATCTACGAAAAATGTTAAATCTCAAAAAGTATTATCATCGAAAATTCAAAAGAACAAAGACTAGTACAGATCTTGAAAATTTCCAGAACCTCAGGAAAAAGTCCCAAAAACTTCTGAGGGTCGATAAATCCAAATATGCAAATAGCATAGTGCAGGAGTTGAAAGACAAGCCACAGAATCTATGGAGTTACGTCGGCAATTGCATAAAACCAAAGGCCAGAGAAAATATGTGTCTTGAAGATGAGCATGGACAGCTCATTACCGACAATAACGCGATAGCTAATATATTTAGCAGACATTTTGAAGCAATTGGCAAATACTGCCTTATTATGGACGAGGACAAAAATCTAATAATCGACAACATGAAGGGGCAGAAACTAGACAGTTTCAATAATCTTACTGTCAATGAGAAAGACATAGAGGAAGCCATAAAGAGATTAAGACCACATAAAGCAAGTGGAATGGACAACATCCCAGCGTTTATCATAAAGGCCTGCGTATATTCATTCATAAAACCGCTTAAATACATATTTAATGTTTCTCTGAAGCAAGGAATTTTCCCCAGCGAATGGAAAAGGTCTACCGCTGTACCCATATTCAAAAAAGGTCGTAAAGGGGAGGTAAATAACTATAGACAAGTCACCATCATATGCGTCTTCTCGAAAATTTTTGAATCCATTATCTCCAAATATATAAGTTCATGGTTTGAACCATCACTAGCCCCGTCTCATCACGGTTTTCGGAAGGGGCGTTCAATTAACACAAACATACTGACATTCATGGACTTTGTAGTGCCGAGAGTTGCGGACAGGAAACAAGTGGACTGTATATACAAGCTTTTGAGAGAATGAACCATGATATTTTACTTCAAAAACTATCATGGTATGGAATGTCAGGGAAAATGCTAGCATGGATTGCGAACTATCTAAAAGAAAGAGTTAACTATTTAAAAATATATCAACAAATAACAAATATTACCTTTAAATCATTAATCGGTGTTCCTCAAGGTTCCTCACTTGGGCCTCTGCTCTTTGTTATTTTTATTAACGACTTAATATGGAATAACGAGAAAGATAGCCAAACATACGCAGATGATAACAAAAAATATAGAGAGATAAATTCCGAGGATGATTGCAAGGCGCTTAATAACGAAATACAAAAAATTAATCAATGGGGAAAACTAAATAGATTTCCTCTCAACAAGAATAAAACGTACGTAATATCCTACACCAGAAAAACCCAACATATACGGTACAACTATGTTATTGACGATGTCCAATTAGAAAGGAAAACAGAAATGATAGATTTGGGCGTGCAACTAGATCAAAAACTAATACATTCGCAACAAATAGATGTGCTAAAATCCAAGTGTCTTAGGACACTATATGCTATAAAAAGAATAGCGTTAAATTTAAACAGTGCGAAAGTATTCATTCAACTCTACATTGCTCTAGTGCGGACAAAACTAGAATACGGGTCATTGGTGTTTGGAGGTAGCAGCGAATATAATATTCATAAACTAGAAAGAGTACAACGAAAATTCGTGGAAATATATTGTAAATGCTTCAAAAATAAACAAACATACGACTATAGTACCACTCTATCCAGTCTTAAACTACTGACATTAAAGAACCGTTTTATATATCTTGAAATATCGTTTTTACACAGCTTGTTACACAACAATATTCAGTGTTCGGAACTGATAGAACTAATTAATATTCACGTGAAAAAAACTAAGAATAGAAAAAATAAAAATGACTCCAGCTTTTATACGGCTAAAAATTTTAAAGAAAACCCGATAATAAGGATGCAATATAATTACAATAATCTAATTGACGGCCTGGATATTTTAGACTTATCGAAACGACGTATTCAAACGGATCTTAAAAAATGTTTAGAAGGCTGACTACACTTAGTTTTATCTTATTTGTCCTTTCCATTCGGCACATATAAAATAATATAATTACTCATCTATTTATTGTACTATTTTTAATCTTTCATCTTTTTTTTTCCCCTTCCGTTCTTCCATCAAATTTTTACTGTAATATATATTTTTAAATAGGACTTAATTTAATTTCATAACGTGTATAACTATAAAAAGTACATTCATGTATGTTGCTATACACGGAATAAACATAAATTCAATTCAATTCAATTCAATCATTAGTTTATTTAGTTTATTATTATTAGTTTATTTAGTTTATTTAGTTTATTATTATTAGTTGATTTAGTTTATTTAGTTTATTATTATTAGTTTATTTAGTTTATTATTATTATTAGTTTATTTAGTTTATTATTTTTAGTTTATTTAGTTTATTATTATTAGTTAATTTATATATTGTGTATTTATAACATTAAAGTAAAACGAAGTAAATTTCCTTACCTACATTCCCAATATCAAGCCAATATTATTATGATATTTTCGTTTGAACCAACTTACCATAGCATTTTTACGAACATCTGTCACGATAAAACAGTAGGTCTATGAAATAATCATTTTTTTAACGTTTTTCTCCCAATGTTAGTTCAATATAAACCTCTTCAACTAGAAAGTGTATTTTATTGTACTTTTAGTGTATTTTATTATGGTATAGTGTACTTTTATTGCGTTTTACTGTACTTTTATTGCGTTTTACTGTATTTTATTGTACTTTTAGTGTATTTTATTATGGTATAGTGTACTTTTAATGCGTTTTACTGTATTTTATTGTACTTTTATTGTACTTTTAGTGTATTTTATTGTATTTTACTGTGTTTTATTGTAGTTTTATTGTATTTTAGTGTAGTTTTATTGTACTTTTAGTGTATTTTACTGTGATTTACTGTGTTTTATTGTACTTTTATTGTATTTTATTGTACTTTTAGTGTATTTTATTATGGTATAGTGTAGTTTTAGAGTGTTTTATTGTACTTTTATTGTACTTTTAGTGTATTTTATTGTGTTTTACTGTGTTTTATTGTAGTTTTATTGTACCTTAGTGTATTTTATTGTACTTTTAGTGTATTTTATTATGGTATAGTGTACTTTTAGTGTGTTTTATTGTACTTTTAGTGTATTTTATTGTGTTTTACTGTATTTTATTGTAGTTTTATTGTAATTTTAGTGTATTCTATTGTGTTTTACTGTGTTTTACTGTAGTTTTATTGTACCTTAGTGTAGTTTTAGGTTTTCGTGACACCTTAAGCAATATGGTTTTTTGTTGGGGCATGCAAAAACATTTTCTAATTTAAAATAGTCTTTTACAACGTGATTACCGTTACACCTATCGGGAATATTGTGCGGTAATTGTGAGGGGCGCGTCATAACATAATTGTACTGTAGAAATGAAAGTTTATAATGTGCTTTAACTTGAGTGTCGAAAACATCTTGTGCCGAAAGATAGTTTAAAATGTTTGAATCGAGACACTCACCGGTCGTAGCGAGTGATTCTTCAAGTTCAGTAGCGATATGACTGGGTAAACAACCCGAATAAAGATCATGCCGAGAAGCGAGTTCATACTCGTATAGTATATTAAAAGTTTCGCGCGACGCTACTTTAGCCAGGGTATACAGAGAAGGTATATTCGAGACAAGGTTGGTTGATGTCAAAGATAATTTGAAATATACGGATAACGAATAGGTTGGTTCTCTATACCTGAAGGTGAATAATATAACACCTATACCGTGATAAAAATATATTTTTATCACGGATAACCTTGACGTCATACGTATCGCTTTATAAAAGCAACTGTTAGTTATAAGAGAGAAAAATATATTTCGAATTATCTTTGACGTCAACCAACCTTGTTTTCGCTTTAAAAAACAACTGTTAAATATAAGAGATAAAAATATATCCTTTACAAAAGTAACATTGGTTCGCTTGTTAAGGACTCTCTATAAGGAATTCGAACTCGCGATACATAGAACAACGAGTTTAAAGGTAGATACGTTAACGAGCGAGCCAATGTTACTTGAGGGTATATTCGGTTGTTCCCCCGTGACGAAAAGTATATCTTCTGGATAACCAAGTTCACTACTAGCCATAAGTCACTGTATTCAGATCTACAAACTATTAAATTCTCCCCGCCATAACAATTGTCATGTCTTTATCGAATATACCTTCTCTGTATACCTTGGCTAAAGTAGCGTCGCGCGAAACTTTTAATATACTATACGAGTATGAACTCGCTTCTCGGCATGATCTTTATTAGGGTTGTTTACCCAGTCATATCGCTACTGAACTTGAAGAACCACTCGCTACAACCGGTGAGTGTCTCGATTCAAACATTTTAAACTATCTTTCGGCACAAGATGTTTTCGACACTCAAGTTAAAGCACATTATAAACTTTCATTTCTACAGTACAATTATGTTATGACGCGCCCCTCACAATTACCGCACAATATTCCCGATTGGTGTAACGGTAATCACGTTGTAAAAGACTATTTTAAATTAGAAAATGTTTTTGCATGCCCCAACAAAAAACCATATTGCTTAAGGTGTCACGAAAACCTAAAACTACACTAAGGTACAATAAAACTACAATAAAACTACAATAAAACACAATAGAATACACTAAAATTACAATAAAACTACAATAAAATACAGTAAAACACAATAAAATACATTAAAAGTACAATAAAACACACTAAAAGTACACTATACCATAATAAAATAAACTAAAAGTACAATAAAATACACTAAGGTACAATAATACTACAATAAAACTACAATAAAACACAGTAAAACACAATAAAATACACTAAAAGTACAATAAAAGTACAATAAAACACTCTAAAACTACACTATACCATAATAAAATACACTAAAAGTACAATAAAACACAGAAAAACACAATAAAATACACTAAAAGTACAATAAAACTACACTAAAATACAATAAAACTACAATAAAACACAGTAAAATACAATAAAATACACTCAAAGTACAATAAAAGTACAATAAAATACAGTAAAACACAATAAAATACACTATACCATAATAAAATACACTAAAAGTACAATAAAATACACTAAGGTACAATAAAACTACAATAAAACACAGTAAAACACAATAAAATACACTAAAAGTAAACTAAAACACTCTAAAACTACACTAAGGTACAATAAAACTACAATAAAATACAGTAAAACGCAATAAAAGTACACTATACAATAATAAAATACACTAAAAGTACAATAAAATACACTTTCTAGTTGAAGAGGTTTATATTGAACTAACATTGGGAGAAAAACGTTAAAAAAATGATTATTTCATAGACCTACTGTTTTATCGTGACAGATGTTCGTAAAAATGCTATGGTAAGTTGGTTCAAACGAAAATATCATAATAATATTGGCTTGATATTGGGAATGTAGGTAAGGAAATTTATTTCATTTTACTTTAATGTTATAAATACACAATATATAAATTAACTAATAATAATAAACTAAATAAACTAATAATAATAATAAACTAAATAAACTAAATAAACTAATAATAATGAAATGAAATGAAATGAAATGCATTTTTATTGTGTATATAAAAAACTAAACTAGTAGTTCACGAGAATACACACATGAGAGTCATAAATACAAAAGTATGTACATGATATTTACAAAAACTATAATTTCTAACAAATTTGTCTGAGTTTAATTGAAAAGATATCGAATTGGTGAGAGTAGTTGTTATAATTTTTTTGCATGCGATAAATTGGATTCAGATCTTTACACGGCACATTAAAAGTTACGTTTTTACGAAGACCAAGGGGAACCAAAAAGTTTAGTTTAACAAGTAGCTCACTTAACGTAATGCGATTATGAATTAATTTATGGAGGAATTTAATATCTATCATTGCCAAGTGACAGTCTATGGTCGGAAGACCCAAATGATTTAACAACAAAAGGTAGTCGTATTCTAGGTTACGCAAGAAGAATGTATGTACATAGGAAACAAATCTACGCTGAACAGCCTCTACGAATTTCCGTAGGTAAGAACTGCAGCCACTCCAAGCCATCGAACCGTAAACAAGTCGCGAGCGGACAAGACTGAGGTAAAGCAGTCGGAAGTGTTTAAGTGATTTGAGAGGTCTACATATTTTTAAAGCCACTCCCAATGTCCTTCGGCAGCGATTGACGGTACTAGTTACCTGCTCCTGAAAAAGCAAGGCACTATCGAAGATAACCCCGAGATCGGCAACCCTTAACATTCGGGGAATGAGAGAATTCCCAACCTTATAAGAAAAGCATATTTGTCTACTTATTCGCCTAGTGAAAGCGACATGTAGGGACTTAGAAGGATTGACGGGCAGATTATTCTTATCGCACCACACCGTTATTACGTTTAAATCGGCTTGGAGTGCCGCGCAGTCATCAGCAGAGTTGATTATCTTACATACCTTATGGTCATCCGCGAAAGCGATTAATTTTGAGAATTGAATTAAATATTGCAAATCGTATACGTACAAGTTGAACAACAAAGGGCCAAGAGAAGAACCCTGTGGAACCCCGCAATTAACCCTGTACGCAACGGAGGTAAGTACACCATTACACTTGATACGGTTAGTTCTCTGGTTTAAGTAGGAACTAAACCAACCAATAAGTTCTTCACCGACACCCAATATGCGCATTTTATCCAGTAAATAGGTATGGGAAACTCGATCAAAAGCCTTGGCCAAGTCAAGATAAATGACATCAACTTGTCCACGACTCTCAACTTCCGGTGCTACGTAGTCCATGAATGCCGCGTGGTTCGTGTCAACACTCTTCCCCGGCACAAAACCATGCTGACATTCATTAGGGAAGGCATTAAACCACTTTTGTAATTTAGAATGAACTAACATGTCAAAGAGTTTGGCTAGTGTGGACAATAGAGATATTGGACGATAATTTTTAACGTCGCAAGCTGCGCCAGATTTAAAGACAGGGGTAACCGCCGCTTCTTTCCAAATGGTAGGGAATGTCTGGTTCGTGACAGATAAATTAAATATATGAGCAAGTGGCTCTAGTAAAAGGTCACCGCAACCTTTTAAAATAAAGGCGGGTATCCCATCAGTACCGGTTGATTTTTTGTTGGGGAGCTTCATAATCGAATTGTGAATGTCATCGCGCGTGAAAAACAAGGAGGGCAAAGTGTGATGACCCGTATAGGTTGAGTCATAAACATAGCGACTATTGGAAGACTGGTTATCCACTGAAATTCGAGAGAAATGATCCCCGAAATGAGACGCGAGCATCTCAGGATCAGAAACCATTTCACTGTCAATTTTTAGGGAAATGCGATGAGATACGTTTTTGATATTACCGTTCACAAAGTTCCAAAATTTCTTAGGATGGGATAACGCGTCCTGACAGACACGTTTACCCTCTAAGTTTCTATCGCGCTTCGCAAATCGTCGAACCAGTGCCCGTTGTTTTTTATAGTTGATGAAATCCGGTAAGAGAGCGTTTCGCTTATATTTCCCGTAGTAGTACTTTTTCCTACGTATAGCCGTACGTAACTCAGAGGAATACCAATTAGGAAAAGAAGAGGAACGATTACCGACCCGTATTGGTATTGCAGCATCCATAGCGCGTTTAATATAGAGTGTCAGTAAATTAGCGCAGTAATTAACATCCCGGGAATTTAGAAGGCATATCCAATCGGAGTCGCGCAAAGTAGTGTAAAGGTGATAATAGTTCCCATTCATGAACTTGTATGATTGGTTCAGCGTGAGGGGTGGAGGACAGGACGGAATCGGATAATTTACGAAAAAGGGTGGATGATAGGCATCCGGGATAACGTAAGGTTCGCACAATGATAAAAGGTCTAAGTGGTTAACATTTGCTAAGCATAAGTCCAAAATATTATCACAAGAGTTTCTAAAGTCATTAAATTGCCTAAGATTATAAAAATAACAAATCTCGAAAATATGACGCGCCTTTTTAGTAGTAAGGGTGGTGCAGCCCAGAGTGCCATTAGTGGTCCAGTGCACTCCAGGTAAATTAAAATCTCCAAGGAGCAATAAATTGGTTTCCTGGTCAGGTAAGTCTCTGAGAAGGCGTTGTCTAAACGTATGAAACTAATAATAATAATAATAATAAACTAAGTAAACTAATAATAATAATAATAAACTAAATACTTTGTTCCACGTATTATTATGATCAATATGATATTGAGTCTTACAGAAACTTTGTGAATTTATGACAAATAACTTAAATTACAACAAAATACACTGAAATACACTAAAACTACAATAAAAACACACCAAAACACAGTAAAACACAATAAAACCAAACCAAAACACAGTAAAACACACTAAAAGTACAATAAAAGTACAATAAAACACTCTAAAACTACACTATACCACGTAAAAATACACTAAGGTACAATAAAACTACAATAAATCTACAATAAAACACAGTAAAACACAATAAAATACACTAAAAGTACAATAAAATACAGTAAAACACAATAAAATACACTAAAAGTACAATAAAACACACTAAAACTACACTATACCACGTAAAATACATTAAGGTACAATAAAACTACAATAAAACACTCTAAAACTACACTAAGGTATAATAAAACTACAATAAAGCACAGTAAAACACAATAAAATACACTAAAAGTACAATAAAACACTCTAAAACTACACTATACCACAATAAAATACACTAAGGTACAATAAAACTACAATAAAAAACAGTAAAACACAATAAAAGTACAATAAAACACTCTAAAACTACACTATACCATAATAAAACTACAATAAAACACACCAAAGCACAGTAAAACATGTTTACACTAGACCGCCAAGAAGAAAAAACACTGAATTTTTGAAAGTTATTTATTTGTCTTAGTTTTCCCAGTTTCCCAGGTTTGTACGAACCCTGAATTCAACCGCGTTTAGATAGGCAGTTCAGCGTTATTATGAAAAATGCAGAAATAATATCCTCATAAAAAGTTCACCACAATGTTTATTGGTAACGTTTATTTTCTGTTTTTCTTTACAATTAATTGACAAGAGATATTTCATTAAGAAATACAATGAAGAGCTATTGTTGTTATTTATTTGTCTTTGATATTTCTTTTTTCGTTAGTAAATATATTACCTTTATCTTCTTTAAGGTTGTTTGATAGGTCCAAAGTATGAAAAGGTACATTTGGATTACTTATCAAAACCAATGCAAGTTTATGGGCAAAATCCCTATTTTAAAATACAAATCTTTACATTAAATCACGTAATTAAAAGAATAACTTGAACGAATATACACCATTTAACTCCTATATTATCTAAATAGAGTTCCTCAATGGAGACAGTTTTTTCATAACAGCCAAAATCTGTTCCAAAGCTTCCGGGACGTATTTCATATTAGAAGCTCGGAATTTTGTAAACCAATTTTTTTTCCCTTAATGTTTTGTGTTAAAAATATCAATTTTGTGCTAAACACTTTAAATTATTAAGTATGGTTCTAATTAGAAAATATATTACCATTATCTTCTATTAGGTTATTTGATAGGTCCAAAGTATTAAAAGGTACATTTGTATTACTTTTCAAAACCAATGCATGTTTATGAGCAAAATCACTATTTTAAAATACAAATCTTTACATTAATTTAACTCCTATATTACCTAAATAGAGTTCCTCAATTGAGACAGTTTTTTCATAACAACCAAAATCTGTTCCAAAGCTTCCGGGACCATTGTTTTTATACACAATGTAAGGTAGATTTGATTTTCTTTCTACTTACTCTTTAAAACTAACCTGATAAATTACTTCTTTTTTGTAAGTTTTATATTTTTCATGTAAATGGAAGCTTCGAGATCAGTAGCACCTCCTGGAGGAGTCTGGATATTTTTCCTTTAGTTCAGTTTTGAACTGTCGAAATAAGATACGGTTCTTTTCTTGATCGGTATCCTTTTCTTTATGGAATGCGTTGACCGTTTTCAGGCCCTTATGGATGACAAAAGCGTTATTTAAAACTGAAAAATTGTATCCTACAACGTGTAATTCGCAAACCTACAAAGATATCAATCAATGGGTTAGTTATCGATGGTTTCTTCTTTCTACACACGGTGGTATCTTGGTCTTACATGACTTTTAAATTAAAGTCATATTGTCTAAACCTTTCATCATGATAAGGTGCTGAATTTCTGCTGAAGAAGAAAGGTTCCCAAGGATCTCTCCACAAGACTTCAAAAATGACAGCTAACTTATTAGTCATTGGTTCTCTATACCAGGCTTCGTAGTCAATATGTTTCTGACATTTCCAACAAAGCGCGATGTAAAAGAGGTGGGCGTCCATCATTTCCAAACGTTGTCCGTTTTATCCTTGGGTATTTGGGCTATTTCTTTCATTTCGAATGCGGGTACAACGTAAACAGTTTTATCATCTTTTGGAGATTCGAGAAAGAGCCTATTTTCTCAGGCATACTCCAGGAACATTTCGTGGAGGTTATAGTTAGCCATCATATCGACGTCTAAGACTAATACAAATTCTGTGGTGGAATTTCTTCTCGCCACTTTACGTAATAACGTTATAACTTGGAGGTAGGTTAGGTTTAGACACGTTAGGACGATTCCTTGCGTTTGGTGTTGGCCCGTAAACGGGGTAGCCTCTGCCTCTACCGTTGGCTTTAGTACGATACTAATAGAAAAATTAGACGTGAATTGTTTTGAATACGAATGATTTGAAAGGAGAGTATTTACACACGCTTACTTTTCTGTGATTGTATTTTGAAACTAAGTACTGGTATTTGATTCCGTTTGAGCTGTCAAATCTTTGTTCCTTTTGTAAGTGTAACTCTACACCCGTATCAGTCCTTTTCCAGTAAGACATTACCGACCCAAACCTCTACTGTATCCGTTATGAACCTGACACATTTTCATTTAGCAATGATAAAACTTTACCGCCACCCCTTAATATACGTTACGCGATACAACAACTCTTCGAATGACGTCACAATTGTTGGATTATTATAGGCAGAATTTAGCCAAGGCTTACAAATAGACGCTAACACACCAGTAACACTTTGATTTTCAGAGGCTAATTACGCTTTCTACTATTACGTCTAAGATGAATTTCTTATATATTAATTACGCTTTTACGTGTACCTTTTAATTACCATTAAAACAATACCATAATCAAAATAAACTCCTTGAAAAAAGGTTGAAATTTTGAGTCAAACTAAAAATTACAATGGATTGCGCAACTTCCAGCAGAGACCTATCATTAACCCTTGGCAATGTACTAAAGCTTCCATTCGTCTCTTATCAATGACGTCACAGATACAGTTGTAGATTTTCCAGCCAATGACGTCACAGATACAGTTGTAGAAGAGACAGGACTGCCAGATTCCCGCGCAATGTTTTCCCGCGAGGGGCGCAGCCGCCAGGGGGCGCGCGGGTTTTCCCGCGAGGGGGCGCGCTGCCGCCAGGGGGCGCGCGCGAGTTTTCCAGGGGGCGTGGCAGAGGGCATTGACACTGTGACCTTGACATTCTACACCTACACTCTACACCTACATTCTACACCTACGGACTTACGAAGTGCGGCTCTATACTACTGTTAACTAAGTCAGTTCATGCATTCCATGCAACAAACAGAAAACCAACCCATTCCGACCGGCTGGATTTTTACAACCAATACCCCCCACTACAAAGCCATTCGAACGAATTGGATTAGATAAATTGGGCCCATTCCCCGACTCGACTTCTGGCAATAAACACATTTTCGTATGTACCGACTATTGTACAAAGATGGTCGTTGCCGCCGCGGCGCCTCGTGGGACCGCTGAGGAAGCAGCATCCTTTCTTTTGAAAGGCGTACTATTAAAGTATGGCTCCCCCCGCGAGCTCATCACTGACAGGGGCCGAGAATTTGTCAATGCCCTTCTCCAAGAACTAACACGACTTTTTTAAGTACACCATAATACCACCACCGCTTACCACCCACGTACCAACGGTCAAACAGAACGATTCAATAAAACCTTAGCCGATATGATGTCTCAGTATGTCTCCGAAGAACACTCTGATTGGGACCAATTCCTTCCCCACCTTGTTTTTGCATATAATACTTCAATACACAGTGCTACCGGCTATTCCCCATTCTATCTTTTACACGGATACGAAGCCGATTTAAACCTAGACGCCGCCCTTGACCTTCCGGCCAGGGCTCTTAACACCCCTTTCGGACTACACAATATCGTATATGCTCAACGAGCTCGAAACATGGCAGCCGAACGTCAAACGCTAGCGCAAGACAGTGACAAAAAACGCTTTGATAAAGGCCGCCGCGAAGTGACTTTCTGCGAAGGCGACCTCGTTTTTCTTCGCACTCCCCGACGTGTCTCCGGGCGTTCAGAAAAGCTGTTACACCAATTTAGCGGACCCTACAGTATTATTCGCCAAACAGCGCCCAACAATTTTGAAGTAGTGGATTCTACTGGCAAGAAGAAAGATATTGTCTCGGCGGAACGTTTGAAACCATACCATCCCCGACTACCCTTTCAGAAGAAAGTTCACTTTCACGACACCCCAGTGACCCATATTTTTAACACCGAAGAGGCGCCCACTACGTTCCATCAGGACCAGATCGCTCCTTCATCCATTACCAGAACCAATCCCACTGTACCCATAATGGTACCCAGCATTGGAAAAAATCTCGTGCAATCCGGGCCTAGTCTTACTTCACCAGTTGACACTTGTCCCTCAACTCTCCGACGCTCAACACGCCACCGTCTCTCACCAGATCGCTACGGTTACCCTTCACCATTTTAATGCGTTATAGCAAATTAATTCGCAAACAGCAACGTCGGACTGTTGCACGTAATACCCGGATTACTCAACTCTCCCCTATGACATCATTTGCCACGTCTCGCTTGGACCTTCACCTCTTGGTATTGGAACCGATATTTCCAACCACCTGTCGCAATATTCGTGATCACTGCCTCACCCCGGACGTCATCGACGCATATCTTGCACTCATCAACCGCACCGCATCCCGTTCCACCTTCATCTTCCCTTGCCTTTTCTACACCACTTTGCAAAAGGTAGGGGCCGCGAAAGCCTCAACATTCGGCTATTCATTACTACTTATCCCGATTAACCGTTTCAACCATTGGAGCTTGGTCGCCATCGACCTTGACCACCACCGCTTTCAACACTTGGACTCGTTTCCACCGAATCTTAATCTTCTAGCAGAACTTCTCGCCTTCTTCCAGCGCGAAACATCACTGCGGGGTATTATTGATATGTGTTTTGAGAATTTCGATCGGACTGTGCCCCCACTACCGCGGCAAATGCATGGTGTTGACAGTAGTATTTTTTGTTGTGAATTCGCGCGGTTAACCATCATACGTGGTGAGTACAATTTTAACACGGCGGACGTTCCCGCTCTCCGGCGGAGAATCCGGACTGAACTCCAACGTCACCAATAAAAATAAAAAAAAAATTCTAATACTAATATCATCTCAGTTTGGTTTGTAAATTTATTCCTGTTTTATAATCCTAACTTTAATCATAACCCTATTTTTGAGTTTGTTTTGCATATATTTTTTGTTTTACTAATTTCTTGTGTACATTGCTTGTATTTTTTGCCAATTATTTTGTCTTGGTCCCTTTTTGTAACCGCCGGGACGGCGTTTTTCTTTGCGGGGAACTGTCAGGTATAGATTGGCCACGGAGCCAAGATAAGATCATGAAAGCCCGTGCGAACCGGCCAGCTCTCCTGGTTTATGGGCCACCCATGGCACTCGGGTATGAAAGGACCCCTCGCACGGGCATTCGAGTGATTCGCTTCGGCGACAGTAGAGGGATAAGACCATTGGTGTCCAGCCCCTACTAGTTCGTCTAAGTTCTCCGCTCTCAGATAGAGGGATAAGACCCTTGTTGTCCAGCCCCTATACGAGAGAACGTCCCCGCAACCCTGACTTAGGTTCCGGCGACCCCTTGTTCATCTTCCGAATAAAGAATATTTAAACGTACCATACAACTGTCGTCTCACTTAAGAATAAGCCTATTCCGACTTATCCGTACAAATACTGACGCGACAATATAATAGGGTAGTAGCCTCTACCTAGTTCTCTCAATATTGGAAGTAAAAGAAAAGAATAAAATGAAAGCAATTCATTTAAAGGGGCAATGATATTATTTATTTTTATTTATTCAAAGTTCAGCCTAGTAATTTTCGTTTTGGATTTAACGTGCACAATATAACCATGGCTGGCTAGCAGTGACTTAAGTGAGGACTTGGTTTCAACTAGATTCTAAAGAAAATATTAATGGGGAATTGGTATGTTAAATTTAAGGGGAACAAGGATAATACCGTCGGGGACTTTTTTAAAGTATTTGATGCGAAAATTACTCTAAATGTATATCATGTAGGCGATATATAAAAATTAAGTGTGGAAATACATGTAAAAATCCCAATTACTCGATAAATACTCGAAATAAATTTTCTAGTTACTCGATTCGAAAGTTCGATACTCGATAAGAGATATATTAATGTCAAGAAGATTACTAATATTCCGTCATCAGAGTACAGCAAACGTGAAAGTGACTATTTCCTCTGTGGTGTTTCAAATTAGGACCACAGGGCAGATGTGTTCCATTTTAGGACGAACTTTTCCATATAAGGGTTGTCAACAAGGTTTTCCTAAACTCTTTGTAGCCCAGAACTATTAGACTTTGACCTAGAACATATGAACATAAAGATGAAAATTGGTACAAGGATTGTTTTTGACCCATCAAAAATTTAACTAAAAGCCCCTGCTGTAGAGCGCGAGCTTTCGCTGCCATCTTGGAAACTGGCCACCAACAATGCCAGCTACAGTGCATTCCACACTGTTCATAAAAATTATGAAAACTGGTGCACATTATGACTAAAACCACATGAACATCATAGTGAAATTTTACAGCTCTGTGGTCGAAACTTTGGTTGCCGTATTGGAAAATGGCCGCCGTAATGCTAGGTACAGTATATTTCACAATGTTGTTGGAAAACTTGAAAATTGATCGATATTAAAATGAGAGCTGAGTGAACCTCATAGTAAAATATTAAAGGAATTCATTAGATAGTTTGGCCGCCATGTTGGAAAATGGCCTCCGAGAATGGCATTTAGATACAGTTTATTCTTCAAAAATTATGAAAGTTGGTAAAAATTATGTTAAAGACCGTCTGAATATTTACGAAAATATTAAAGACTTGCTTCTGATATTTTGGGCGCGATCTTAGAAAATGACTGCGAGGAATTCCAAATATATTTCAAATATATAACTGTTTCCCAAATTTCTACATTGTTACATTGTGTAGATGATTTTCATTATCGTTACAAATACTAAATTTTACCAATTTTAAATTATGGTCGCCATCTTTCAAAATGGCCCCTCAAAAATTTTGAATGAAAGAAAAGTTTTCAAAGCTATAATTCACATCATTTTGATTACGGAATATAATTTAATATGGAGTTTATACATTCTACGAATGTTAAAGATTAGAATTCAGACAAATGTCTATCATTTCGTTCAAATTCATAGTCATTCTGAAGATCTTTTTACAATAATAGCAGTTAGTACCGCGGCAATGTCCGCGCATTGCTGAGCAAACTAATTCGGATCGTCTATATTCACAGTTCTTTACACAAGAGGTTGGTTTGGTGCAGGAGAAAGTGGTGTGAATGGGTTTTGGACTTTTGCTATCGCAAACCCATCCCCAGTCTTTGGAGGTTAAGATCGTTTCCTAGCCATTGTAGTAACGGAATATCTCGGTTCTTCTAGACTATTATATCCGTCCATAAAGACTATGTTTCAAAATCAAAATTCTTCTACTCATAGGACAGTAAATAATAATAACGTCTGCCAGAAACCAACCTTTAATATTTTCCGGAACCTCAAAAGCAGGGGAATAAATTTATGGAACTCTCTCCCACTCCATATAAACAAACTAAGTCCATATCTGTTTTAAAAACGAAGATCCTGAAATATGTGAAAAACAACATTTGAAATTAAACCCATTATTCTTAAAAAGTCACAGAACTCTCAAAATACTAAATTGCAGGTTTTTTTGTCCATAGAATTATCGGTTGACAACTATTTTATCAATTATTTGGGCTGTACAATTATCTGCGCTTACCATTCTTACCAGACCTGAAAACTCAGTTCACCAGAATAACAACTTCATTCTCTTGATCTTGTTGAAGTACCCCGAAGTTCTGGGCTCTTTATCACAAAAATGTAAGTAAAAATTGGAACCTTTAGGGTCAGAATCCCTAGCTTGGAGTAGTTCTACTTTGGAAAGTTTTTTTTTTAAATCTTCATAACTTAGGTTTGGGACCTTCAAATGAATACTTTAGGGCTCATTTTGTAGACAAATTTCCCTCTATTCATAGAATTGGGCGTCAAGACTTTATCATACAACTCAGAGAAGACACAAAATTAGTTACACAACCTTTCATTTTGCATAAAAAATTTTGCCCATAATGAAGGGAAAGTTCTCACTTGGATCTCTGTAAATAAGCATTCACGTCCAATACGAAACAGTTACGTTTACAAAAACATTTTCATTGAAAACATTGGGAGGTTTCTCTTCAAATTGAATGCATTAAATTTACCCAGAAAAATCTAATTGGAAATAAGTCTTTTATGGCTAGTGGTCGGCGTTTGGACAAGATAATCCACAGGATTTTGGTTAATCAGTTATTCATGAATAATAATCAGATAATTATTCGTGATTACATTGCATTAATCATAGACTTCCCGTGGATAATTTCAAATTATGAATAAAGATAAAACAAACAGATATTATCCTATCCAAATGCCGACCACTATTTATGGCATAAAATGAAACACCCCGAAATATACAAATTTACTCTTTCTTTATTCATCATTAACTAATTTTCTAGTGAGTCAAGAACCACTAATTAGAGATTCATAGACGGTTTTATCTATTACCTATCGAAAACGTATGGTCCTGAAAGCGGGAAGCCTTCATATAAGCGGTTCCCGTATGAGCGGATCCCATTATAGCGGTCCTCACCACACCGGTTCCCTAAATAGTATATTCCCCAAAACGCCGTTTAACCCATACAACGGTTCTCGTATATGCGGCGTACCGTTACAGCAGTTCCCTTAAGAACAGCGCTTCAGGGATGTAAGAAACGAAAGTCTTTAATGATGGTGTAGGTTTGATTATTTAAACCTTGATAAAATTAGGTCAGGTATGATTAATTAAATAGCGCTAAATTTTGATATTTTTACCCCAATAGTATAAGGCTTGTTGAGAATTGGTTATGCTTTCTTATATGAACACGAATAGTATTTTAAATTTTGTTATTTTAGCTCCCATAACATTAGATCAGTTTAAGTTTTGTTATTTGAGCACCAATTATATTAAATCAGTTCAGGTACCTTAATAGTATTAGAACAATAAAAATTAGGTGTGTGTGTCTCTCTGTCCGTTGTTACACCCACGTGACAGCGTTCGCAGTTTGCGTATCGGAGCAAACGTGTTCCCAATTTCCGGACCGCATTGACAGTTCACAGAAATTTGGAAAATTGAATTTTTCACCATTGGCTACTCTATACTTGAGTTCTCACACCACCATGTTTGGTCTTCGTCCATGCCACATGAACACCAGTCTCGTACTTTTCTGGCTTCCAACACCACCATCTTCAGTTCTTTGCCAATCCCACATGAACACCAGTCTGCCCTTACACTGGCTTCTAACACCACCATCCACTGGCCTGCCGTCTATTCCACATAGAGACCAATCTGTATCATTGGCTTCTACTCCATTATCATCGTTTGGTTTTAGGATATACGCGGCGATCAGCTAGGGTTACAAGAAACGGCTAGCCTCCCTAAGGTGGGATCGGCCACCAACGGTTTTCGCAATTGCGCTTTTTCCTTACTATTATAAGGGAAAGGATTTCCATATATACCAAAATTTAAAAAAAAATCTGGTAAGAGGGGTACGCTTCAATTTAAACGTCAATATTAGCAAATTTTGAGAAGATAATAGGTATAACTTTATTTTAAACGATTTAACTATTATTAATGTTAATTATTGAAGATTAAAATAATTAAAAATAATTATATTTATTTAAATATTAAAGATAAACCTCTCGTGCAAAGAGAGAGATTATCATTGCCTCCTATATCTACCAAGGCCCATGCATGCGATATATTTCCTTCATTGCCTCCTATATCTATCAAGGCCCGTGCATTGTGATATATTTCATTCATGGCCTCCTATATCTAAAGGCCCGTGCATTTCGATATATTTTTCAAAACAACAACCAAAATGGGAAGCTCCTCTCAGAAACATAATAATTTATTTTCTCTGTATATGAAATGAAAATGTGGATAATATTGCGCATCTTCTTTAATGGTATGAATCCTTGCCTGTCTATTAATATTTTACGTAGGAGTAATACGTTTTTAGCGAAGACTAGAGAGGATAAACACAAGCGAGATTGTTTCGGAAAAAATACTGCTTCCACTAATGGGTTTTTACTCCTTGTTACTATTGTATAGAGTAATCATGATAAAAGCTTAAAAAATTACAAGAGGACAGACCTTTTTATCCTCTGGTTTTATTCTTAATAAGAATATAAAACATTTATTTTGTATCAAAAAATATTTTTTGGTGCTAAGATTGCTTTAGAAAAATCGAAACGGTTAGACATTGGTAAAAAAGACATGTGTAAGCAATTTGCAGAGATGATAAATGTTTTACATGTTTTATATAAGACTGAAGCTTCCACTATTGTGTTTATGCTCTTTGTTTGGTTGACTGAAAACCATCTAGGTGTAGATAACAGTCAGACCAAAAATTTCAAAAATACATATTTTAAGTCTAATCAGATACGCCCATCTAGTTGAAAATAGACCTTTTAAATTTGCGCGAGCCATTCTTGAGAATTTTTCTTTGCTTGTAGGTTTTCAATTTATCTACCAGTAAATATTTGTGTTTGGAAGTTGGATATTAAGTCAAATTAAGTGGTTGTAAAGAGCCAGCAGGTTTTTGCCGCTTCTTTTTGTGAGTATTTGATTTTTGTATGTAAAGTGGAGTAAGATAATGTTGAGATTTAGGATGAAATGCGGAAGCGCAAAGCGCGGGAAAGGATGAGGGCAAAAAGGTCGACGTTTTCATTGGATACTTAAGTTTATATAATCTTCTCGACACGGAGAGGTAATATATTGGTTTTCCCAACTTGTTCAATTCTATCTGAATCTTCAGTTACATTAATTTTTCCCTTAAGAATCAAACCCAATTCCAAAAACCTTTGGGTATGGTCAATCCTTTACCATTCTGTCTTGGAAACTTGACCATGGGGCTACTAAATCTAGGGATGAATTTCTTTTTATATTGACTAGGCTAGTAATGGCTAAGATTACCGGCTTTGATTTCGAACTATGTAGAATATAAAAATATTTATTCTACTCTTCATCTGTGGTTGGAGTAACTTGAGGTTTTTTCTTTTGGGCTCAATCAGCAAACGGTTTTCTTTGTTTCGATGAAGTAAAGTCATTTTTACGGGCGAGCTTGAATTGCACTTGCTTTAAATGAGGAACTAACCACTGATTAAGTTTGTCCGTTTAAGATTGATTTCATAAAATTGAAACCCCCGCATCAATTCAAAACAGCACTGCTCCAACGTGAGAACACGATTCTCCCTGGCCTGCCATGAAAGAACAATGTGCCGTTATAATTTCCACACATTTTCTTGTTAAAATCCAGTTGTACAAATAGTCCTCTTTGGCTCGTTGAGAGTTCTGACCTAAATGTGGTGGAAACTTACCATTCCTAAAGCGAGGACTAGATTATTAACTCGTTACTTTACTACAGTTTTCTTTGTGTGACCACTAGTTAAAAATGTGTGGGAATTCATACTTTTGTGGTTTTTCATTTCCTCCACGGTAACCAAATAAGGAGTACATAACAAGTACATTGATATATCCGGAAACTGTATTTTGGGCCATTGTGATGCATCACTTGTATAATTGTAAACATTTTCCTGGTATGGATTGAATTCCACAAATTCTTTTGATACACCATTTTATCTTTTTCTCCCAGACACTCAGAATAGCCTTTATAAAACTCCTTAGATTTATTTGAAGACATTTTAATCAAAATGTTAACTTAAGCCTAGGACTTTAAATTGAAATTTCAACGGAGAGGAGCTCTGTCGTCTGCTAAGCTGCTCTCAGAAGTGACTGGTAGTACTGTTCGGGGAGGAGCACAGAGACAGAATTCGACGGAGAAGCACTACCGAAGTTTGCCGATTGCAGCGTCATCTACGTGTGCTAATATTTTAGCAACAATTTCGAAGCAATAATTATTAAATATTAACTCTATATAAAATTTAGTGTTTCGACTGCAAATTTTATTTATGAGCAAAACAGTTTAAAATAACTTTGGCATATGTATGCAAAATTAGGCCAATACGATGGCTCTAAAAATTGTCTAGTTCTGAACTAGCCCACCTGCCTTTCGTCGCAAGTATTCTTTCCCCATTTTAGCATCCCACCAGACACAATCGTTTCCGCAGTTACAACGCGTAATTCTCTCAGATTTCGTATCCACCCTCATCATCCTTTATTATTTCTAAATTTTTTGCAAGAGTCACTCTGTAGCAAGAAGGAATTTACTTTAAGAAGACATAAGTAGCGAGATTTTACGCTTCTACTCTTACGCTGGTTTTAGTGGACAAGTAACCCCTACCCCTTTCATATCCGTCATTCTTCTTGGCATTTCTATTGGATCCTGTGGGGATAGGTCATACAGACGCAAATGACGTATTCCGACTAGATAAAAAGCCTCGAGAAAAAGTAAACAAAAAATGGAGGCTGCTAGCAGTGGTGAAACGGTACGCGAATGGTTTTTAATTGCCTTTATCAAGTTACTTATAAGTTTTAAACCTAACTTAATGGATTTTGAATACGTGTCTCTACTTGAAAATCGTTCGTTCTATAAATGTTTCTATATCGAATCAAGTGTACTATACTTATGATTTCGTGAGTTCCAAAAACCAAACAAAGGCTTAATGAACAAAGGCTTAATGAAAAGGTAAAAGAGATAGATGGTGGAAAACAAAGAGTAAGATAAAATATTAAGTCCCGCCTTGGTTTCCAGCCTCCACCCATCCATGAGGGGGATTATCGAATATCACGCGCGCATCGGACGCCTTTTTAGGCCTTGTTATAGTAAATTCCTTTTTGTCTGTACTTTATCTCCCTTTCGGAACTTGAGAAATTAAAATACTGAACAGTAAAAACAGAGAATCAACACCTTAGAACTTGGGAATACATACCCCTGAATTCATTCCCCGGTCTATCCCCGTGTGGACTGTAAGAGGTTTTGTGAGCCAAAGATAGCAGACGTTTTTTCAGTATTCCGTTGATTTTTCCTATGATAATGACTGAAAGTGAATATTAGTTTAAAAGTGCGTCCAAAAGTGCCAAAACAATTTGTAAAAAGGCTATTTCGATTCGCAAGTTAGCAATCGACCATAAATAAGAATTTGAATCCTAAAACCCTAATCGTAACCTGGGTTATATGGATTTCAACGTTATGCTTGAAATTTGTTTGCTAGCTTTGGCTCGCAGAAAATCTTTCAGCCCGACACCGGGGGGGATAGTTTTAGGGCTAAAAGGCATTCTCTCACTTTCATTAAAACTATGTATAAAGTGACTTGACTTTCAGAGCCCAAGACACGATGATTGAAAATTTTAAACGCATTTTAATTTGGTTTCAAGTCATGTCATTTGGCACGCAATTGGAATTTCTCTAAATTTCAAGCCTTAAAATTTTCCTTATTTGTTTATTATAGTAGCACAAAGTTAAAAATCGACATCTTTGGCATTGAATATAAGGATTGTCACCCTTTATTTGAAATTTACCTTTCACTTAATTTGAATACCAATTGCAATTGATTTAATGTGAAATATGAACTAGGCGAAATAATTTACACACGCCATATTTATAATTTATTTTTACTTTCGTACAGATTCGGTGTCATTCAATAAAATTAAGTTTGGATTCGGAACATTGCTCTTCAGTTGGATCCCCGGAATGTACTTGATGTTAACATTTTTTGAAAATCTTCTATTATCCAAAGTGACCATTCCACCGGATATTAAAAGAATTGAAACTTTAGAAGACGTCTACTTTAGTAAACAATTACACTTGGTGTCACTAGATATGGGAAAGGTTCGCTACAATTTCGAGGTAGGTGTATAGGCCTCATATATTAGTTTTGTTTATATATATACGATAATGTTCTTGACTTGAACAGAGAACAGATAACCACATGATGAGGGAAATATACAAAAGAATTACCTTTATGAAATCATTGGATTTAATATATAAACACGAACAAGTTTTAGAAGAATGTCACGAAGGACGTTCAGCTCTTCTAACACCCGATATATCATGACGAAAGAGCAAATTCCAATATTTATTGAAGAGCTACCGTTTTCCTTTTACGCGTCTGAAAATCCATTTCTTTCATTCTTCAGGGCGGTTCCATACAGAAAAGGATGTGATAAACGATTGTCCGATTTAATCATAACTTTGTAAGAAACCTCTTAGACAATTCAAATGTCAAGCATAACATTTTTAATCTTGCAATGAAGAGTTCGTGTCCATTCTAATTCGAATATTCGGCTAAGCGCTTACTGTTTCAAACCAATTTTATTGAACAGACAAGCAAGCCAACTATAATATTCGCCTGAGCGACCTGATAACCATTAACCACTGTTTCACATAAATGAGCGCTCTGTAAAGCATGAGAGCGTGGCCGAGTTCACAGATCCCTATGAAATACACAGAGGTATACCCTTAAGGGGAAGACTTGACACACACCCGTATGGTTAAAGAAAAAAATTACAGGTTTTCGCCAGATTATCCCCAGAAAAAGCAATGGGTTTTGTGGTCCACTCCATCAAATAACTACAGCGAAATTAAGTTTAGAAACACTCGTATATTAATAATATCTATGAAGGTTGAACTTCTGAATTTTCATTAAGAATAATTTTAGTGTGAGTATTTTGATTAACTTTTAAAGTATGACAAAACATTGATGCTGTACCAAGTTAGCACGTTAAGAGCTATTTTGTCCAATTTTCGTGCAGGTTGAAAAACAAGGTGCCTAGCCTCGTGCGTGCTAAACAAGGTAACTTCCTAAATAGATGTTTCATTTGAAACAAGTGTCGCGAAATTAAATAATTTCCAAAAGTGATACTGTAATGATCAAAATAGAACGTTTTGAATTTATAAGAGTCAAAAAGAGTGTCACGCTTATGATGCTAGTGTTTTGACGTTGTAAATTTATAAAATAATAGTGAAAAACATTTTCACTATCATTTTGTTAATGATTTTGGCATTATTTTCCAACTTATTTAAAAAAAATGAATTTTTAGTCATTACATTATCCCTTTGAGGATTCTCGTTAGCACGCGCCAAGCTGGGTCTCGTGTTTTCACAAACCTTACTGAATATCGTGAACTACAAGTGAGGTTAATTATAAAGTTTTTAAAAATCCTAAGCCTTTGTTAGAAATTTCCCTTACAGTGGGAACGCAATCTCTCATTTTTGTTTCAAAAACTGTAACTTTAACACTTTACCGTAACTGATCATTAAAACAAAAATATATTCGCTGAAGTAACAGATATTAACATCGTTAGTTTTGTAGACCTTAATTTAAATTATCAGTTATTTTAAAAAGACTAATCTTATGTTTTTTCACCGTTTTCAATTACCAACATTATTTACACTGTACCTTTGCTCTTCGTTTCAGTTCTAGAAAGAAAGTGTGTTCTTCATGGATCTTTAAATGAATAGTAAATTCGATTTATATTCAAAGCTCATACATATATATATACCTAAGACGTTTTGCTAATATTACTTTTTCATAGATGTAAATACTTGGAATTCTAAAAAAAATAAGGTTAATAAGTTTCTTTTTATATTCAAGTAGATATCACTGCTAATTGAGATGGGGATATAAACACATCACTGTTAATTGAAATAAGGGATTATAAAACATACTTATCCAACAAATTGCAATTAAATAATCCACGGATTTTATGAAACATATTTTCAGAAATTGGTATTTTGGTTAAGAAACGAAAATGAAATTTTTTTCATAGAACTTAAGTTTCATAATCATGTCTTTAATTCAGAAAATTCCAATGTCTGTTACTTCAGCGAATCAATTTTGTCCTTTTAACTTTTACATATTCCTAACTTTGTTAACAAAGGCAGTTTTTAATAATTTTTCAAACCACCATGAACAAAAATATAGTGTAAAATAGATCTTACATACATATAAAGCACAGCTTCGTCAACGATGTTTCGTCAATAAGGGAATAGGGAGACCTTGATTCTATTGTAATATTCACTATTAAAAAACCTAGTAAATAAACTATGAGGAATAGGAGTGGAACTATATAACGGAATCCTAGAGCTACGCGGCTAAAGTTAGTTTGCGCAGAAAAACATTATGCAGCAAGGTAGGCTCTAGCTGATGGAACTGGATTTAATCTGAAGGGAATAAATTCAACCTCGCCTTTATCTGTGAAATTTTTAGAAACATTAGTGGTATTTGATATTTCGTCATTTTCACTGATATTTCAAATATTTCGCACTGTTCGAATTTAAGGAATATTTATTATAATTCTCAAAATTTCATAATTATTAGCAAAGGTTTAAAGTTGTATTCGTGGAATACCTCTATTTCCTATTTTTCTTATTGACTTCCTTTACTTCATATTTCTCCAATTTCTTCCAATATTTCATGTCGCCACTTGAATCACGATCTAAGTTATAAATTGAGTACTCCTAACCTATGTTGTGACCTGTACTTCCTTGAAATCATCATTAATTTAGAATTTGTTTTACAGAGCGTCGTGGTTTAGCAGTGCTGATTTAATTCCACCAATTATAAAACTTGCCCGGTTTAAATGTAATTACAAAACACCCAATCTGTTCGTACCTAAACACGGCCGTGAGGAAGAAGCTGTTAAACCTCTGACTTTGGAAATATAATTCTTGAAATCTACATTTTGTTGATTGGAATTTCAATTTCATCGGCTGTTTTGTGCTTAGAAGGAGAACTCAAAGCCATAAAAAGTAAATGAAAGGTCAGCAGTAAAACGTGATGGAGAATTGGAGAACCACACTGAGAGAAAATGTTTTACATAGACATTTGTTTGCTAACTACGACTGAACAGAATTATTTGAATATGAAACCCTAAACATTTTTTGTGTGTCTGATAGTAAGGCTAACCTTCTGACGCTTGGAAAATCTGATTGTTATTGAAATTGCCATCGTTTTAGTGTATCTGTAAATGTCATAAACGCAAAATCCAAGATGTAAACAATATTGTAATAATTTGACTACTAAGTATTGCGTAAAGTTAATGGAAAGAACCACCATTATTAAACACATTTTCAAATAAGTAGTATAACACCTAATAAATGCTAAAATAGTAGCAGAAAAAAGTAATTAGTCTTTGTATATTATTATATAACATACCAAGCCAATAGCACCATTTTTCTCAATTTGTTTGAAGAGACTGTGATGTAACACGCAAATAGAGTTGGGATTCGCTAGCACTACGTCTAATGACATAGAAAAAAGCGAACACCTGGGTTTTCTCTGATATGCTGTGGCAGTCACCGGATCGCGGCGTCACATAATTGCCAAGCGGTTAAGTCTTGGTTGCTTACTTTCGTTTTCGCAATCATTTCAGCTCCACTGGCGTATATTGTGGCTCAAATTCACACACCTGTACTCTCCTACCTCGATTTATATTGACTTTCTTTTTGTCCCGTATATTTGTTGGTTTTTAAAGTCACTGAGCGATGCGGATAATGTCGCTTCAAAAACCATCTGAAATCATCTGAAATCTTCAATTCTACAGGGCCGATAGGCCCTTGTAGATATGACTTGATACCCTTACGTAATGTTAAAAAGGTCACACCTTTTAGGGTTAGGCAATTTTCATAGGCGATACGGAAAAACTATATCGAAGTTAGTTTTCGGAATACTTCTAAATTAACAAGCATTTATTAAATGGGAAACTTACCTGTTTTGATTTTTAATTAATGAAGCCTAAGTATTGTACTTTAACTAATTAACAAAGTACATAAAAAAATCACTTTTGGGTCAGAAGTCAGCTTAACCTTATAGCGCGCTTAAACCTATTTCTTCATTTCGTTCTCGTTGACAAACTAGAAGGGCCTAGGTTTGTGGGTACTAACAAGTTACGTTGGTAAATTGCCCATGTTGGCTTAATCGCTGATTTTCCTAATTTCTCAGCAGAAGATGCTAACAATTTACTTTGGTATTTCATCCGAGCTTGTACACCTTTATATGTATTTTCTAATTAACTGTAGCACCTTTAATAAGAAATACGTCGTTATCAGGTCGAATTTTCGCCTATAAAATTAATACCCATTTCTTCAATTTTCAAGCAGATTGAGAACAAGGGAGGGCCTAGCTTTGTGCCTAATAACAAGTAAAGTTGACATTTTCAGTTTGCTTCATTCTGTGGAAGTTGAACCATGGAGCCTGAATCATAAGAAGATACAGGCTCCATGGTTGAACTTGTTTTTGAGCAGTCGACGCTGTTTTAGTATTTTGCCGAGCTTAAACAACTTTATTTGCATTTTCTAACTAACTATAACACCCTTAGGAACAAATACTTTGTTATCAGGTCGAATTTTCGTCTAAAAAAGTAATTCAGTTAAATAATTACAGTTAATAGAAGTTTTAATGTCATTTAAAGTAAGTTTTTCGACGTTCTTTACGGCCAAGGCTTATGTTGTATTTTAGTTTGTCTATTGTTATATGGTGTTTATAGTGTCTTTCCTTTTAAAGATTATAAGAAAAATAATTTCCAGCTCTGTTTTAGAATTACAAAATTCGCAGTCTGCTTCAATTCATGCTACAAATCCCAACCCTAGGCCTTACGCCTAGGTTTTACGCTACTTAATACTGAATTCATAACAGTTTGTTGGCGCTTCTAGTTTTAAGTAAAAAATGCCATATCTATCCAAATTATTATGGTTTAGAAATAAACGGTAGTGTTTTCACCCTATGAAGAATTCAACTTCAAAATATTACAGGAAAGATGACAAAATGTTCAATGTGTTTTCCCTACGGCAGTTAAAAGAGTGGTGTTTACCTTTGCGCATTTAATTCAACATTCTCGTTTGAGGACAGGTATAAACGGTTTCATTATTTGTTAATCTCACTAAAATGCTACTAATTGTGAAGGTGTGTGATATAATTCCTTAAAACTAAACCAATGTAGAGGACCAGATTATTAATTAAACCAATTTTGGTCCTATTGAATCAGTCATACTGTGATGTTACGTTATCATTTTATAAACTAATTGTTACCAACAGTGGATTGTTTAATGCATATGTAACAGTGGTACTGGTTAATCCAGGAGGACAGTGTCGTTATATAATTTAATTAGTCAAATAATTTTCATGTTTACATCACAGATTCTCTCAACATAACCACGTTAGAAACGGAGGGTTACGTTGTTTGCTATTTCCACAGTCCACATTGCCGTTTGTTTATTGGTTTAAATTGCTATGACTTGTATAAGTATTTGATTTAATTACTGGTATTCAAGCTAAACTATAGAATAACATCACTCATTAACATATTGTATAGATTATCTTTACCACAAACCTAGCACAGGATATGATAAAAATTGAACGCAATGTGTTGGAAATAATCAAAAACTCCTCTAAAAATTAGAGTTAAGGTGAATTAATTGTTGAATGTCATTTTATAAGGTTAATGAGCACTGACGACAAGTTGATTTCAACGTAATTAAGTGCAATTAACGTGAAATTAAACCAAAATATACATTTTTTTGGATGATAACTCAGATAACTCCTAAATGATGTTCTTGATTAAGATTGTATCTACCCAAGCCGTTGGCAAAGCCGCATGTTTTCTCTTTCACACTTAAGCTAATTTAAATTATCTCCAAAGTACCTTAATAGGCGTGAAATTCAAAAGTTTAGCCTAAAATGAGAATCGAAAACTCCACTAAAAATTGCAATTAAGGTGAAGTATACATTTAAACTCATTTTATAACCTAAATGTACACTACCAAAACACAGTCCTACGTTAATATTTTAACTCAGTTTAATATAATTAACGTGAAATTAAACCAAAATATACATTTTTGGATAAAAGCTCAAATAACTTTTAAATAAACTGGTTAATTATGATTAAAACTACCCAAGCCATTGGTAAAGCCCAATATTTTCTATTTCACACTTAAGTTAATTTAAACTATCTTTAAAGTACATTAATTGCCGTGAAATTCAAAAGTTTAGGGTACCATAATGATGACTATAAGGCAAAAATATTAAACTGCACTAAACATTGCAATTAGGGTAAAAAATTCAAATAAATTTTAAGCTTAATCCACTCTCACGAACCACGCTCAATTTAAGATTAAAACATCACAAGTTTTTCGTACAGCCACAGTAGTTTCCTATTGCACTTTCAAATTAATTTAAATGGACATTAAAATATATCAAAAGCGCATACATTAAAATTTTAGGGTAATTGCAATTAAAGTTAATATTTTACTGAAACCTGTATTATAAACTATATCCACACTAGATAAACAAGATAAGCCGTTAAATTAAACTCAATCAAGTATAATTAATGTGAAAGCTTCGTGTTTTTGGTAAATTCATGGATATCTTATAATTAAACTAACAAATTAAAATTAAAACTACACTTATCTTTACCCAGCCTCCATTTTCCAGTTTAATTCTTACGATTAATTAAATTGTCATTTAAAAGCATTTTTCCCATTGTAAAAAGAGAGCCATTGAAAAGGAGCGATATTTAAAAGTTTCGGGGCAAAATAGTGATTGTTCCGCAAGAGTCAAACAGTCACGCCTCTAAAGTTTGCAGTTAGGGACAATTTCTTGTTCAAACTCGTATAATAAACTGCAATAACACTAATTAATTGATAACAACAGGTTTTTTGGGTAATTATAGATAACCCTGAACTGAAATAATAAAATAAGATCAAACTACGCGAGTTGTTCTTTCAGCCTAAATGTTTTCCTATTTAAAACTAAAATTAATTACATTATCACTATAATGCATTAATAGGCTCCAAATACAAAATCTTTCGGTAAGGAATGTGTCAAAATATAACGTTTCCATTTAATTTTTAATATATCATTAACATAGTTCGCAAAATCACCAGCAACAATTTAATCTGGAAACATTCATTGTTATAATGTTGCCAATAAAACAAGGGCGTCTAGCCCAAAACTAAGCCACATCGCTAGCCATCTCTCAGTATCCCTAATTCAATAAATTTTCTTCTTCTGAAATATCACCTAGCATACCAGCCAAGTGGGGGGAGCAGGAGAAAATTTTAAAGCACAGTCTTACGATAAATCTTGAAATATGGCTCTCAAATTACAACCTCTAATCTGTTTGGTATACATCAACGTCAACGTAAATGTTCAACGTGATTACCATTGTGGTGCAGCCACTCTTCATCTGTCCATGTCTTGCAATAACTTTACAAGCAACGAACTCATGACGCAGGAAGTCCAAGTAAATGCCTTCAGAGATTTTCTTATCAAGAAAAAGGGTCCGATAATTTGGTTTCCAAGAATGCCCACCCAAAAATGAAGGTTTAAGGTACCATCCCTAAATAGCCTCGTCAGAGAACAGTACCTTTCTAACTTCAACTAGTTCACGCAAAGGTTTTTCCGTCTTGGGTAATCCTTGTAAACATCATGTTCAATTTGCCCTGGTTTGAATACACTGGCATTTTGCTAAGATACGAGACTAATTAAATTCGAACCTAACTGCTACGTAACGACGATTACTTTTCACTACGGCCTTTTTTCTCGGTTCCACAGACAACTCGGACCTTCTTCAAAGTTATTCCCAAAGAAACCTTTATGTTTTCCTTATTTTGTCCAAAGTTTAAGGTTAGAGGTGTTTAAAAATTGGCCAACCATTATTACAATGGTTTTTTTACAGTATTTGTGCCTTTTTAACAGGCGTATTGTTACAATTGTAACACTACAGACCTTGAATTTCTAATGGGACCGGCAATACCGCAACACTGAGCCGAAAAACCAGGATGGTAATTGTTTGGACCTATCGGGTCAGGACATTGGAGGACCAAACATACCGCGGTGTGACGTGTCGAACGTTAAAGCGACCTTCACCATTATACACACCATGACCTGCTCAAGCTGGCAATTTTTGAAAACTCAACTTTGAGGAACTTCCGGTCTCTTTAGATATACAGGGTCTTTCAGTGTAGCAGCTAAGTAGTAGAATTGAAGTAGTTAGTCTCGTTTCCTATCAAAATGCCAACCTGTTCTAACCAGGACAAACTGGACAGCACGTTTATTTTGGGTGAAGGTCGCGGTAACGTTCAACTAAAGGCAGTGCTTTATGCCGAACGGTCTCCACACCGACAGCATTCGGGTGCGAGCACCTTCGTGATTTCGGTAGTGCAAGATCGTGAACGTAGAAGAGACAGTATAGTCTGTAATGAGGATAGAGACTTTGACGTCGTAGAAAGTTTTGAAGCCTATCTCATGCTATTATAGAGCGGTGGAACAAGAAGTCGCACTAAGCCATTCTACTGTTCTTGCCAGTTTACAAGTGCACTACTACCGGCATTATCATAACGCCCTACATCAAGCCTTAACGGACGAGGATTTCCTAAGACGGCAATACCATTAGTTTTACCATGCGTCAAGAGTTTACTGCTTGCAAATGTATTGCAAGACATGGACAGTCGTCTGGGAGAGTGCCCCAACCACAATGTTAGACACTTCGAATATTTACGTTGAGCTGTTTGTCAAACAGTTTAGAGGTTGCAATTTGAGGCCCAGGTTCTAAGACTAATCGTACGACTGTGCTTTAAAATATTTTGTTGCATTCAGGCATATTCTCCAGTATTCTTTTCATATTTCAAATACCGTCGTTTTTAAACTTCTTTCATGAATAAAGTACAACATTATATGCTTATCGAAATCAATGTTATTGGATATAAGTTAAATGTAATTAACGATAATTAAGTACTTCTTTAAGCAATTTGAAATAGATCAACCCCAAATGTATGAAGGTAAAGCAAAAATAAATTTGTTCAAATTTTCATTACATTAAGACTGAAGTGACAGATATTATGAAAAACGTCTTGGTTTAGACCAAGGCTGAAAAAACGAACGATATGTGTGAGGTTTATCATTTGACTGAAGTTCAGATATTGCAATTGTTTTAGTTATTTTTATCAATTTAATCCTTAATCAATATTAAATTCAATCAACTGATTTTACTGTTAATAGATCCATTCCCTCTAAATTAATTGAAAAAATTACATATCTACGCTTTTTCAAGAACAATTACATTTTCCGAAAACATTTTATCATGAAATTAATTATTTTGAAGGGATTTCGTGTCGATGATTACTAACTTGAAAGCACCTTGACGGGCATAGTTTTAATTAAGGCTGGCTTGACAAATTTTGAAGTTTGCACCAAAAACGTTTAAATCTGTAGTAAGTTTCTGAGAAGACTGATGTTCAAGAAAGCAACAACGTTTATCCTGTGTGGTTTATTTTAGTAGGTGGCACTCTGTAGCACACGAAAAATATATTATTTTATTTTAGTGTATGCGCTTTTGATGTACCTCCCCCCTTCCTCCATATTCCCAATATATACAATTTTACAATTACCAGTGGTTCCAGTGTATGGGTCCACTGAGCCGTCGCAACACATTCAGCCAATATTATCATATAGTTCGAAACCTTTTCACATTAGTGAACGGTACATGACTCTCCGGACTTGCCCGCCAACCTTAATTACCAAAAACTATAAAACATTCGTGTACATGAATGATTACGGTTGTGGCTTGACACTCGCTAGCACCTGAAGGACCGATCACTCAGTGTTATCGGTGTACAGTCGCGATCAAAAGTTTCCGTCCGTTTTCATTCGGTCGCCATTTTTTTCCTATAATAGCTAGAGCGACGAGTAAGACGTTTTTGGAAAGGCTGAACCCTTGAAAACCCGATGCCATCGAAATTAATAGAAAATCTTGAAAGAAGCACGAGCAACACATGAATGTATAAATTATCGCCAAAGGACGTCACGAAATATTTCTTCGAATTTGTTGTGGTTGGTCTCATTTTATGCATAACGTTACCCAGAAACCGAATCTGTTTTCAAACTTAAAATCGGGTTTGAACTTCAAAGGTTATTAAGGATATAGTGACGCAAAAATCACTTTTTCATTAATTATAATTAAATTAGAGTCAACCTTACTATGCTGTAAGCTATAGCTGGGAAAACAAGTTGGACCACACCGTATTAAAATTTAGCTTCACCCTAGAACGTGAACTTATACAATTGTAATGGAAATGTTCACTAGTTGTCTAAATCGCGGATATTTGTTTAGACATCTGAAGGTGAAGAGTAGGCTAATGGGAGACGTCTGGAAACTTGAATTTCGTTTCGGTGGTGCTAATTCACGTTTTCGACATGAAAGTCTCAAAGAGCCATGTTGGTAGGTGATTCGCAAATTTGAGAATCATCCACGCTTTGGATGACTGAAGGAGAATTGAGTGCTTACCGATTCATGATCGACATTGTTTCATAATGGCTGGTTGCTGGTCTGGGTTTCTAGACAGTCGGACAGAATCTGAATTATTTTGTTTGGGTGACTACTGTTCAATAACAGTGATAGAACTGGACAGGGCGAATGTTTATAGAGTGGTGTAATTGACGAAGGACGTTTAATGTCGGGGTTGGGCAGGGAATGTGGAGATGTGGCTGATATTGATCCTCAGCATGACAAAATATGCACACAGCAACGTTGAACTACCTCATTGCCAGCTTTTTTGCCAGGGAAAACTACAAGGTAGGACACGTGTGACACGTGATATTATTTAAGCAGACAGTGTCTGTTGCATTTGCACAACCGCCATTTGTTTTTGGAGAGACTAGAATATTGTTGCGCAAAGATAGGGCAAAATTTGTATTCCCGCGCGTTCAAGTTTACTTGCCATATCAACAACACAGTCTGGCGGTGACCCTTGATGTGAGGGAGAATACCCCAATGGTGGCCTCGCCCCTGTGTGTTTCCGAAATGGTCTTTATGCGTACTAAAATGATTACACGTAATACGTAACCGGTGTACAAGTAGCGCCAACAATATAGTAAGGGTTGGTGACGTTTCAAATGAAGACTGGATTATGAGCAAGAAATTCTAAAGCACGGAGAGGGAAATTGCAGTGCTATCTTTTCTTCTTAGAGGCGACAATACAAATGTAGCATTTCGATTAGATTTCTACATTTTCCTTTCGAATTATGTCAAAGTTCGCTTGCTCCTTTTAGAAAGTCAATAGAATATTTCAAATATTCTATGTTGATACCTCAACACGTACTCCCTTCAAAATAATTAATTTCATGAGAAAATGTTTTCGGACAATGTAATTGTTCTTGAAAAAGAGTAGATATGTAATTTTTTCAATCAATTTAGAGGGAATGGATCGATTAACAGTAAAATCAGTTGATTGAATTTAATATTGATTAAGGATTAAATGGATAAAAATAACTAAAACAATTGCAATATCTGAACTTCAGTCAAATGATAAACCTCACACATATCGTTTGTTGTTTTGGCATTGGTCTAAACCAAGACGTTTTTTTATAATCGATGTGGATATTTAATCTGTTTTCCGCTTGTTCTTGCTGGTAGTGGAGACCGTAATGAGAAGTAGACGTTACATATTGAGCCAGATAGCATAATTGTTTCCAATGACTGATTCCGGGGTTAGAATTAAATTGTGAAAGGGCGATGACTGAATACAAAATGTCAGGTCGCGTTCATTGAGCAACAAAAAACAGTGCTCCAATAGGTGACTGGTACGGATACACCTTCATACGTTCCTTCTCCACCTCTGTAATTGGGCAGTCCTCACGAGTTAATCCGGCGGCCGGAGCCATGGGTAGTCCCACAGGTAGTACCGGTAGTTTGTAGGTTTTCTGTAATGCTTTTATGTAGGTGCTTGAATGAATTCTCACTCCTTTACGCGACCATTCAAATTCCACTCCTAGTAGTGTCTTAATGGGTTCTAGAGTCTTGATGTCATACACTCGGGATATGGTTTTGTATATCTGTTCTACTTCAGTGTCGTTATGAGATAATACAACCAAGTCATCCACATAGACAAGAATGAGCGCTTTTTCTGGTATATAATAGATGCAATTCGTACCCAAGATTTTGCTAAATCCTGATTTGCAAAACATGCTATCCAAGGCCAAATACCATTGCCGTCCGCTCTGTGGTAACCCATATAGGGCTTTAATAACTTTGATACATGTTCCCTCCGCTCCGGTATAATAGCCTGGGATATGTTTCATGTGTACTGGTTGATCTAAAGAACCATATAGGTACGCATTTTTGACGTCGAAATGCGCGTGCGTCCATCCCAAATACACGACGAACATCAAGATAAATAGTCTGATTAACGAGAAATTAACCACAGGGGAAAAGGATTCGTCATAGTCTGTTCCAGGTTTCTGATTGAAGCCTTGTTTTACTAGGCGTGCTCCGTATCTTGTCTGCCGTCCCTCATTCGTTTTTACTGCAAAGACCCAACGGCAGCCTATTACTTTCCCCTTTTCCGGTGTCGGAACGGTTGTAAGCACTTTTCTCTCTTTGAGCATTCTGACTTCTTCATCCATGGCTTCTGCCCATTTGAGTTTTTCAGGTGAGTTTATCGCATCCTCATATGATTGTGGAATCATTTCTTGAGTAAAATTAGCATCATATAGAGCTTCAATGGGAGCGACCGGCTTTGAAATATCAAATTTAGTTATATCGATCTTCTGGTAAGTTCGTCTCAAATACGCCTTTAGTTCGGATTGCGATTTTATACGTTTTCCTTCAGGATTACGAAAATATACATCCAGTTGTCCTTTCGTTATCCCTGATTTTCTTTCTACTACTTCTTTCTCCCAACCCTCTGGGAGTGCGTCCTGATCCTCTTCCGAAGTATTTGATGTTTCTTCTCCTGACGTTGATACGTCTGTTGTTGTATTTGGATCCCCTTGGTCAGTAGATATAGTGCTATTCATTTGTCCTTTCCCGATTCTTTTCTCTTCCTCTTGATACCATTGGTAGGGAACAATATTGTCCATGTGTGTGGTATCGAAGTGCGCCATTCCTAAATGATTCTCATTAAATTGAACATGCCTTGATTCAATTACCCTTTGATCCAGTGGACACCATATCCTATATCCTCGTGTCGTATACGAGTATCCCAGTAGTACACCCATTTTAGCTCTGTTCTCTAGTTTATGTTTCCGTTTGGGTTTTGGTGTATGGACATAAGCAAGACATCCAATACGGCGTAGATGCTTGGCACTAGGGGTACGTCCAGTCCATATTTCAACTGGTACTTGGTTATTTAGAGATGAATGTTTTGCCCTATTCTTGCGGTATGGACTATATCTGCCCAGAAGCGGAGTGGTATTTGCCCTTCCTCTAGCATTGTTAGCGTAGCATCCATGAGCGTTCGATTCAGTCGTTCCGCCACGCCGTTCATTGGAGGACAGTATGCATTAGTGTACTGATGTTGAATGCCTGCATCATCACAATATTCTTGGAACTCCTTGGAACTATACTCGCCGCCATTGTCTGTACGTGGAAATCTAATTGATTTGCCCACTTGCCGTTCAGCGTAGGTACGATACGTCTTGAAACAGGACAAAACGGCGTCTTTCGTGGCTATTGTGAAGATCCATATATACCGACTATAATCATCGATAAAGGTGACGTAATATTTTGCACCTGCTGGAGATGTAACTGGTGCTGGTCCCCATACATCCAGGTGCACAAGCTCCAATGGTCTACGAATTTGAATAGTTCCAATACCTTTGTACGGTTGTTGTGTACTCTTGGCCAGCCTACATGAGGTGCATGTATCGAGTGTACCTTGAAGTTGCGTTAATCCACGGAGCATCCCGTGCTTTGCCATATACTTTAAATCCTGTTCGTTAATGTGTCCTAAACGACGGTGCCATAGTTCAAGGCCATTGTGATTCTCTACGGTGAATGATTCGCTCTTCTCCTTTACCGGTCCATCCTTTAAAATCATTGGATATAACGTGTAATGGAGACCTTGTAAATCAGCATGAAAAGCTTCTGCACCATCCGGTTTATAGGCGGTGAACCGTTGTTTCTTGAATACTACCGTGTAGCCAGCTAAATCCATCAACCGGATAGCGATAAGGTTTTTTCTCATGTTCGGAGTATATATGACATCTTTTAGTACGTAAACGTTTGGCTGGTGTGGCGTAGCTAATTTGATCCAAACGTCTCTTCTTCCTTCCGCTTGTGTGTCTCCTTCTCCTACTGTAACCTGTTTCACTTCTAGTATGAATGTGTGAAACCAGTCGCGTTGTGTGCAAAAGTGGTGGGATGCACCAGAGTCCAATATCCAACCTCCGTCTGATTGGACAGTAAAGCAGGCTGATGAGAAGAAAGCGCCATGACTATCAGTCTGTCTATATGTTGCCTGTTGTTGTTGTCGCGTCTTGCGTCCTTTGCGACAATTAGCGCTTTATGGCCCACACGGCCACAACTGTAACACGCATTTGGGACTCTTCTATATTGTTGATTGTCCTCCGTGTGCCGTGATTGCGAGTGTGTTGAGAATGCTCCTGTCTGATTATTTCGTCCGAGTCATTTTTCAATTCTTATTGCGCGTATTCAGCTTCCAATTGTTCTATTACATATGCGGATGTACACTGCGCTTTCGGTAATGAATATAGTTTTGTAAATAAATGTTGATATGCATCTGGTAATCGGTCCATAAGTTGATACGCCAATTCATCATCATCAAGGGATTTCCCGGCATTTGTTTATCTTCTTTTAATGTTGGACACCCGTCCAATGAATTGTGGCATAGTTTCCCCGGGTTCAAAAGCAGCTGTATAAAACGATCTTCTTAATACAGCGATGTTGGCTAACGTTGCGGGTTCATATACGGATTCGAACTTTTTCCAAGCATCCTTTGCATTCATAATACCATCTATGATATCTCGCACATTTGAAGATAAACCCATAGCAATTGTGGAAAAAGCCTTGAACTTCAGTGATTTGTATCTACGAACTTCATCGAGGTCATTCGGATCTGGAAGTGGTTCTGTGTCATCTACGATGTCCCATGCGCCTCTATCTTGCAATAAAATTTGCATATTGTGTTTCCAGTCCTTATAATTGGTCTTGCCTTCCAATTTGGGAATAGGGCCAAACGGGTTGTAACCCTCGGCCATCTTGAGTCTTGCAATAAGTTCTATGCAACCCGGTTAACCACGCTCTGCTACCATGTTATTATTATGAGGTAATAAAGACAAGGGTTGCGTTACTTTAACTTAGTTTATTAATCATTAATTAAATATTTAACCGCTTTCTATCATGACTCAATCTATACTGAAAATACAATTCACATTATAGTGAACGCTTGTATCTAGCAGACGACAGTGTCTATAACTCTGGTTCAGTTCAGTTCTAATCATAAAGGGGTGAAAGCCTATATAACAGTATCAAGTCTTATCTGAGAGAGCGACCGCTCTCCTAGAATTAATAGATGACGCGAAAAACTAGCTTGGAATGTTTTGATTTGGACGATCTAGGCTAGCCTATACACTGGTAGGAGGTAAGGAGTTTATGTCTCAACGGGCGCGCCCATATTTCCAAGTCCCATGGTGCTTTTCGCGAACCCCTTACTCGGCGGCGGCGGTTTCGCCCCTTCCCCTTTTACTCGTCGTTGGAAAACTTCCCCCAGGGGGCGTAAAAGCGTAAGCGCACCAAATCTGGAAACAAATGCTGTAGAATGAACGTGTACTACGTTTCATACTTATAGAGAGCTATATATTATTTTCTTATGTCTTTTCGAGACTCGAAGGAGCCAAAACATCGTTGCACGTGTGTTTGTGTTATACGTTTTAGCAGATCTCCTATTCGAAATCCGAATCGAATATTAAATCTCCTATTTGAAAACGTAATACAGTACTCGTTTAATGAATATTACTAGTTTTTCAAAAAAATCTAGTTCATTTTTCAAAACGATTAATCGTTTTCTAAATAATTGAAGCAGACGAAAAACATTGTAGTTCCGGCATAGAATGGAATTTTTTCTTTCTCTCTGGTTCCCACGCTAAGACAAATTATGCGGGCAATTCTGTAACTTTTTAAAGGGAGGGTGAAGGGGAAAATCAAGTGATTTTTTATCGATTCTTCTACTAATTATAAGACCACTCTGCATAGTGAAACATCCAGGAAATATCTCCGAATCATTTTAAAATTCAAATTAGGTTCTGATTTTATGGATAATATGAAATAAGGACCTTCGACCAATCGCGTAACGTCCTGCCTTCCTGTTAACAAAATTTCCGTTGCAAGCTCTACATCTCGCGCCACGATTGTCACATCACGAGCAATTATTATTTTCATCAAATCTAGCGCTAAATTTCGTTCGGCAAAGAGCGAGCGTGCCACAAAATTAACAGTAACGGTGTAAACGAGTATTTTGAAGCCAGGGAGCAAATTATAGCCCCCCCCCCCGATATCATTTCAGTTTATTATACATAAGTCAAAGTTGATTTGTGGTCTTCATGAAAATAATTGGTAGTTAATTAATTGTTTTGAAGCTAAGGTTAGGTTAATTTGTATAACTCTAGGATATTGACAAGAAAATCCCATGAATTTAAACGATGAATAGTTTTAAGGAAGATTAGAATTGTGGTTTGAATAGGCTTTAACGAATGCTTTCAAGCTGTTTTTACAATTTTAATCTTTGAAAATACTTGCATTTATAACTATCTTTATTCGTGCGAATTTATATTATATTTGAAAAACAAAATGTATTTTATGACTTATTTACAAAAAAATAAATTTTTGATTTTCGCAATTCTTTTCAACTTTCAAACGGAAACCACAACTGTACTTTTTCAACGATAGTTAAACCTGCCATAAAAATGACAACAAACTATACTATTTTCAAGTTTCCAAAACCATTTTTGCCAAGTTTAATTTTAATTAAATTCACACGAGAGTGAGTGAATATTTCATCGCATTCGTGTCATAAGTGGATAATAAGTTCAAGAGTAGATTGCAACACGCGGTGGTTTTTGTCGTGAACTATACATTTCGAAGTAAATTCAAAGTTTTAGTATTATAGAGAAATTTAGATTAGGTGTGGTGACGTATTTAATTTTACGTGTTCGTGTTATTTAGTAGAAGATAATTTCGGTCGTGATCACGGCTAATGTTCCCGACAACAGCGTGAGAAGAAAGTAGAAAGGAACGCCGATGCTACTCAGGTCCAAATCAGTCACGCTTTTCAACGGTCTCTTCCACTTGAGCTGTTCCATCTTGTAATCTAGATGAAATTCCAGATAATCGAAAACTTTCGTTTCGAATAAGGGTGCCATGCTGCAACAGAACATTCGTTAAAACCCTCTAATAAATTTACCATAAAATTCGTTACCAACCTCAGTTGGAGGGACTCGTGCAGTTGCGAACTTCTTCTCACCCAAGAGCTGTTGAACACGGTGTGTTTGTAGCCGTCGACAACTTCTTATTGCGAGAAATAAAGCCCTCCTTTTATCGCGTAGAACTTTTTCCAATTAAAGATTTCGAAGATAATATTTAGATAATCAACCGTTGAGATCGCAGCTTTCTGCCCGGAAACTATGGGAATGAAAGTTTTGCTTAAGGTATCTAGTAAATCGCTGTAACATTTCTTATGATCGAGTTCGCCAAGCCATTCTTTAACAGCCGGGTCCTGGTCTGCCTGTACACACTGAGAAACTAATGTCAAAAAACAATAGTTTTCACCATGTTTTTGATTGTTTAATGCTGTTATCCAGAAAAACCTCTAACAAGCCTTAATATATACAGGCAGTCGCTGTTTTTTGAAATTACATTACCTTAATTTTAAATATACAGCAAAACATTGTTTTTTTATGTTAACGACTGGGGAAAAAACAGCTAGTTTTTATTTCTCAAACGGAAGTGCAGTATATGTTATTATTAATAGAACGTTCCTGTTTTCCGGGAAAAACGTATTCTGCCGTGAAGAATACAGTAGTGTATAATTAAAAACACAGATAGTTACACTATTAAGTATAAATTTAACGTATATTTTTCTGTATAATCCACCGTAAATTAAAGTTTTGCATACTATAATTTGAACATTAAGTACTTTACTTTAAACCTTGAAGCACTTTATTTTAAACCTTGAAACGCTTTAATTTAAACCTTGAAACGCTTTAATTTAAACCTTGAAACGCTTTAATTTAAACCTTGAAGCAATATAACCTAATCTTACCTAACCATGCTAAGCCTTTTGGAAAAGGTCCGTGTTTATTATGAAAGGACCCAAATGAAAATAAAAATATTTTGGAAAGTCAGTGAATTGCTAATTTTAAAACCAATTTTTTTAACTTTGCAATCTTTTCTTCATTGAAATTTCCACCTACTTATTTCTAAAATTGACCGAAAATGTACAAAACGTGTTAGGCGACATTCATAAAAGCGTTATGCGACACTTTTGGAGTGGCGTCGCTAGGCTTTTTATGGGGGCTATAGCGCCCCCAAATTTCAAAGTTAGCCCCCTCAAAATAATCCGTACACTGACTTCTAAATCGTCGACTTTAGTTATACAGTTAGAGAAATTTCCGCTTCAAAAACCTTGTTAGTGTCAAACTGTTCCAAGTTCTCGCACTTCCAAGGATTTTCTTTTCTTTAAATATGGTAGAGTAGATTAGGTCAAGCGCGTTTCTGGTGCTCGAAAAACTCTTCGTGAAAAGATATTATTAAATTTAACGAATACGTCTGTATATACTGCTGGGATATTAGGGCCTCCAAAACCAACTTAATACCCGATGCATTTATACTAATTTATAACTTTCTGCCTTTTTCAGAAGTTATTAAGTCGGTGAAAATGACCAACTTACCATGCAGTTTCAAGCTGGATTTGAAGTCGATCAAGTGGCCAACTTTTTATGTAGTTTCACATTAATGCGAGAACTACCCTTGTTTGTTAGAACTGTCCTCTTATGTTCTCTCAAGGTTGAACCTTGCTAAGCATATAGGGCTATTTGCTGATAAATCAACCACTCAGGAAGGTGTCATGCGACACTCAGAAAGCGTTATTTAAACTCGGAAAGGTGTTATGCTGTACCCTTTAAGGAATTTCACAACACTCATAAGGGAGTAAAAATTAACTTTTATTTCGATATAAGAGTTAAAATGGTGTTAAACTGAAACTCTATAGCACCATTGTATTCTTATCTTTGACACTAATTGCTCAAATAAGTGTTATTAAACCCTTTCTGGGGTGTATATGAACACTTGTAATGGTGTCAAATTTGGACCCATATAAACTACTTTTAAAGGTGTTAAAGCACACCGCATTTTCTTAGAGTTTATAACAGCAACCAGTGTAAATCTACCCTAATGGACAGTCTGTTAAAAACAGCTAGTCGTCTTATATAAATGACAAGTTGCATCTTAACCAACAGAGCTTAATGTTTTTAATAAAGGTTTGAGTGCTTTTAGTTTAACAGCAAAGAGCGTCTTTATCAAAATAAGCTCCGGGATTTAAAACTGTTCTAAGAGCTGTTATTTTTACAGCAACCCTTTTTTTTAGTGTACTATAAGCGGTTTGAAACAGCATGATGTGGTTTTATTTTCACAGCAATCCACGTTTTAATCCACAGTGCTTAGTGAGTTTAAAACCACATATTTTGCTGTTAGTTTTACAGCAGCAGACATTTTATGTAACTGTGATTTATTGGTAGTAAAACAGCATATAGTGCTGGTTTTTTCATTGACCCCTACAATATAATCAACGGTTAAGACTGTCTTTGAAACAACCTCTGAAGCGGTTATTTTAAAAACTACGAACGCCCCTGAATACACGAACAATTAATACTTAAAAATGTTACTTCCACTGTTTAGAAAAACAGTATTGTTGACGGTATTAAAAACAGTATTGTTGACGGTATTAAAAACAGGGAGGATGTGCAATTAAATTAACATCATCTTGATGGCATACGCTATTGCCATTACCATAGTGTTTATTTTACAGCATTTTTATTCTGTGTGTAGCAACTTTTAACGTTTGACTTCTATGGAACACCTATTTCAGAACTTTTTTAAAATTAGGGTATATAAGGTGATTGATTCACATCAAGGAATAAGAAAATGCGCAATTACGTCAACCTTTGGTGGAAGACCTGCCATTGGGAGGCTAGACGTGTCTCGTAACCCTAGCCGCTCGCGGCGTACATCTTAAGCCTAACGATAGTAGTAGAAGCCAGTGTTACAGATTTGTGTCTATGTGGTATAGTCGAAATACAAGTAGATGGTGGTGTTAGAAGCCAATGTTGCATATGGTATAGACGAAAGACCAGTAGATGGTCGTTGCTAGCAGCCAATAAGGTTAGATTGGTGTATATGTGATATACGCAAAATACTAGTGCATGGTTTGTTGTTATAAGCCAATAAATACTAAGGGTATTGAGTGAAAGAATTGACGGTTAGTCAGCAGATGAAGGTGTAATGAAGAGCAATGAAGTAAAGTTTTCGGAATTTCTGTGTACTGCGAACGCGGGCCGGAAATTGCGAACACGTTTGCTCCGATATGCCAACTGAGAAAGCGGTGACAGACACACACTCAGCCAAGTCCATTGTAATACCTATCTTTGACGTCATCGTCACTCGGAGAGACAAAAATTTTGTTACTAATTATTAATTTAGTAATTATTTATTTTCCCACAAATACATTTAGTAATTATTTATTTTCCCACAAGTACATTAAGTAATCATTTAATTTCCCACAAATACGTAATTATTATTTATTTTCCCACAAATACATAATTATTATATATTTTCCCACAAACACATTTAGTAATTATTTATTTTCCCACAAATACATTTAGTAATTATTTAATTTCCCACAAATACGTTTAGTAATTATTTATTTTTCATTTATTTCGTAGAATACATCAATAAATATGTATGTAGTATGTTAAATTTCTCGTGAACAAATTCTTTCGCGTATTTTCGTTTTAAGAGTCATCGCGATTTTACAAAAATATTAGTAATTCCAATATTCTAAGTAATTTTAGTAGTATATACTATTAACTTTGGATTTCCTAATTGGAACGCACTATCACAAGATCATGCTTATTTTTAAAAATTTAGAAAAAGACTAGGCCTAGTTTCATTCGCTGACAGAATTTGTTTACGGTTACAATTATTGTAATAACTTCTATTTTGTTTCAAATAGTACTTTGGTTAGTTGAGTCGTTGTCAAAGATTGCGTTAGCTATTTACACGTCATTATAGTTACTTTAGCTTATGGTCATTTTCAAGAGTCACTAATTAAAATAAACTTGGTTTCATCCTCGAACGACCACAAGAAATAAAATAGAGGAAAGTTTGAAAGTGGCCAAAAGTCGCGAGGCATCAGAGTTTCGCCATGATTGGCCGTTGAATTGGCGTAGCTATATTAGGCTTATTCACTCCCTAAAGTAGGCCTTGTGCTAGTTCGCGGTTACAGTCGTCTGCTATTTTGTAAGCTAAAACTTCCTCAAATGTTTTATTTTGCATACTAACCATGAAAATACCTATGCTTCGTGCAAAAACTAGTTTGAACCAACTCGAAGTGATGTGTTTGTTTGGATCAAAATCGTTTTAAACGAGTTTCCGGTTTAAGTTTCTGTTAATAGGGATTACGTTCCTACAATCTTCGATTCATCCTAATGATGTGCATTGGTTCTCGGTACTGCAACCTTGTCAGTAGCTCGACGGTGAAGACGAAAGAAGCAACTCCAAGCATTGCCGCCCACAATCGGAACTTGGCTTCAATGTCCTTGAACCCGAGTACGTGCACTTCATTCTCAGCCGTCGAATGTTGAGGTTCCAACTCGATGTGAAAGTCTCTCTCGAACACGCGGTGAAATGCTGTGATTTGGCTGGTTTCCAAGAAAGACCGCAATCTCAAATCACCAAATGGTGATGGAGACACTTTAATTTTTCAATTCGGTAACTTAAATCAGGTTGCAAAATTTGTCCGAGTGATTAATGCTGACTTTATTTGATAGTTTCATGGTACACGCGACACTTTTGGCCGGGACTTGAAAAATGATATTCTCCATAATTTCAAGTGACACAATGAAGAGTAGACGATAATCATGGATTAAAAATCCGCGTGAGGAATTTCTTTTCACTCTACAGGATAGGCAACTCCCTATCTCTGACGATAGTTTATTCTGTATATACTCTGTTACAACATCGGTTGTCAGCACTCGTAAAGCTAGGCCTCTATGTAACGTGGTTTTGCGCGTGCTGGCGAGAGACCAAAAAACTTTAGGATCTTCAGGATTTACAATATCCTCGATTTTTTTAGCTCGAGTGCACGGACCTCCAGGACTTAGTTTCAAATAGGTGTAGTAGGCTTTAGGCAATTTCAAACGCATTTAAAACTAAGGCCTAAAGGTCCGTGCACTAGAGCTAAAAAAACTCGCGGATATTTTAAATCCTGAAGATCCTGAAGGTTTTCGTCTCTTGGCAGCAGGTACAATGCTACGTTACATAGAGACCCAGCTTTACGCGTGCTGACAACCGATGCTGTAACAGAGTATATACAGAATAAGCTGTCGTTCAATATAGGAAGTTGCCTATCCTATAGCGTGAAAACAAATTTCCTCACGCGCATTCTTTATCCATGCGATAATTATGCCGATTTCGATTAAATTACGCGAGTCATTAAGTAAATTCGCGTGTATTTCTCGGGAGTGTAGCGATATGAACATTTAACAAAAGCCGTCTTTTTAAGCGTGTTTCGTGATTTGCACGCTTCTCATTTGGACTTTGTTGACAGCGGATTACCTAATGAGCAATTTATTGGTTTAGCGGTGTCAAAATTAAGCGGCGGGATTAATCGGCAGTTGAAAGTGGAACTGCTAAAAATTGCCATTTTACTACGCATCGGTTCCACGAGCAATAACGTAACGCGATACGGAGCTCATGAACTCGTCATTATGTGCACGAGAGTAGTTGTATAATAATTAGCAGCTATCCAGCGTTTTTAGTCAATGTACGTGATTGCCAGTAATGGTATAGAATTATTGAAGAAGACTCTCGTGTTAAAAATCATCGTCAATGTGCGAAGGAGAAACACGAAAACGCAGGCTATTCTTGCATTAAGAAAGTTAACGAACCTTTGGTTGATGTACTTCAGAGCTTTCGGATTCATTGTTTCATTGTTAACTAGTAGCACTAGCAGTTGTTCCAAGTACTTGGCCGAACCAAGATGAAGATGCAATAGTTTCAGCTTTGGCTCATCGAGGAGCATTAACAAGACCAACTGTAAAATAGGTAAATCTCCAAACCATATTTCCTTTCCTGACTGTAAGTCTCCCGCTTCAATGCTTTCTGCTCGCTGATGCCAGAGAGTTTTCATGTCATCGTCAGTCTAAGGGGATTGAAATTTCATTAATGGACTTTGGAAATGAGATTTTAAAGTATTCAAAAATCTCCACCGATTGTTCAACACTGTCTTCTATAGTTTCAGAAATGTAAACTTTGACGTCGGATACTTTCAATACATCCGGAATTCCGTTAATGTTTTCTCTCTTCTGAGTCGAGAAATTGGCTTTCAAAACTCCGTTGAACAAATTGACGAAAACCACAATTATCAAGAGATAAACTCCAACGCTGAAGCGAATCGCCAGTGACGAAGGAACATCGAAGGCTGCAGCGCCACAAAAAAATAGAAAATTGAGTGGTTAAAAGCCACTGACCAAAACTATTTACTGTAATAGACGTGTGGATGTGTCTGTGTGCATTGTTGTACCCAAGTTTGCAAATCGAAGCAAACGTGTTCGAAATTTCGGGACCGCATTCACACTTCAGGGAAATTCGAAAAAAAATTTAATTTCACTAACTTAGCTCTTCCGCGTGGAATACTGGCTTTAATGTATAAGGACGGTTTTTTAGAACTTAGCATTATCTCTCCATTGTCAACGTCATTTTATGTTTATCGATACTCGAAAGTTATCCTCGGAACTTTCGTGTTAAATCTTACTATATCCTCAACTTAGTTTATGAATAATTGTTTATCCACAAATTCGTGGAAAATGGATAGAAAGTGTTATTTTTTCTTTTCTTTTGATTGGATGTAATTTTAACTTTGCGCGTACATCATAGATGGCGTGCAAAATTGATAGATTTATACGGCATCTTTCGTGTTTAGTGTTTACGCGTGCGACGGTGCGTGACAGGCAAGGGGGGCTCACGCTCGCTTCGGAATTTTTTCTCTCTCCAACAATTCGCTTGTGTGACGTCACACTAGACCACCGCGGCTCTGCTTGGCATAAGAATCAGGGCGCGCGCTTTAAAATTTTTTAACTAACTGCCCCTTAATTTCCAAAATTTGAAGCCCGAACAAGCCCGAATTTTTCGACTCTGGAGACTCTACCTTTTCCCAAAATGGCTCCGAAATAATGAAAGAGTTTTTGAGCAGCGACGGATATCAGTGATACTGGAGTTCTTTTTACTTGCTTGTGAATGATATCAATCATCGTTAAGACTCCCATTACGAAAAGCAACCCGCTCCAAATCTGGAAAAGTGTTTTCAGAGAAGCAACGTTTAAGAATTGCTTTGCAAATAAATAGATGGCTCTGAAGCAAAGGGCTTAACCTTAACATAACCGGCACTAACAACAGAGTTCTTGAATACGCTTCACATACTTAAAGATAAACACGAAGACCCAATTCTACATATTTTATGTACACTCCATTTTACATCATTATTTTGAAAGAAAGACTTTACACGAACTGGAGATAAGTTCGATGGAAAATGTTTTCCCTGAAATGAAACTCGTTCCTCGACGACTTAATCTTATTAGTTGGAGTATTTTGACATTTCGTAACTCTTATTGTTACGTTACGTTTGGTCATAGCTTACATGAAGGGAACGATCAAATTCGCGGTGTAATCATTTTACACCAAAAGTCTGATAAGACTTTTATGAAGTCTTATCAGATTTTTGGTTACACCACCCTATAGCTGGAGGCTCCTAGCAGCCCACAAACTAAAAATGATATGTTTATTTAGTATTTGTAGACGATAACCTTGTTTATCATGAATTAAAGTTAAGTAATTAAGATAAACAAAGGGTGCAGTTCTTCGCATTTAATTCTGACACCCACAATTGCAACACTAATCATGTAAAGCTAGTTCAGGAAAATAGCTTACACTTAGAGATGTGAAATTACCGTAATTTTTAACAAATCACGAAAAACATTTAAGTACCAGCTAAGTGTAGTTGGGAGTGGGGACGGCGTGTTACTTTCGTATGTGCTTTATAGTACGGTATTCGTGTTTTTTAACTCGTTTAGGTAATATTCGGTTGGGGTACATTAAGGTCTTACCACATATAGCTGAAAAGGTCTTTTCGTCTACCCAACATACACAGCAACCCAGCCTTCACACATAGTGCCCTTTCCGCCTAAAAATGAATCTCTCACACTAGCTACCTTGCCTGCATTCCGTATCCCCCTCCCCTAGCTAACCCCAGAAACCGTAGTAAAGAGAAAATATTTTAATTTGAAAAGCTTTCAACAAATGAGCTTCGCTACAGCTGTCCATCAAATTAAAACAAATTCGAGGGTTACCGCGATACCAATGTTGTTTACCTAAACTCCCAAGAGCCGGAGCAGGGGTCCCGACTAATTAGTTTCACGTCCGTCCGAAGTCAGTTAAACTGCTGCAAACGCAAACAAAAGCCCCTGTGACAACGCAGTTTTAGTACACGTATATAAAATTATTAATCTTTTAAGGATTGTTTATGTGAAGAGTTTGATTAAGGATTGTTTAAAGTGAAGAGTTTGAGAGATTAATAAGAATAAAATTTGTTGAACCTTAAACCGATAAAAATACAAGTGTAGTTAAGAGATGCTATAAATGAGTGTTATAATTGACCTTTTATTTTAAAGTGTATGTTTGATGTCAAGAGATGTTAAAAAAAGAGTATAAAAAGAAAATGAATGTATTAATAGTGACAGAGCGAAATCAGAAAGAGCAAGGAAGCAGAGAAAAATCAGAGAGCTCTTTAATAAAGAATGATTGAAATTGTAAAATCAACAGTTAATTTTTGAAATAAATGTTGTTACTTGTTGAAGAAAGAGTTGGATTTATCTTACAGGTCCATACCAGAGTCCTAGTAATTAAGTTAGAGTTAAAATAGGGAAGTTTAAATTAAAGTAAAATTACTAAAGTATAGAGAAAGAGGAAACAGAGTTACTTCATGGTGCCGAAACCCGGGATCTGTAGATAAATGCAAAGAAGTTTAAACTACATCAAATAATGAACCTGACAGAAACGTATTCTAGAGAGAAGTCTACAGAGAGATGACAGAAAAGATAATCATAAAAGTAATGAACAATATAAATAGTGATGAGATAAATGAGAGAGTGATGTGTAAACCAGAGGAAAAGACCAACAACACAACACCAATAACTCAACAGAGCGCTGCATCAGGTACAACAGTCCAGCATGCAAACATTAAACTTCCAGAATTCAAAATCGCACAATATTATGGAGAATCAGAAAAATGGATGGAATTCTGGGGCCTATACGAAACAGCAGTCCACAATAATCCCTTATCTAAGGTAGCCAAATTTTCATACTTAAAAACCTTTTTAGGAGGTAAGGCAGCTAGTGCTATAAAAAATTTACCTCTAAGCGAAAACAATTATGACATAGCTATAAAAAAGTTAAAAGATAGGTTTGGAAAATTTGAAGTTATAATAATAATAATAATAATAATAATAATAATAAAGGCTTTTTATTAGGAGCAATCATTAAGCGTTTGGCTTGTTTACAATGATGTCCTATTATTTATACAATCAAAATAAATTAAAGTTAAAAATAAATTAAGTAGATCAATTAATCTAGGTCAGAGAGATGAAACAAGTTAAAAATAAATTAAGTAGCTCAATTAATCTAGGTCAGGCGTGATTTTACTTCAGAATTAAATTAAGTTTGCACTGATATAAAGGCTGATTGCTTTTTTGAATTGATCGAGCGATTCTAAGTTCTTGATGTGAATGTCTAGGTTATTCCAATGCTTGATTCCCTGATGCTTGACACTTATGGATCTGTATTTAGAGTTGAATGTTTCTGAATAGAAGTTTGCCCCTAAGGTTCTGGTGTTATAATGCGAGGTATTGTTCTTGGAGAAGCGCTCTGAAACGTATGCGGGAGAGCATCCGTATTTAACTTTATACATGAAGACTAGTAGGGCATAGTAGTAGTTGAATGCTGGAGTCTGGATCTTCGCTGTGTCTCTAGCCTCGGTAGCCGAGGAGTATTTTTTGGTTTTCGTGATTAACTTAGCACAAGCGTTATGAAGTGAAAATAGTCTTTGTTGGTTACTCCTTGAAGTATTGTAGTAGAAGAGGATGCTATAGGTTGTTAGAGGTTTCACGCAAGCATTGTACAATAATCGTAGGGTGTCTGTTGTTAGGTAGTTTTGTAAGGGTCTTAGTGTCCAAATTCGTGTGTTAACTTTTTTAGTAATATAGTCTAGATGAGTGTTCCCATTTAACATGTCATCAATCCACCATCCTAGGTATTTGTAGGATTTTGTCCTTTTGATGGTACCGGAACAGATGGCAGATATATGTTCAGCCTCAGCTCTCATTTTCCGATTGGGTGATAGCATTAAGAAATTAGTTTTGTCCTCGTTTAGGATGAGGCCTTTCTTTCTCAGATTCGTTTTTAAATTAAATAGATCTTTTTCGGCGTTTGTTATTAAGAGATGTAAATCTTTATTTGCGGAGATAAGTGCTGAGTCGTCTGCATATTCGTTTGATTGGGATGTCGAGAGGGACTCGTGTAATTCAGCCGTGTATACGTTAAATAATAGCGGGCCGAGTACACTCCCCTGTGGGACGCCATAAGCAATGGGGAGAGTATCAGAGTATATACCATTGTGGTATAGCGTCTGGTATCTGTTGGCAAGGTATGACTTGAACCATAACAGGACTGCCCCACTGATGCCACACGTTTCTAAGTCGTTAAGTAAAATGTCGTGTTTGACCGTGTCAAAGGCCTTCGATAAGTCCACGAATATCAGAAGGACATACTTGTCAAGGTGTAAGTGTTCCAGTATTGTCTCGTACAGATGAAAGATACAAGTTGTCGTGGAATGTTTGGTTCTGAACCCTGATTGCAAGTTGTATAGTAGGTTTTTTTCTTCCAAGTAGGTGTAGACAGTATTATACACAATGCGCTCACATACCAATGACAGTGTTGGTAATAGAGATATCGGGCGATAATTTTTTGGTTGTGTTACATCTCCGGCTTTGTACACAGGGATTATCTTTGCCGTCTTTCACTGTTTGGGAAATTTTCCGGAGCTTAAGATAAGGTTATAGATTGTAGTTAATGGTGTGGTAAGAATAGCTGCAAGTCCTTTGATGAGAGCTGGTGTTATTCCGTCAATCCCACCGGATTTAGTTGCGTCAGTTCTTTTTAGTAGCGTAAATATTTGGTCTTCTGTTACCTTTGGAAAGACGTTTAAGTTCGAGTCTGGGCATCCAATAGTTTTCTTTTGGGTGTCTAATTCGGTGCCGGCATCATCCGTTTGGAGGAGGAGATCTGCTGCTATGTTTATGAAGTAACCATTTAAGATATTAACAACTTCTATTGGATTGTCAGTTGCTGTATCTTTATAGTTTATTCTATTTATTTGGTTGGATTGTCGTTGCCTAATGTAAGGTTTCAGCGTTCTCCATATATTTGCTGGGGTCGTATCTTGATAGATTTGCCTTTGGAAATAGGTAGCTTTGGTTCTGTGTAGCAGTCTTGTGACGTAGTTCCTTTGAGCACGATATAGATCCATATAGACATCCGAAGTTAGAGAGGTTTTGCTTTTAGTTTTATATTTATTTCTAAGGTGCATTTGCTGCTTCACATAAGGGGTTAACCAAGGGGAGTTTTTTATGGGGACATATTTCCATCTCAAAGGTGCGTATATGTCTAGTAATTTAGTTATTTCTTTTTGCACGGCATCGATTCCACATTCAGGGTCAACGATTGTCGGGGTAAGTAGGTTCAGCTGATTTTGTAGTTTCCGTACGAATAGGTCCATGTTCATAGTTTTATAATTTCTGGTTAACTTCTTTGTCTTCTGTATCTTAGGACAGGTAATCTTTCGCACGGCCCAGATTAAATCATGATCCGATACCCCACATGTGGTTACTTTTACTTTTACAATTCTATTCGGACAATTAGAATATTTGTGATCAATCAGCGTTTGAGATACTAGAGTTGTTCTGGTTGGAGTTTCAATCATCTGCTTGTATCCAAGCATTAATTTGTTGAGGAGTTTAGTTTTCGTGGAGAGTGGTTTAAGTAATAGATCACAGTTCGTGTCTCCAAGAAGTACTATTTCCGAATTTTTGGTATTTAGTAGTTCGAGATGGCATCTTAGGTGGTCAAGAGAATCTTCTATTTGGGGGTTAGGGGGTATATATAGAAATCCCACGAAGAGGTTGCCAGAATTTTTGTATGTTATTTCGGTCCAGAGAATTTCTAGCTTGGAGGTCTTGGGTTCATCTATTCCTTGGATTTGGATTTGGAGACATTTTATCGGTATAGTAGGCTTGTAGTAAATGCCTATTCCTCCACCATTACGATTCGTTCTATCTTGCCTCCAAAAGTTATATCCTGGTATATGACACACAGAGTCCGGAATATTACTGTTCAGCCATGTCTCAGTAAGGCCCAGAACATCTATATTGTGCGTTACTAGTATATTTTCTACCTCAGTTATTTTGAATTTTAGGCTTCGTATGTTTAGATGTCCAATAATCAATCCTTTGTGCGAGGTTGTCGAAACATTGGTGTTTGATATATGTAAGTTTTGTCAGACCTCGTTTTCGTTTAAGTCCTGCTGTTCGGCATCTCTGTTCTCTAATCTGTTGTCCATTGAGTTATGTGTAAGTGGTATCCATGTTCGCTTTATGGATAGAGGGGAAGGCCAGTTTTCCAAGTCGAGGATAATTTTGTCGTATTTGCCATGACATTCGATAATGAAGTCTGTATCCCAAAAATCACTGTTGTTCGAGGACCAGAATACACAGATTCACATCGTGAACGAAGGAAGATAAGCCCCTTGCGTCTCTCGCCTTAGACCGCTCGGCCATCCATACGTGGTTTTATGTAATTTGGACGGTTAAAATTACATCTCCTCCAGTTATTTTCATAAAACATATCGTGTCAGAAGTGGGATTCGAACCCACGCCGTCATACAAGGACCAGAATAAACAGATTCACATCGTGAACGAAGGAAGCTAAGCCCCTTGAGTCTGGCGCCTTAGACTGCTCGGCCAACCTGACGTTTTAAAATTACATCTCATCCAGTTATTTTCATAAAAAATATCGTTTCAGAAGTGGGATTCGAACCCACGCCCTCATACGAGGACCAGAATACACAAATTAACATCGTGAACGAAGGAAGCTAAGCCCCTTGAGTCTGGCGCCTTAGACCGCTCGGCCATCCTGACGTGGTTTTCTGTAATTTGGACGTTTTAAAATTACATCTCATCCATTTATTTTCAAAAAAAAATTATCGTGTCAGAAGTGGGATTCGAACCCACGCCTTCATACGAGGACCAGAATACACAGATTCACATCGTGAACGAAGGAAGCTAAGCCCCTTAAGTCTGGCGCCTTAGACCGCTCAGCCATCTTGACGTGGTTTTGTGTAATTTGGACGTTTTAAAATTACATCTCATCCAGTTATTTTCAAAACAAATATCGTGTCAGAAGTGGGATTCGAACCCACGCCCTCATACAAGGACCATAATACACAGATTCACATCGTGAACGAAGGAAGCTAAGCCCCTTGAGTCTGGCGCCTTAGACCGCTCGACCATCCTGACGTGGTTATCTGTAATTTGGACGTTTTAAAATTACATCTCATCCAGTTATTTTCAAAAAAAAATATCGTGTCAGAAGTGGGATTCGAACCCACGCCCTCATACGAGGACCAGAATACACAGATTCACATCGTGAGCGAAGGAAGCTAAGCCCCTTGAGTCTGGCGCCTTAGAACGCTCGGCCATCCTTACGTGGTATTGTGTAATTTGGACGTTTTAAAATTACATCTCCTCCCGTTATTTTCATAAAAGATATCGTGTTCGAAGTGATATTCGATCCCGCGCCCTCAAAGGAGGACTAGAATTCACAGATTCACATCGTGAACCAAGGAAGCTAAACCCCTTGAGTCTGGCGCCTTAGAACGCTCGGCCATCCTGACGTGGAATTGTGTAATTTGGACGTTTTAAAATTACATCTCATCAAGTTATTTTCATCAAAATTTCGTGTCAGAAGTGGGATTCGAACCCACGCCCTCATACAAGGACCAGAATAAACAGATTCACATCGTGAAGGAAGGAAGCTAAGCCCGTTCAGTCTGGTGCCTTAGACCGCTCGGCCATCCTGACGCGGTTTTGTCTAGTTTGGACGTTTTAAAATTACATCTCATCCAGTTATTTTCATAAAAAATATCGTGTCAGAAGTGGGATTCGAACCCACGCCCTCATACGAGGACCAGAATACACAGATGCAGATCGTGAACGAAGGAAGCTAAGCCCCTTGAGACTGGCGCCTTAGACCGCTCGGCCATCCTGACGTGGTTTTCCGTAATTTGGACGTTTTAAAATTACATCTCATCCAGTAATTTTCATAAAAATATCGTGTTCGAAGTGATATTCGATCCCGCGCCCACAAAGTAGGACTAGAATACACTGATTTACATCGTGAACGATGAAGCAAAGCCCCCTGAGTCTAGCGCCTAAGACCGCTCGGCCATCCTGGCATGGTGTTATGCAATTTGGACGTTTTAAAATTACATCTCATCCAGTTATTTTAATCAAAATTTCGTGTCAGAAGTGGGATTCGAACCCACGCCCTCATACAAGGACCAGAATACACAGATTCACATCGTTATGAAAGAAACTTAGAATCCTTGCGTCTCTCGCCTTAGAACGCTCGGCCATACTGACGTGGTATTTTGTAATTTGGACGTTTTAAAATTACATCTCATCAAGTTATTTTCCTAAAAAATATCGTGTCAGAAGTTGGATTCGAACCCACGCCCCCATACGAGTACCAGAATACACAGATTCACATCGTGAACGAAATAAGCTAAACCCCTTGAGTCTGGCGCCTTAGATTGCTCGGCCATCCTGATGTGGTTTTGTGTAATTTGGACGTTTTAATATTACATCTCATCCAGTTATTTTCCTGAAAAATATCTTCTCAGAAGTGGGATTCGAACCCACGCCCTCATACGAGGACCAAAATACACAGATTCACATCGTGAACGAAGGAAGCTACGCCCCTTGAGTCTGGCGCCTTAGATTGCTCGGCCATCCTGATGTGGTTTTGTGTAATTTGGACGTTTTAAAATTACATCTCATCCAGTTATTTTCATTAAAAATATCGTGTTCGAAGTGATATTCGATCCCGCGCCCTCAAAGGAGGACTAGAATACACTGATTCACATCGTGAACGATGAAGCAAAGCCCCTTGAGTCTAGCGCCTAAGACCGCTCTTCCATCCTGAAGTGGTGTTATGCAATTCGGACGTTTTAAAATTACATCTCATCCAGTTACTTTCATAAAAAGTATCGTGTCGGAAGTGGGATTCAAACCCACGCCCTCATACAAGGACCAGAATACACAGATTCTCATCGTGAATGAAGGAAGCTAAGCCCCTTGAGTCTGGCGCCTTAGACCGCTCGGCCATCCTGACGTGGGTTTGTGTAATTTGGACGTTTTCAAATTACATCTCATCCATTTATTTTCATACAAAATATCGTGTCAGAAGTGGGATTCGAACCCACGCCCTCAAACGAGGAACGGAATACACAGATTCACATCGTGGACCAATGAAACATAGAACCCTTGCGTCTCTCGCCTTAGACCGCTCGGCCATCCTGACGTGGTTTTATGTAATTTGGACGTTTAAAATTACATCTCCTCCAGTTATTTTCATAAAACATATCGTGTCAGAAGTGGGATTCGAACCCACGCCCTCAAACGAGGACCAGCATACACAGATATACATCGTGAACCAATGAAACTAACAACCCTTGAGTCTGTCGCCTTAGACCGCTCGGCCATCCTGACGTGGTTTAGGTAATTTAGACGTTTAAAATTACATCTCCTCCAGTTATTTTCGTAAAACATATCGGGTTCGAAGTGATGTTCGATCCCGCGCCCCCAAGGGAGGACTAGAATTCACAGATTCACATCGTGAACGAAGGAAGCTAAACCCCTTGAGTCTGGCGCCTTAGAACGCTCGGCCATCCTGACGTGGTATTGTGTAATTTAAACGTTTTAAAATTACATCTCATCCAGTTATTTTCCTAAAAAATATCGTGTCAGAAGTTGGATTCGAACCCACGCCCTCATACGAGTACCAGAATACACAGATTCACATCGTGAACGAAGAAAGCTAAGCCCCTTGAGTCTGGCGCCTTAGACCGCTCGGCCATCCTGACGTGGTTTTCTGTAATCTGGACGTTTTAAATTACATCTCATCCAGTTATTTTCATAAAAAATATCGTGTCAGAAGTGGGATTCGAACCCACGCCCTCAAACGAGGACCAGCATACACAGATATACATCGTGAACCAATGAAACTAACAACCCTTGAGTCTGTCGCCTTAGACCGCTCGGCCATCCTGACGTGGTTTAGGTAATTTAGACGTTTAAAATTACATCTCCTCCAGTTATTTTCGTAAAACATATCGGGTTCGAAGTGATGTTCGATCCCGCGCCCCCAAGGGAGGACTAGAATTCACAGATTCACATCGTGAACGAAGGAAGCTAAACCCCTTGAGTCTGGCGCCTTAGAACGCTCGGCCATCCTGACGTGGTATTGTGTAATTTAAACGTTTTAAAATTACATCTCATCCAGTTATTTTCCTAAAAAATATCGTGTCAGAAGTTGGATTCGAACCCACGCCCTCATACGAGTACCAGAATACACAGATTCACATCGTGAACGAAGAAAGCTAAGCCCCTTGAGTCTGGCGCCTTAGACCGCTCGGCCATCCTGACGTGGTTTTCTGTAATCTGGACGTTTTAAATTACATCTCATCCAGTTATTTTCATAAAAAATATCGTGTCAGAAGTGGGATTCGAACCCACGCCCTCAAACGAGGACCGGAATACACAGATTCACATCGTGGACCAATGAAACTTAGAACCCTTGCGTCTCTCGCCTTAGACCGCTCGGCCATCCTGACGTGGTTTTATGTAATTTGGACGTTTAAAATTACATCTCCTCCAGTTGTTTTCATAACACATGTCGTGTCAGAAGTGGAATTCGAACCCACGCCCTCAAACGAGGACCAGCATACACAGATATACATCGTGAACCAATGAAACTAACAACCCTTGAGTCTGTCGCCTTAGACCGCTCGGCCATCCTGACGTGGTTTTATGTAATTTGGACGTTTAAAATTACATCTCCTCCAGTTATTTTCATAAAACATATCGTGTCAGAAGTGATATTCGATCCCGCGCCCTCAAAGGAGGACAAGAATACACTGATTCACATCGTGAACGATGAAGCAAAGCCCCTTGAGTCTAGCGCCTAAGACCGCTCGGCCATCCTGACGTGGTGTTATGCAATTTGGACGTTTTAAAATTACATCTCATCCAGTAATTTTCATCAAAATTTCGTGTCAGAAGTGGGATTCGAACCCACGCCCTCATACGAAGACCAGAATAAACAGATTCACATCGTGAACGAAGGAAGCTAAGCCCGTTCAGTCTGGCGCCTTAGACTGCTCGACCATCCTGACGTGGTATTGTGTAATTTGGACGTTTTAAAATTACATCTCATCCAGTTATTTTCATAAAAAATATCGTTTCAGAAGAGGGATTCGAACCCACGCCCTCATACGAGGACCAGAATACACAGATTAACATCGTGAACGAAGGAAGCTAAGCCCCTTGAGTCTGGCGCCTTAGACCGCTCGGCCATCCTGACGTGGTTTTCTGTAATTTGGACGTTTTAATATTACATCTCATCCAGTTATTTTCATAAAAAATATCGTTTCAGAAGTGGGATTCGAACCCACGCCCTCAATTGAGGACCGGAATACACAGATTCACATCGTGGACCAATGAAACTTAGAACCCTTGCGTCTCTCGCCTTAGACCGCTCAGCAATCTTGACGTGGTTTTGTGTAATTTGGACGTTTTGAAATTACATCTCATCCAGTTATTTTCATAAAAAATATAGTTTCAGAAGTGGGATTCGAACCCACGCCCTCATGCGAGGACAAGAATACACTGATTCACATCGTGAACGATGAAGCAAAGCCCCTTGAGTCTAGCGCCTTAGACCGCTCGGCCATTCTGTAGTGGTGTTATGCAATTTGGACGTTTTAAAATTACATCTCATCCAGTAAATTTCATCAAAATTTCGTGTCAGAAGTGGGATTCGAACCCACGCCCTCATACGAAGACCAGAATAAACAGATTCACATCGTGAACGAAGGAAGCTAAGCCCGTTCAGTCTGGCGCCTTAGACTGCTCGACCATCCTGACGTGGTATTGTGTAATTTGGACGTTTTAAAATTACATCTCATCCAGTTATTTTCATAAAAAATATCGTTTCAGAAGAGGGATTCGAACCCACGCCCTCATACGAGGACCAGAATACACAGATTAACATCGTGAACGAAGGAAGCTAAGCCCCTTGAGTCTGGCGCCTTAGACCGCTCGGCCATCCTGACGTGGTTTTCTGTAATTTGGACGTTTTAAAATTACATCTCATCCAGTTATTTTCATAAAAAATATCGTTTCAGAAGTGGGATTCGAACCCACGCCCTCATACGAGGACCAGAATACACAGATTCACATCGTGAACGAAGGAAGCTAAGCCCCTTAAGTCTGGCGCCTTAGACCGCTCAGCCATCTTGACGTGGTTTAGTGTAATTTGGACGTTTTGAAATTACATCTCATCCAGTTATTTTCATAAAAAATATCGTGTCAGAAGTGGGATTCGAACCCACGCCCTCATACGAGGACCAGAATACACAGATTCACATCGTGAACGAAGGAAGCAAAGCCCCTTGAGTCTAGCGCCTTAGACCGCTCGGCCATTCTGACGTGGTGTTATGCAATTTGGACGTTTTAAAATTACATCTCATCCAGTAATTTTCATCAAAATTTCGTGTCAGAAGTGGGATTCGAACCCACGCCCTCATACGAAGACCAGAATAAACAGATTCACATCGTGAACGAAGGAAGCTAAGCCCGTTCAGTCTGGCGCCTTAGACTGCTCGACCATCCTGACGTGGTATTGTGTAATTTGGACGTTTTAAAATTACATCTCATCCAGTTATTTTCATAAAAAATATCGTTTCAGAAGAGGGATTCAAACCCACGCCCTCATACGAGGACCAGAATACACAGATTAACATCGTGAACGAAGGAAGCTAAGCCCCTTGAGTCTGGCGCCTTAGACCGCTCGGCCATCCTGACGTGGTTTTCTGTAATTTGGACGTTTTAAAATTACATCTCATCCAGTTATTTTCATAAAAAATATCGTTTCAGAAGTGGGATTCGAACCCACGCCCTCATACGAGGACCAGAATACACAGATTCACATCGTGAACGAAGGAAGCTAAGCCCCTTAAGTCTGGCGCCTTAGACCGCTCAGCCATCTTGACGTGGTTTTGTGTAATTTGGACGTTTTAAAATTACATCTCATCCAGTTATTTTCATAAAAAATATCGTTTCAGAAGTGGGATTCGAACCCACGCCCTCATACGAGGACCAGAATACACAGATTCACATCGTGAACGAAGGAAGCAAAGCCCCTTGAGTCTAGCGCCTTAGACCGCTCGGCCATCCTGACGCGGTGTTATGCAAATTGGACGTATTAAAATTACATCTCATCCAGTTACTTTCATAAAAAATATCGTGTTCGATGTGATATTCGATCCCGCGCCCTCAAAGGAGGACTAGAATACACTGAATCACATCGTGAACGATGAAGCAAAGCCCCTTGAGTCTAGCGCCTAAGACCGCTCGGCCATCCTGACGTGGTGTTATGCAATTTGGACGTTTTAAAATTACATCTCATCCAGTTATTTTCATAAAAAATATCGTGTTTGAAGTGATATTCGATCCCGCGCCCTCAAAGGAGGACTAGAATACACCGATTCACATCGTGAACGATGAAGCAAAGCCCGTTGAGTCTAGCGCCTAAGACCGCTCGGCCATCCTGACGTGGTGTTATGCAATGTGGACGTTTTAAAATTACATCTAATCCAGTTATGTTCATAAAAAGTATCGTGTCAGAAGTGGGATTCGAACCCACGCCCTCATACGAGGACCAGAATACACAGATTCACATCGTGAACGAAGGAAGCTAAGCCCCTTGAGTCTGCCGCCTTAGACCGCTCGGCCATCCTGACGTGGTTTTGTGTAATTTGGACGTTTTAAAATTACATCTCATCCAGTTATTTTCATAAAAAATATCGTGTTCGAAGTGATATTTGATCCCGCGCCCTCAAAGGAGGACTAGAATACACTGATTCACATCGTGAACGATGAAGCAAAGCCCCTTAAGTCTAGCGCCTAAGACCGCTCGGCCATCCTGACGTGGTGTTATGCAATTTGCACGTTTTAAAATTACATCTCCTCCAGTAATTTTCATCAAAATTTCGTGTCAGAAGTGGGATTCGAACCCACGCCCTCATACAAGGACCAGAATAAACAGATTCACATCGTGAACGAGGGAAGCTAAGCCCGTTCAGTCTGGTGCCTTAGACCGCTCGGCCATCCTGACGCGGTTTAGTGTAATTTGGACGTTATAAAATTACATCTCATCCAGTTATTTTCATAAATAATATCGTGTTTGAAGTGATATTCGATCCCGCGCCCTCAAAGGAGGACAAGAATACACTGATTCACATCGTGAACGATGAAGCAAAGCCCCTTGAGTCTAGCGCCTAAGACCGCTCGGCCATCCTGACGTGGTGTTATGCAATTTGGACGTTTTAAAATTACATCTCATCCAGTTTTTTTCCTAAAAAATATCGTGGCAGAAGTGGGATTCGAACCCACGCCCTCATACGAGGACCAGAATACACAGATTCACATCGTGAACGAAGGAAGCTAAGCCCGTTCAGTCTGGCGCCTTAGACTGCTCGACCATCCTGACGTGGTATTGTGTAATTTGGACGTTTTAAAATTACATCTCATCCAGTTATTTTCATAAAAAATATCGTTTCAGAAGAGGGATTCGAACCCACGCCCTCATACGAGGACCAAAATACACAGATTAGCATCGTGAACGAAGGAAGCTAAGCCCCTTGAGTCTGGCGCCTTAGACCGCTCGGCCATCCTGACGTGGTTTTCTGTAATTTGGACGTTTTAAAATTACATCTCATCCATTTATTTTCCAAAAACATATCGTTTCAGAAGTGGGATTCGAACCCACGCCCTCATACGAGGACCAGAATACACAGATTCACATCGTGAACGAAGGAAGCTAAGCCCCTTAAGTCTGGCGCCTTAGACCGCTCAGCCATCTTGACGTGGTTTTGTGTAATTTGGACGTTTTAAAATTACATCTCATCCAGTTATTTTCATAAAAAATATCGTTTCAGAAGTGGGATTCGAACCCACGCCCTCATACGAGGACCAGAATACACAGATTCACATCGTGAACGAAGGAAGCAAAGCCCCTTGAGTCTAGCGCCTTAGACCGCTCGGCCATCCTGACGCGGTGTTATGCAAATTGGACGTATTAAAATTACATCTCATCCAGTTATTTTCATAAAAAATATCGTGTTCGATGTGATATTCGATCCCGCGCCCTCAAAGGAGGACTAGAATACACTGAATCACATCGTGAACGATGAAGCAAAGCCCCTTGAGTCTAGCGCCTAAGACCGCTCGGCCATCCTGACGTGGTGTTATGCAATTTGGACGTTTTAAAATTACATCTCATCCAGTTATTTTCATAAAAAATATCGTGTTTGAAGTGATATTCGATCCCGCGCCCTCAAAGGAGGACTAGAATACACCGATTCACATCGTGAACGATGAAGCAAAGCCCGTTGAGTCTAGCGCCTAAGACCGCTCGGCCATCCTGACGTGGTGTTATGCAATGTGGACGTTTTAAAATTACATCTAATCCAGTTATGTTCATAAAAAGTATCGTGTCAGAAGTGGGATTCGAACCCACGCCCTCATACGAGGACCAGAATACACAGATTCACATCGTGAACGAAGGAAGCTAAGCCCCTTGAGTCTGCCGCCTTAGACCGCTCGGCCATCCTGACGTGGTTTTGTGTAATTTGGACGTTTTAAAATTACATCTCATCCAGTTATTTTCATAAAAAATATCGTGTTCGAAGTGATATTTGATCCCGCGCCCTCAAAGGAGGACTAGAATACACTGATTCACATCGTGAACGATGAAGCAAAGCCCCTTAAGTCTAGCGCCTAAGACCGCTCGGCCATCCTGACGTGGTGTTATGCAATTTGCACGTTTTAAAATTACATCTCCTCCAGTAATTTTCATCAAAATTTCGTGTCAGAAGTGGGATTCGAACCCACGCCCTCATACAATGACCAGAATAAACAGATTCACATCGTGAACGAGGGAAGCTAAGCCCGTTCAGTCTGGTGCCTTAGACCGCTCGGCCATCCTGACGCGGTTGAGTATAATTTGGACGTTATAAAATTACATCTCATCCAGTTATTTTCATAAAAAATATCGTGTTTGAAGTGATATTCGATCCCGCGCCCTCAAAGGAGGACAAGAATACACTGATTCACATCGTGAACGATGAAGCAAAGCCCCTTGAGTCTAGCGCCTAAGACCGCTCGGCCATCCTGACGTGGTGTTATGCAATTTGGACGTTTTAAAATTACATCTCATCCAGTTTTTTTCCTAAAAAATATCGTGGCAGAAGTGGGATTCGAACCCACGCCCTCATACGAGGACCAGAATACACAGATTCACATCGTGAACGAAGGAAGCTAAGCCCGTTCAGTCTGGCGCCTTAGACTGCTCGACCATCCTGACGTGGTATTGTGTAATTTGGACGTTTTAAAATTACATCTCATCCAGTTATTTTCATAAAAAATATCGTTTCAGAAGAGGGATTCGAACCCACGCCCTCATACGAGGACCAGAATACACAGATTAGCATCGTGAACGAAGGAAGCTAAGCCCCTTGAGTCTGGCGCCTTAGACCGCTCGGCCATCCTGACGTGGTTTTCTGTAATTTGGACGTTTTAAAATTACATCTCATCCATTTATTTTCCAAAAAAATATCGTTTCAGAAGTGGGATTCGAACCCACGCCCTCATACGAGGACCAGAATACACAGATTCACATCGTGAACGAAGGAAGCTAAGCCCGTTCAGTCTGGCGCCTTAGACTGCTCGACCATCCTGACGTGGTATTGTGTAATTTGGACGTTTTAAAATTACATCTCATCCAGTTATTTTCATAAAAAATATCGTTTCAGAAGAGGGATTCGAACCCACGCCCTCATACGAGGACCAGAATACACAAATTAACATCGTGAACGAAGGAAGCTAAGCCCCTTGAGTCTGGCGCCTTAGACCGCTCGGCCATCCTGACGTGGTTTTCTGTAATTTGGACGTTTTATAATTACATCTCATCCAGTTATTTTCATAAAAAATATCGTTTCAGAAGTGGGATTCGAACCCACGCCCTCATACGAGGACCAGAATACACAGATTCACATCGTGAACGAAGGAAGCTAAGCCCCTTAAGTCTGGCGCCTTAGACCGCTCAGCCATCTTGACGTGGTTTTGTGTAATTTGGACGTTTTAAAATTACATCTCATCCAGTTATTTTCATAAAAAATATCGTTTCAGAAGTGGGATTCGAACCCACGCCCTCATACGAGGACCAGAATACACAGATTCACATCGTGAACGAAGGAAGCAAAGCCCCTTGAGTCTAGCGCCTTAGACCGCTCGGCCATCCTGACGCGGTGTTATGCAAATTGGACGTATTAAAATTACATCTCATCCAGTTATTTTCATAAAAAATATCGTGTTCGATGTGATATTCGATCCCGCGCCCTCAAAGGAGGACTAGAATACACTGATTCACATCGTGAACGAAGAAGCAAAGCCCGTTGAGTCTAGCGCCTAAGACCGCTCGGCCATCCTGACGTGGTGTTATGCAATGTGGACGTTTTAAAATTACATCTAATCCAGTTATGTTCATAAAAAGTATCGTGTCAGAAGTGGGATTCGAACCCACGCCCTCATACAAGGACCAGAATACACAGATTCACATCGTGAACGAAGGAACCTAAGCCCCTTGAGTCTGCCGCCTTAGACCGCTCGGCCATCCTGACGTGGTTTTGTGTAATTTGGACGTTTCAAAATTACATCTCATCCAGTTATTTTCATAAAAAATATCGTGTTCGAAGTGATATTCGATCCCGCGCCCTCAAAGGAGGACTAGACTACACTGATTAACATCGTGAACGAAGGAAGCAAAGCCCCTTGAGTCTAGCGCCTAAGACCGCGCGGCCACCCTGACGTGGTGTTATACAATTTGGACGTTTTAAAATTACATCTCATCCAGTTATTTTCATCAAAATTTCGTCTCAGAAGTGGGATTCGAACCCACGCCCTCATACAAGGACCAGAATAAACAGATTCACATCGTGAACGAAGGAAGCTAAGCCCGTTCAATCTGGTGCCTTAGACCGCTTGGCCATCCTGACGCGGTTGTGTAGAGTTTGGACGTTTTAAAATTACATCTCATCCAGTTATTTTCATAAAAAATATCGTGTCAGAAGTGGGATTCGAACCCACGCCCTCATACGAGGACCAGAATACACAGATTCACATCGTGAACGAAGGAAGCAAAGCCCCTTGAGTCTAGCGCCTAAGAACGCTCGGCCATCCTGACGCGGTGTTATGCAATTTGGACGTATTAAAATTACATCTCATCCAGTTATTTTCATAAAAAATATCGTGTTCGATGTGATATTCGATCCCGCGCCCTCAAAGGAGGACAAGAATACACTGATTCACATCGTGAACGATGAAGCAAAGCCCCTTGAGTCTAGCGCCTAAGAACGCTCGGCCATCCTGACGTGGTGTTATGCAATTTGGACGTTTTAAAATTACATCTCATCCAGTAATTTTCATCAAAATTTCGTGTCAGAAGTGGGATTCGAACCCACGCCCTCATACAACGACCAGAATAAACAGATTCACATCGTGAACGAAGGAAGCTAAGCCCGTTCAATCTGGTGCCTTAGACCGCTTGGCCATCCTGACGCGGTTTTGTGTAGTTTGGACGTTTTAAAATTACATCTCATCCAGTTATTTTCTTAAAAAATATCGTGTCAGAAGTGGGATTCGAACCCACGCCCTCATACAAGGACCAGAATAAACAGATTCACATCGTGAACGAAGGAAGCTAAGCCCGTTCAGTCTGGCGCCTTAGACTGCTCGGCCATCCTGACGTGGTTTTGTGTAATTTGGACGTTTTAAAATTACATCTCATCCAGTTATTTTCATAAAAAATATCGTGTTTGAAGTGATATTCGATCCCGCGCCCTCAAAGGAGGACTAGAATACACTGATTCACATCGTGAACGATGAAGCTAAGCAACTTGAGTCTGCCGCCTTAGACCGCTCGGCCATCCTGACATGGTTTTGTGTAATTTGGACGTTTCAAAATTACATCTCATCCAGTTATTTTCATAAAAAATATCGTGTTCGAAGTGATATTCGATCCCGCGCCCTCAAAGGAGGACTAGATTACACTGATTAACATCGTGAACGATGAAGCAAAGCCCCTTGAGTCTAGCGCCTAAGACCGCGCGGCCACCCTGACGTGGTGTTATACAATTTGGACGTTTTAAAATTACATCTCATCCAGTTATTTTCATCAAAATTTCGTGTCAGAAGTGGGATTCGAACCCACGCCCTTATACAAGGACAGGAATAAACAGATTCACATCGTGAACGAAGGAAGCTAAGCCCGTTCAATCTGGTGCCTTAGACCGCTTGGCCATCCTGACGCGGTTTTGTGTAGTTTGGACGTTTTAAAATTACATCTCATCCAGTTATTTTCTTAAAAAATATCGTGTCAGAAGTGGGATTCGAACCCACGCCCTCATACAAGGACCAGAATAAACAGATTCACATCGTGAACGAAGGAAGCTAAGCCCGTTCAGTCTGGCGCCTTAGACTGCTCGGCCATCCTGACGTGGTTTTGTGTAATTTGGACGTTTTAAAATTACATCTCATCCAGTTATTTTCTTAAAAAATATCGTGTCAGAAGTGGGATTCGAACCCACGCCCTCATACAAGGACCAGAATAAACAGATTCACATCGTGAACGAAGGAAGCTAAGCCCGTTCAGTCTGGCGCCTTAGATTGCTCGGCCATCCTGACGTGGTTTTGTGTAATTTGGACGTTTTAAAATTACATCTCATCCAGTTATTTTCCTAAAAAATATCTTGTCAGAAGTGGGATTCGAACCCTTCCCTCATACGAGGACCAGAATACACAGATTCAAATCGTGAACGAAGGAAGCAAAGCCCCTTGAGTCTAGCGCCTAAGACCGCTCGGCCATCCTGACGTGGTGTTATGCAATGTGGACGTTTTAAAATTACATCTAATCCAGTTATGTTCATAAAAAGTATCGTGTCAGAAGTGGGATTTGAACCCACGCCCTCATACGAGGACCAGAATACACAGATTCACATCGTGAACGAAGGAAGCTAAGCCCCTTGAGTCTGCCGCCTTAGACCGCTCGGCCATCCTGACGTGGTTTTGTGTAATTTGGACGTTACATCTCATCCAGTTATTTTCATAAAAAATATCGTGTTCGAAGTGATATTCGATCCCGCGCCCTCAAAGGAGGACTAGAATACACTGATTCACATCGTGAATGATGAAGCAAAGCCCCTTCAGTCTGGCGCCTTAGACTGCTCGGCCATCCTGACGTGGTTTTGTGTAATTTGGACGTTTTAAAATTACATCTCATCCAGTTATTTTCTTAAAAAATATCGTGTCAGAAGTGGGATTCGAACCCACGCCCTCATACAAGGACCAGAATAAACAGATTCACATCGTGAACGAGGGAAGCTAAGCCCGTTCAGTCTGGTGCCTTAGACCGCTCGGCCATCCTGACGCGGTTTAGTGTAATTTGGACGTTATAAAATTACATCTCATCCAGTTATTTTCATAAAAAATATCGTGTTTGAAGTGATATTCGATCCCGCGCCCTCATAGGAGGACTAGAATACACTGATTCACATCGTGAACGATGAAGCAAAGCCCCTTGAGTCTAGCGCCTAAGACCGCTCGGCCATCCTGACGTGGTGTTATGCAATTTGGACGTTTTAAAATTACATCTAATCCAGTTATTTTCATAAAAAATATCGTGTCAGAAGTGGGATTCGAACCCACGCCCTCATACGAGGACCAGAATACACAGATTCACATCGTGAACGAAGGAAGCTAAGCCCCTTGAGTCTGCCGCCTTAGACCGCTCGGCCATCCTGACGTGGTTTTGTGTAATTTGGACGTTTCAAAATTACATCTCATCCAGTTATTTTCATAAAAAATATCGTGTTCGAAGTGATATTCGATCCCGCGCCCTCAAAGGAGGACTAGACTACACTGATTAACATCGTGAACGAAGGAAGCAAAGCCCCTTGAGTCTAGCGCCTAAGACCGCGCGGCCACCCTGACGTGGTGTTATACAATTTGGACGTTTTAAAATTACATCTCATCCAGTTATTTTCATCAAAATTTCGTCTCAGAAGTGGGATTCGAACCCACGCCCTCATACAAGGACCAGAATAAACAGATTCACATCGTGAACGAAGGAAGCTAAGCCCGTTCAATCTGGTGCCTTAGACCGCTTGGCCATCCTGACGCGGTTGTGTGTAGTTTGGACGTTTTAAAATTACATCTCATCCAGTTATTTTCTTAAAAAATATCGTGTCAGAAGTGGGATTCGAACCCACGCCCTCATATAAGGACCAGAATAAACAGATTCACATCGTGAACGAAGGAAGCTAAGCCCGTTCAGTCTGGCGCCTTAGACTGCTCGGCCATCCTGACGTGGTTTTGTGTTATTTGGACGTTTTAAAATTACATCTCATCCAGTTATTTTCATAAAAAATATCGTGTCAGAAGTGGGATTCGAACCCACGCCCTCATACGAGGACCAGAATACACAGATTCACATCGTGAACGAAGGAAGCTAAGCCCCTTGAGTCTGCCGCCTTAGACCGCTCGGCCATCCTGACGTGGTTTTGTGTAATTTGGACGTTACATCTCATCCAGTTATTTTCATAAAAAATATCGTGTTCGAAGTGATATTCGATCCCGCGCCCTCAAAGGAGGACTAGAATACACTGATTCACATCGTGAATGATGAAGCAAAGCCCCTTCAGTCTGGCGCCTTAGACTGCTCGGCCATCCTGACGTGGTTTTGTGTAATTTGGACGTTTTAAAATTACATCTCATCCAGTTATTTTCTTAAAAAATATCGTGTCAGAAGTGGGATTCGAACCCACGCCCTCATACAAGGACCAGAATAAACAGATTCACATCGTGAACGAGGGAAGCTAAGCCCGTTCAGTCTGGTGCCTTAGACCGCTCGGCCATCCTGACGCGGTTTAGTGTAATTTGGACGTTATAAAATTACATCTCATCCAGTTATTTTCATAAAAAATATCGTGTTTGAAGTGATATTCGATCCCGCGCCCTCATAGGAGGACTAGAATACACTGATTCACATCGTGAACGATGAAGCAAAGCCCCTTGAGTCTAGCGCCTAAGACCGCTCGGCCATCCTGACGTGGTGTTATGCAATTTGGACGTTTTAAAATTACATCTAATCCAGTTATTTTCATAAAAAATATCGTGTCAGAAGTGGGATTCGAACCCACGCCCTCATACGAGGACCAGAATACACAGATTCACATCGTGAACGAAGGAAGCTAAGCCCCTTGAGTCTGCCGCCTTAGACCGCTCGGCCATCCTGACGTGGTTTTGTGTAATTTGGACGTTTCAAAATTACATCTCATCCAGTTATTTTCATAAAAAATATCGTGTTCGAAGTGATATTCGATCCCGCGCCCTCAAAGGAGGACTAGACTACACTGATTAACATCGTGAACGAAGGAAGCAAAGCCCCTTGAGTCTAGCGCCTAAGACCGCGCGGCCACCCTGACGTGGTGTTATACAATTTGGACGTTTTAAAATTACATCTCATCCAGTTATTTTCATCAAAATTTCGTCTCAGAAGTGGGATTCGAACCCACGCCCTCATACAAGGACCAGAATAAACAGATTCACATCGTGAACGAAGGAAGCTAAGCCCGTTCAATCTGGTGCCTTAGACCGCTTGGCCATCCTGACGCGGTTGTGTGTAGTTTGGACGTTTTAAAATTACATCTCATCCAGTTATTTTCTTAAAAAATATCGTGTCAGAAGTGGGATTCGAACCCACGCCCTCATATAAGGACCAGAATAAACAGATTCACATCGTGAACGAAGGAAGCTAAGCCCGTTCAGTCTGGCGCCTTAGACTGCTCGGCCATCCTGACGTGGTTTTGTGTTATTTGGACGTTTTAAAATTACATCTCATCCAGTTATTTTCATAAAAAATATCGTGTCAGAAGTGGGATTCGAACCCACGCCCTCATACGAGGACCAGAATACACAGATTCACATCGTGAACGAAGGAAGCAAAGCCCCTTGAGTCTAGCGCCTAAGAACGCTCGGCCATCCTGACGCGGTGTTATGCAATTTGGACGTATTAAAATTACATCTCATCCAGTTATTTTCATAAAAAATATCGTGTTCGATGTGATATTCGATCCCGCGCCCTCAAAGGAGGACAAGAATACACTGATTCACATCGTGAACGATGAAGCAAAGCCCCTTGAGTCTAGCGCCTAAGAACGCTCGGCCATCCTGACGTGGTGTTATGCAATTTGGACGTTTTAAAATTACATCTCATCCAGTAATTTTCATCAAAATTTCGTGTCAGAAGTGGGATTCGAACCCACGCCCTCATACAACGACCAGAATAAACAGATTCACATCGTGAACGAAGGAAGCTAAGCCCGTTCAATCTGGTGCCTTAGACCGCTTGGCCATCCTGACGCGGTTTTGTGTAGTTTGGACGTTTTAAAATTACATCTCATCCAGTTATTTTCTTAAAAAATATCGTGTCAGAAGTGGGATTCGAACCCACGCCCTCATACAAGGACCAGAATAAACAGATTCACATCGTGAACGAAGGAAGCTAAGCCCGTTCAGTCTGGCGCCTTAGACTGCTCGGCCATCCTGACGTGGTTTTGTGTTATTTGGACGTTTTAAAATTACATCTCATCCAGTTATTTTCATAAAAAATATCGTGTCAGAAGTGGGATTCGAACCCACGCCCTCATACGAGGACCAGAATACACAGATTCACATCGTGAACGAAGGAAGCTAAGCCCCTTGAGTCTGCCGCCTTAGACCGCTCGGCCATCCTGACGTGGTTTTGTGTAATTTGGACGTTACATCTCATCCAGTTATTTTCATAAAAAATATCGTGTTCGAAGTGATATTCGATCCCGCGCCCTCAAAGGAGGACTAGAATACACTGATTCACATCGTGAATGATGAAGCAAAGCCCCTTCAGTCTGGCGCCTTAGACTGCTCGGCCATCCTGACGTGGTTTTGTGTAATTTGGACGTTTTAAAATTACATCTCATCCAGTTATTTTCTTAAAAAATATCGTGTCAGAAGTGGGATTCGAACCCACGCCCTCATACAAGGACCAGAATAAACAGATTCACATCGTGAACGAGGGAAGCTAAGCCCGTTCAGTCTGGTGCCTTAGACCGCTCGGCCATCCTGACGCGGTTTAGTGTAATTTGGACGTTATAAAATTACATCTCATCCAGTTATTTTCATAAAAAATATCGTGTTTGAAGTGATATTCGATCCCGCGCCCTCATAGGAGGACTAGAATACACTGATTCACATCTTGAACGATGAAGCAAAGCCCCTTGAGTCTAGCGCCTAAGACCGCTCGGCCATCCTGACGTGGTGTTATGCAATTTGGACGTTTTAAAATTACATCTAATCCAGTTATTTTCATAAAAAATATCGTGTCAGAAGTGGGATTCGAACCCACGCCCTCATACGAGGACCAGAATACACAGATTCACATCGTGAACGAAGGAAGCTAAGCCCCTTGAGTCTGCCGCCTTAGACCGCTCGGCCATCCTGACGTGGTTTTGTGTAATTTGGACGTTTCAAAATTACATCTCATCCAGTTATTTTCATAAAAAATATCGTGTTCGAAGTGATATTCGATCCCGCGCCCTCAAAGGAGGACTAGACTACACTGATTAACATCGTGAACGAAGGAAGCAAAGCCCCTTGAGTCTAGCGCCTAAGACCGCGCGGCCACCCTGACGTGGTGTTATACAATTTGGACGTTTTAAAATTACATCTCATCCAGTTATTTTCATCAAAATTTCGTCTCAGAAGTGGGATTCGAACCCACGCCCTCATACAAGGACCAGAATAAACAGATTCACATCGTGAACGAAGGAAGCTAAGCCCGTTCAATCTGGTGCCTTAGACCGCTTGGCCATCCTGACGCGGTTGTGTGTAGTTTGGACGTTTTAAAATTACATCTCATCCAGTTATTTTCTTAAAAAATATCGTGTCAGAAGTGGGATTCGAACCCACGCCCTCATATAAGGACCAGAATAAACAGATTCACATCGTGAACGAAGGAAGCTAAGCCCGTTCAGTCTGGCGCCTTAGACTGCTCGGCCATCCTGACGTGGTTTTGTGTTATTTGGACGTTTTAAAATTACATCTCATCCAGTTATTTTCATAAAAAATATCGTGTCAGAAGTGGGATTCGAACCCACGCCCTCATATAAGGACCAGAATAAACAGATTCACATCGTGAACGAAGGAAGCTAAGCCCGTTCAGTCTGGCGCCTTAGACTGCTCGGCCATCCTGACGTGGTTTTGTGTTATTTGGACGTTTTAAAATTACATCTCATCCAGTTATTTTCATAAAAAATATCGTGTCAGAAGTGGGATTCGAACCCACGCCCTCATACGAGGACCAGAATACACAGATTCACATCGTGAACGAAGGAAGCAAAGCCCCTTGAGTCTAGCGCCTAAGAACGCTCGGCCATCCTGACGCGGTGTTATGCAATTTGGACGTATTAAAATTACATCTCATCCAGTTATTTTCATAAAAAATATCGTGTTCGATGTGATATTCGATCCCGCGCCCTCAAAGGAGGACAAGAATACACTGATTCACATCGTGAACGATGAAGCAAAGCCCCTTGAGTCTAGCGCCTAAGAACGCTCGGCCATCCTGACGTGGTGTTATGCAATTTGGACGTTTTAAAATTACATCTCATCCAGTAATTTTCATCAAAATTTCGTGTCAGAAGTGGGATTCGAACCCACGCCCTCATACAACGACCAGAATAAACAGATTCACATCGTGAACGAAGGAAGCTAAGCCCGTTCAATCTGGTGCCTTAGACCGCTTGGCCATCCTGACGCGGTTTTGTGTAGTTTGGACGTTTTAAAATTACATCTCATCCAGTTATTTTCTTAAAAAATATCGTGTCAGAAGTGGGATTCGAACCCACGCCCTCATACAAGGACCAGAATAAACAGATTCACATCGTGAACGAAGGAAGCTAAGCCCGTTCAGTCTGGCGCCTTAGACTGCTCGGCCATCCTGACGTGGTTTTGTGTAATTTGGACGTTTTAAAATTACATCTCATCCAGTTATTTTCCTAAAAAATATCTTGTCAGAAGTGGGATTCGAACCCACGCCCTCATGCGAGGACAAGAATACACTGATTCACATCGTGAACGATGAAGCAAAGCCCCTTGAGTCTAGCGCCTAAGAACGCTCGGCCATCCTGACGTGGTGTTATGCAATTTGGACGTTTTAAAATTACATCTCATCCAGTTATTTTCATCAATATTTCGTGTCAGAAGTGGGATTCGAACCCACGCCCTCATACAACGACCAGAATACACAGATTCACATCGTGAACGAAGGAAGCAAAGCCCCTTGAGTCTAGCGCCTAAGAACGCTCGGCCATCCTGACGTGGTGTTATGCAATTTGGACGTTTTAAAATTACATCTCATCCAGTTATTTTCATAAAAAATATCGTGTCAGAAGTGGGATTCGAACCCACGCCCTCATACGAAGACCAGAATTCACAGATTCACATCGTGAACGAAGGAAGCTAAGCCCGTTCAGTCTGGTGCCTTAGACCGCTCGGCCATCCTGACGCGGTTTAGTGTAATTTGGACGTTATAAAATTACATCTCATCCAGTTATTTTCATAAAAAATATCGTGTTTGAAGTGATATTCGATCCCGCGCCCTCAAAGGAGGACTAGAATACACTGATTCACATCGTGAACGATGAAGCTAAGCCCCTTGAGTCTGCCGCCTTAGACCGCTCGGCCATCCTGACATGGTTTTGTGTAATTTGGACGTTTCAAAATTACATCTCATCCAGTTATTTTCATAAAAAATATCGTGTTCGAAGTGATATTCGATCCCGCGCCCTCAAAGGAGGACTAGATTACACTGATTAACATCGTGAACGATGAAGCAAAGCCCCTTAAGTCTAGCGCCTAAGACCGCGCGGCCACCCTGACGTGGTGTTATACAATTTGGACGTTTTAAAATTACATCTCATCCAGTTATTTTCATCAAAATTTCGTGTCAGAAGTGGGATTCGAACCCACGCCCTTATACAAGGACAGGAATAAACAGATTCACATCGTGAACGAAGGAAGCTAAGCCCGTTCAATCTGGTGCCCTAGACCGCTTGGCCATCCTGACGCGGTTTTGTGTAGTTTGGACGTTTTAAAATTACATCTCATCCAGTTATTTTCTTAAAAAATATCGTGTCAGAAGTGGGATTCGAACCCACGCCCTCATACAAGGACCAGAATAAACAGATTCACATCGTGAACGAAGGAAGCTAAGCCCGTTCAGTCTGGCGCCTTAGACTGCTCGGCCATCCTGACGTGGTTTTGTGTAATTTGGACGTTTTAAAATTACATCTCATCCAGTTATTTTCCTAAAAAATATCTTGTCAGAAGTGGGATTCGAACCCATTCCCTCATACGAGGACCAGAATACACAGATTCACATCGTGAACGAAGGAAGCAAAGCCCCTTGAGTCTAGCGCCTAAGAACGCTCGGCCATCCTGACGCGGTGTTATGCAATTTGGACGTTTTAAAATTACATCTCATCCAGTTATTTTCATAAAAAATATCGTGTCAGAAGTGGGATTCGAACCAACGCCCTCCTACGAGGACCAGAATACACAGATTCACATCGTGAACGATGAAGCAAAGCCCCTTGAGTCTGGCGCCTTAGACCGCTCGGCTATCCTGTTGTGGTTTTGTGTAATTTGGACGTTTTAAAATTACATCTCATTTAGTTATTTTCATAAAAAATATCGTGTTCGATTTGATATTCGATCCCGCGCCCTCAAATGAGGACAAGAATACACTGATTCACATCGTGAACGATGAAGCAAAGCCCCTTGAGTCTAGCGCCTAAGACCGCTCGGCCATCCTGACGTGGTTTTGTGTATTTTGGAGGTTTTAAAATTACATCTCATCCAGCTATTTTCATAAAAAATATTCTAGAGGGCCGGTAGGCCCTTCTAGATAAGATCCCACACCCTCCCGTAATGTTAAATGAAAATTCACAGATTTTCGCCGATTTTCCCATAGGAATAACATGGGGTTTTTGGTGCTCCTGTATATCGAATCATTTAAAAACTAAAGCGAAGTTACGTTTCGGAATACATTCAAATTAACAAGTAACTATTCAAGGTGTGCCTTTTTCAAGTTTCATCAAAATTAATTAAGTCTAAGTATGTTAATTTAATTAAAAATGTAAGTACCTCAAAAGATTATTCTACAGCAGACGACGCTAATTGTTCATTACTCTACAGTAGACGACGCTAATTTGCCCTTTCACCGCCTTGAAACTTTAACTTGATATTTTTCAATAAATATAACACTATATTTATTAAAAATTTCTCTGGCGGGTCTATTTTACGTTTAATTATGTGTCTCGGTTGAAATTCTATACTTAAGATACCTTTTTACCTCTCCGAGTGACGTATGTCACGGAGAGGTTCTAATTTCGACGTGTCTGTGTGTCTGTGTGTCTGTCTGTGTGTCTGTCTGTGTGTCTGTCTGTGTGTCTGTGTGTCTGTCTGTCCGTTGTTACACCCACGTGACCGCGTTCGCAGTTTGCAAATCGGAGCAAACGTATATTCAATTTCCAGACCGCATTTACAGTCCCGGAAATTGTATTCGACTTACAGGCTATTACTCCATTGCCTGTTTAACAACTCTGTTCATTTGTCCACCCCACATGGACACTAGTCTGAACTTATTGGCTTCTAAACACCACCATCTTCTAGTTTTTCGTCCATTCCACATGGACGGACACCAGTCTGTACTTACTGGCTTCTAAACACCACCACCTTCTCGTCTTTGTCCATTCCACATGGACACCAGTCTGTACTTACTGGCTTCTAAACACCACCATCTTTTATTCTTTGTCCATCCCACATGGACACCAGTCTGTACTTACTGGCTTCTAAACACCACCATCTTCTATTCTTTGTCCATCCCACATGGACACCAGTCTGCACACCTGGCTTCTAACACCACCATCATCCTTAAGGTTAAGACATACGCGGCGATCGGCTAGGGTTACGAGAAACGTCTAGCCTTCCATTGACGGGGTCTTCCGCCAAGGTTCACGCAATTGCGATGTTCTTATCCATAGCTGCGATTCGAAACCCTTATATACTACCTATTTGAGTAAGGCGACGCAACGGGCGTATGCTTCATTTCAAACGCCAATATTAGTCAGGTCTCTCAAGAATGTTTAATTGTTCTTTTTTAAAACGATGTAACGTTCAATAAGGCGAATAACTAACGAAGAAAATATTAAATATTAATTATATTTATTTTAATATTTAAGATAATCTTGTTTCTCAATTCAAAATTAATACGGAAAGAGTTAAAAAGCAGTCTATGTTATTGTCTGTGTGTGTCCGTCCGTTATTACACTAGTGCCGCAGTGCGCTGCGTTAGAAGTTCGTTTTGTTTTGATGTGTAAAGAAATCCTACAGAACCATAATATTCCCTTTATCCTTAATATAAAGTGAATATGATGAAATATTTTTCGTAATTATGATGCATTTAGTGCTTTTGTAGCTTTAAAGCTCTGTTTCATTTTAATATTCCAAAGAGTTTTACTAATATTATTATTTGAAATGGCTGTTTATAAATTACTAAAGCTATACTACATCTGTATATAGAATAATCCTTGGTTTAGTAATTTTATGAAGAAAGCTAAGAACTAGACTCCGGCGGGTATATCTAGTACTACTTGCAATAAGCTTAGTGAAATATAGAGTAAATAATTGAGGCCTGAGGTGATGTAAACTTTGGGTTTTGATTTTCGTGTCTGAAATGAAGAGACATGAACGGTTCAGAGTGAGCCGAAAGTTAAATACACTCTTAAATAATCAGGTTAAGATTTTATAATAGAAGAAAAGATCATGTTGGCAATTAGATTAGTAGGGCTAAGCTACAGAGTTTTTATTCTCTTTATGGTGCGCATTGACTATCAGTGCGTCTAGCTACAATTTAGCTTTGGTATTATCATAAGTTAATTATTTAACGTTAACACTCATGTTGGCAAACTAAGAATATTGTTGAGGTGAGACGAGACGATAGTGTTTACACTGCTAACCAGTTGTGAATGTAGCTATCAGAATATAGGGTAAACAGCTGAAGCGTAGACTTCATTTCCTGTTCTTTTTGCCATTAACTGATTTCCATGGGTCCAAGATTTATCCTTATTGGATGTAAAATGTCGTCTGCTTTACTGTATATTCGCTATGCTTGGAATACTGCTTCAATATTTCGAAAATTTTTACTTCAAAAAAGAGAAATAATTCCATATCTAGGTAAATAACTTTGTAGTAGTAGACCTCTTGACTCGGAGAGGTAATATTTTGGTTTTCCCAACTTGTTAATTTATATTTTAGATGTTAGTTTCGACCAAGGCTTAAGTTGCCTTACTTGGGCCATGGATTTATAATAGAAGCTTACGCTTCATGGATATTTCACTGTAGCCTTCAGTAAGGCATAAGGATAGATGGATCAGTGTTGGAAATAAGGATTTTTTTAAAACTGGACCTGTGGCCTAGGTATTTTAATTAAAATAACTGGCCACGGTGCCACTCACTGTAAACGTACAAGGGCACTGAACGCAATTTCATGGATAATTGTAATCGTAGAGTGGACTGTAAAAGATACGGATTTGATAGTTTAAAAATCGTGGCAGGAGGTTGGTTTTGAAGTTGACTATTAAGCTCGGGTTCTAAAACGAATTGTGAGCCGTATCTTATAAGAATTAGTAGAAGTGTAGAACCATTTTTAACCTCGTCCTAGAAGTGAAAAATTTCGCATTTCAGGCAAAAAATTGTTTTATAATAGATTAATACAAATGCAGACTGAAGGAACAGATATTATATAAAAAAAGGACTTGGTTTGCCCAAGCCTGAAAAACAAAACGATAAGAGTTGTTTCCAGTTGACTGAAGAGCGGATATTTTATTTTTCTATATAATTTTAAAGACAATCCGTATTTTACTACTCTTTAGAATTTAATTCAATCCCCTGATTTTACTGGTAATGGATTTATTTCCTATAAATTAATTGAAATAAAAAATTACTTATCTCAGATTTTTCATGATAAAATTTTACGAAAATGGAATTGTTGAAAAATCTGAGATAAGTAATTTTTTATTTCAATTAATTTATAGGAAATAAATCCATTACCAGTAAAATCAGGGGATTGAATTAAATTCTAAAGAGTAGTAAAATACGGATTGTCTTTAAAATTATATAGAAAAATAAAATATCCGCGCTTCAGTCAACTGGAAAAAACTCTTATCGTTTTGTTTTTCAGGCTTGGGAAACCAAGTCCTTTTTACCTCTCCGTGTGACGTAGTCCAGGAGAGGTTCTGTAACGGCCGTGTCTGTCTGTCTGTGTGTGTGTGTCTGTCTGTCCGTTGTTACACCCACGTGACCGCGTTCGCAGATTGCGTATCGGAGCAAACGTGTTCGCCATTTCCGAACTGCTTTCACAGTCACGGAAATGGCTCCTCTACTTGTGTTCTCACACCACCATCTTCTGATCTTTGTCCATCCCACATGAACACCAGTCTGGTATTTATCTGGCTTCCAACACCATCATCTTCTGTTCTTTGTCAATCCCACATTGACACCAGTCTGCACTTACACTGGCTTCTAACACCACCATCCACTGGTATGCCGTCTATTCCACATAGATACCAATCTGTATCATTGGCTTCTACTCCATTATCATCGTTTGGTTTTAGGATATACGCGGCGATCAGCTAGGGTTACGAGAAACGTCTAGCCTCCCTAAGGTGGGATCGGCCACCAAAGGTTTTCGCAATTGCGCTTTTTCCTTACTATTATAATGGAATCGAATCGTATATATACCCCAAAATTTGAAAAAAGCGGGAAGAGGGGTACCCTTCACTTTAAACGTCAATATTAGCAAAGTTTGAGAAGATAATAGGTATAACTTTATTTTAAACGATTTAACTATTATTAATGTTAATTATTGAAGATTAAAATAATTAAAAATAATTATATTTATTTAAATATTAAAGATAAACCTCTCGTACAAAGAGAGATTATCACTGCCTCCTGTATCAACCAAGGCCCGTGCATGCGATATATTTCCTTCATTGCCTCCTATATCTACCAAGGCCCGTGCATGCGATATATTTCCTTCATTGCCCCCTGTATCTATCAAGGCCCGTGCATTGTGATATATTTCATTCATTGCCTCCTATATATATAAAGGATGAGGGCAAAAGTGTTTTCATTGGATAATTTTGTTTATATAATCTTCTCGACACGGAGAGGTAATATTTTGGTTTTCCCAACTTGTTTTTATATAATCGTGTTCGAAATGATATTCGATCCCGCGCCCTCAAAGGAGGACTAGAATACACTGATTCACATCGTGAACGATGAAGCGAAGCCCCTTCAGTCTAGCGCCTAAGACCGCTCGGCCATCCTGACGTGGTGTTATGCAATTTGGACGTTTTAAAATTACATCTCATCCAGTTATTTTCATAAAAAATATCGTGTCAGAAGTGGGATTCGAACCCACGCCCTCATACAAGGACCAGAATAAACAGATTCACATGGTGAACGAAGGAAGCTAAGCCCCTTGAGTCTGGCGCCTTAGACCGCTCGGCCATCCTGACGTGGTTTTGTGTAATTTGGAGGTTTTAAAATTACATCTCATCCAGTTATTTTCATAAAAAATATCGTGTTCGAAATGATATTCGATCCCGCGCCCTCAAAGGAGGACTAGAATACAATGATTCACATCGTGAACGATGAAGCAAAGCCCCTTCAGTCTAGCGCCTAAGACTGCTCGGCCATCCTGACGTGGCGTTATGCAATTTGGACGTTTTAAAATTACATCTCATCCAGTTATTTTCATAAAAAATATCGTGTCAGAAGTGGGATTCGAACCCACGCCCTCATACAAGGACCAGAATACACAGATTCACATCGTGAACGAATGAAACTTAGAACCCTTGCGTCTCTCGCCTTAGACCGCTCGGCCATTCTGACGTGGTTTTATGTAATTTGAACGTTTAAAATTACATCTCTTCCAGTTATCTTCATAAAACACATCGTGTCAGAAGTGGGATTCGAACCCACGCCCTGAAACGAGGACCAGCATACACAGATATACATCGTCAACCAATGAAACTAACAACCCTTGAGTCTGTCGCCTTAGACCGCTCGGCCATCCTGACGTGGTTTAGGTAATTTAGACGTTTAAACTTACATCTCATCCAGTTATTTTCATAAAAAATATCGTGTTCGAAGTGATATTCGATCCCGCGCCCTCTAAGGAGGACTAGAATACACTGATTCACATCGTGAACGATGAAGCAAAGCCCCCTGAGTCTAGCGCCTAAGACCGCTCGGCCATCCTGACGAGGTGTTATGCAATTTGGACGTTTTAAAATTACATCTCATCCAGTTATTTTCATAAAAAATATCGTGTCAGAAGTGGAATTCGAACCCACGCCCTCATACAAGGACCAGAATACACAGATTGACATCGTGAACGAATGAAACTTAGAACCCTTGCGTCTCTCGCCTTAGACCGCTCGGCCATCCTGACGTGATTTTATGTAATTTGGACGTTTAAAATTACATCTCATCCAGTTATTTTCCTAAAATATATCGTGTCAGAAGTGGGATTCGAACCCACGCCCTCATACGAGGACCAGACTACACAGATTCACATCGTGAACGAAGGAAGCTAAGCCCCTTGAGTCTGTCGCCTTAGACCGCTCGGCCATCCTGACGTGGTTTCGTTTAATTTGGACGTTTTAAAATTACATCTCATCCAGTTATTTTCATAAAACATATCGTGTCAGAAGTGGGATTCGAACCTACGCCCTCAAACGAGGACCAGAATACACAGATATACATCGTAAACTAATGAAACTAACAACCCTTGAGTTTGTCGCCTTAGACCGCTCGGCCATCCTGACGTGGTTTTGTGTAATTTGGACGTTTTAAAATTACATCTCATCCAGTTATTTTCATAAAATTATCGTGTCAGAAGTGGGATTCGAACCCACGCCCTCATACGAGGACCAGAATACACAGATTCACATCGTGAACGAAGGAAGCTAAGCCCGTTCAGTCTGGTGCCTTAGACCGCTCGGCCATCCTGACGCGGTTTAGTGTAATTTGGACGTTTTAAAATTACATCTCATCCAGTTATTTTCATAAAGAATATCGTGTCAGAAGTGGGATTCGAACCCACGCCCTCATACGAAGACCAGAATTCACAGATTCACATCGTGAACCAATGAAACTAACAACCCTTGAGTCTGTCGCCTTAGACCGCTCGGCCATTCTGACGTGCTTTTGTTTAATTTGGAGGTTTTAAAATTACATCTCATCCATTTATTTTCATAAAAAATATCGTGTCAGAAGTGGGATTCGAGCCCACGCCCTCATACGAGGACCAGAATACACAGATTCACATCGTGAACGAAGGATATATCTTTGGAAATATCTTTGGGCATTTTCTAGGGAAACATCTTTGGGCATTTTCTAGGGAAATATCTTTGCATTTTTCTGGGGAAATATTTTTGGGAATTTTCTAGGGATTTATCTTTGGAATTTTCTAAAGAATTATCTTGGGATATATCTTTGGAATTTTCTAGGGAAACATCTTTGGCCATTTTCTAGGGAAACATCTTTTGGCATTTTCTAGGGAAACATCTTTGGGCATTTTCTAGGGAAACATCTTTGGGCATTTTCTAGGGAAACATCTTTGGGCATTTTCTAGGGAAACATCTTTGGGTATTTTCTAGGGAAACATCTTTGGGTATTTTCTAGGGAAACATCTTTGGGTATTTTCTAGGGAAACATCATTGGGTATTTTCTAGGGAAACATCTTTGGGTATTTTCTAGGGAAACATCTTTGGGTATTTTCTAGGGAAACATCTTGGGGTATTTTCTAGGGAAACATCTTGGGGTATTTTCTAGGGAAACATCTTTGGGTATTTTCTAGGGAAACATCTTTGGGCATTTTCTAGGGAAACATCTTTGGGCATTTTCTAGGGAAACATCTTTGGGTATTTTCTAGGGAAACATCTTTGGGTATTTTCTAGGGAAACATCTTTGGGTATTTTCTAGGGAAATATCTTTGGGTATTTTCTAGGGAAACATCTTTGGGTATTTTCTAGGGAAACATCTTTGGGTATTTTCTAGGGAAATATCTTTGGGTATTTTCTAGGGAAACATCTTTGGGTATTTTCTAGGGAAACATCTTTGGGTATTTTCTAGGGAAACATCTTGGGGTATTTTCTAGGGAAACATCTTGGGGTATTTTCTAGGGAAACATCTTGGAGCATTTTCTATGGAAATATCTTTGGAATTTTCCTGGGAAACATATTTGGAATTTTCTAGGGAAAAATCTTTTGGAAATTTCTAGGGAAACATATTTGGAATTTTCTAGGGAAAAATCTTTTGGAAATTTCTAGGGAAATATCTTTGGAAATAACTTTGGGCATTTTCTAGGGAAATATCTTTGGAAATAACTTTGGGCATTTTCTAGGGAAATATCTTTGTAAATATCTAGGGCTGTTTCGAGCCTTGAATTTTTGGTTTCGAGTCGAGTCTAGAGTATTGAAATTTTCCCTTATCGAGTATCGAGTAGTTGGAAAATTTGTTTCGAGTATTTATCGAGTAATTGGGAACTGATTTTCTAATGTTTTCACTCTTTGTGTTAATTTATTGCTCTCATAATAGACATTTGGTGAAATTTTGATCATCGACAACTACATCAATTCCCAGACGGTATTAGTCTTCTTCCCTTTAAATTTAACGAACTTAATTCCTCATAAATATCTTCTTCCTCATTAATATCTTAATTCTTTGGAATCTCGTTCCTCACCGAAGTCACTTGTAGCCATTGTTATACTTCGCGTAAGGTTCCAAACGAAAATTACTAACCTAAACTTAAAAAAAATTAATTAATATAATAATAATAGTAAACGCGAATTTAACTGTATTTCATTACTTTAACTTCCACTATTTTACCAGCTAGGAGCTACTACCCTACTACATTGCACTAGCATTATGATCTTAACTACCCAATGAGCACTAATGTGCGTCTGTTAACCAAAAAGCGTGACTTTCTTGTAGATTTTTATAGCTATTACATCCTATTTTCAGAGTTGAAGGCTTTCCAAAAGCAGGTTCGAGTATTTATCGAGCCTTGGTTTGATACTCGAAAAAGTTTCGAGTCTCAGAAAATCTCTTATCGAGTATCGAGCCGAGTACTCGGCTCGATACTCGATCGAGTACTCGCACAGCACTAGAAATATCTTTTCAATTTTCTAGGGAAATATTTTTAGGAATTTTCTTGGGATATATCTTTGCAATATTTTAGGGAATTATCTTTGGAATTTTCTTGGGATATATCTTTGGAATTTTCTAGGTAAATATCTTTGGAAATATCTTTGGGCATTTTCTAGGGATTTATCCTTGGAATTTTCTAGGGAATGATCTTTGGAATTTTTTTGGGATATATCTTTGGAATTTTCTTGGGATATATCTTTGGAATTTTCTAGGGAAACATCTTTGGGTATTTTCTAGGGAAACATCTTGGAGCATTTTCTAGGGAAACATCTTTGGAATATTCTAGGGAAATATCTTTGGAATTTTCTAGGGAAATATCTTTGGGCATTTTCTAGGGAAATATCTTTGGAATTTGAACGTGCCTGGCTTTTATTCCTCAGCGATGGAAAATAATGGACTAGGTTTTAGAGCTACAATTATAGATATTTAAGTTTACGGCAAATTTAATTTAAATTGGTTCACAGTGATCAATTATGTTAAAATTTGCGTCAGTTCTAATACAAAGACCTTTTTCAGAAATAATACTCTTCTTTCCTAGTTCTTTTTATGCAGATTAAATCAAATAAAACAACTATTACTTCTGAACACTTGTTTGTTGAGCATTTTTTCACTCCTACTAAGCTTTTGCGATGTAAACAGGGGAGTCATTAGTCTCTCGGGACATACAAGAGGAATTAATCCGACTAAGTTTAATAGAGACCACTAAATGCTATATATGACAGCCAGCGTCTAATTAGAGAAATAATAGAGCATGAAACCCGCAAGGAAAAATATAGCTGTAGTTGTCATTTAAGAACCGGTCTTTTACGAATTCACATTCCACTTAGAATTCACATTCCACTTATCATTAAGCTAGTGCTTAAAGAGTATTCTCCCAGTTATTGTGAAAACTTTCTATTGAAAACGTATGGCAAAGAAAAAAATGCATAACAATTATTGAAGTATTTTTCGATTTTAAATTATCGACAAATAAAGTACGTTTTAGTTGAAGATGTGTTTGAACTTATCGTATTGGCGAAGGAAATTTTTTGGCTTCGTCGAAATGGATGTTTTGAAACGGTTTAACTAACATTTAAATCTTTGAATCAGCTTAATATACTTTCGCGATTAGCGGTACGGTACTCTTTATCAAAATATTGGAAAAATAAACGTTAAATTCAAAATCTGTGACTGTGCATTATAGACTACTTATCATGTTACCTTAATGACGGAGGAAGTTTTTCGAAGTTTTCGTGGAGCTGAACTATGAGCTTGCGTTCGTTGTCAGTAAGATGGAGGAAATATCGAAAGCGTTCGCTTGTCCTTTGCCTCAAAGCAGTTTAACTTGTGTTAAAACGGTCGATATAGTTTAATTTCACAATGTTATGATGCTTATTTTTCGTGGTGAGAATAATTGCAAAAATATAAATCGCTTTTGAAAATCTCGAAAACAAGGCATTCATGTTAAAGATAAAATACAAGGAATATTGAGAGAACGACTTTCTAAAATGTATTTTACGTTGTTTTTCAGCGGCCACAGCAGCTTTTGCAATCCATATATCTGGGGTAATTGCACTTACTCATGGAGCAAAATATAAATCCTACTTTTAACTGTGTTTATAATATCATGGAACTAGCACATTGTTGATGGCAATTAATATGCACTCTAAAACATTATGGTACCAAAAATGGTGTTGTAGTGGTGTAAAATTTAGTCTTCACTGTTTGTACATCTTGACAGAGTGTTGAAATGAAGTGAAAATAGAGCGATATTTTATTAACACCTTTAGCTAAAATGAGTTTTTTAAAAAAGGGTTCCAGTAACATCATTCGATAAAAGGTGCTAAAATTATACCTAAATGTCTTAAAATAACCCCGTTGATTATACCCTAAATGGTGTTTAATTTTTAAAAAACCATACACTTCCATATAAGGTGGAACAATGACTCAAAAAACTCTATTTGTTAGAAGGTGGGCAAATGAAATCTAAATTAAATAAAATAACACCTTCGAATACCACAATAAAAAGTGCTAAACTAACTTGAAAATGAAGCTGTATTTTTAAATGCCATTAGATTAAATAAAAGGTGGAAAGAAGCCACCAATTGTTATATGAAATTTAAATAGTGCATCGGTTCACGCCGTTTACAAATATATACACCATTGCAAACCTTTATTTACCCCATTTAAAATCCTTATTTACTCCATATTAAATCCTCATTTACTCCATTTCAAATCCTTATTTACCCCAATTAAATTTCCTATTTGCTCAATTTCAAACTCCTAATTATCATTTTTAAAACCCAATTTACCCATTTGAAGTGCCTGTTTACCCTCATTTCAAGTTCGTATTTACGCCATTTCAAGTTACTATTTACCATTTCATCTCATATCAAACCCATATTTACCCCTGTTTCAAGCTATTCGTCCTATTTCAGGACCATAATGCCTGATTTACATGAATATTATATGCGTGTTCAGTGGAACTTCACTACCTTTCCTGTTATGTATGTACACCTTAAAGGCTTTCCGATTATATCTAACCCGAATGAATACGACTACAAGTAAATGCTGTTCAAATTATCCAAAATAACTCTATTGGTCGATTCAGATTGTGTTAACAAAGAGCATGTTTTACTTTTAAACGAACCACTTTAAAACCTTTCTGAAGCCTGTTTGCACAATTTTTAGAAAATATACCAATACATTATTGCTCATTTGAAAATATTTCTTGGCATAAGAATTGTTATTTTTATTGTACGGACCGAGATTAATATTAAGTCATTGCATAATAAACCGCGGGCCTTTCTCAAAAAATGCTGTATTTTTTCAAGGTCCTTGAAAAATAAAGGCAATATTTATTTTTAAACAATAAACACATGCCTTTTGTAGAATAATGTATGTTTTATAGGTCAGGTTACGTTAGGGTTAGGAAAGGCTTAGGTTAGTTTAGGTGTCTTCGAGACCTACGGTTCCAAATTATACGCATTGTACCTCTTAATAGTGGACGTCTGCATGTATTCATATATTCAATAATTATAGACTTTTATCGCTGACAGCGTTTAAAAAGAAAATATTTCCTAGTGTCGTTTTTTATAGCCACTATGCACTAGAAAATTACTTTTGGGTGCTCATTCTATGTTCAAACTTCATTACACTGTTACATAATCCGTTTGAATTAAAACTATAAATTAGCAAATTGCTTTACAAAGGTAGATTTCTTCGATTTAAAAATATTTAGATCTTGAAAAGAATATTTTGCTTAATATTTTACTAAAAACATGGAATTAATGCTCATTTTAGCTAACCACTCAATCTTCATAAGTTAATTAGATCATCTCGGGAATAGATAGTATATTTGCGTTCCCGGGGATTACTTTTCAAATTTCCATGGGGAACATTTAAGACAAGATGTTTAACCCATTAGAACGAATCCAAAATTCGCCAAAACTGTGGGTTTTTTTTAGCCAAATGGGAATTCGGTCGTGTAAGAGAAAAGCGGTTAATTACCACATTAATAATAAGTAGGGTCTTCGTGCCGATACTGGCACAAGTACAGTGGAAGGCAGGGGTGGATGGGAGGATGAACAGTGGAAGGCAGGGGAGGATGAAGGATGTACAGTGGAAGGCAGGGGAGGATGGAGGATGTACAGTGGAAGGCAGGGGAGGATGGAGGATGTACAGTGGAAGGCAGGGGAGGATGGAGGATGTACAGTGGAAGGCAGGGGAGGATGGAGGATGTACAGTGGAAGGCAGGAGAGGAAGGAGGATGTACAGTGGAAGGTTGAAGACGATGTTGGATGAGAAAATGTTTAAGATGGAGGGCTAAAATATTTGTAAGTGGGAGTTATATCCTTTTTGATTGACGCACCCCGCTCTCGGCCCTGCAAGGGTTGTTTTTGATTGGCACGCCAATGAAGCGTGTTCAATTCTCGGGTACCGTAGTACATGTAACACCGTACGAAGATAGAGTGAATTATGATTTAAGAAATAAACAGTATTTTGATATGTTAATTAGATTAAAATTCGAACCATTAATTTCTCCGGTATTAATTAAATGGGTAAAGGGGGTGAAACCCAAGATTGTGTTGGGGGTGAATCTCATCCAGTGATGGGCATTTTTGATATACTTCTTCCCTCTCCCACTCACACCGATTTTTAAGTATTGACCAAAGCGCCGCTCTCCTCTCCCAGCTCATAAGAGGGTAAAAAAAATTTAAACCTCTCCTCTCCTTATTTTTTCAAATTCAAAGACAAAGCGATCTCATCTCGCGTGAACAAATTGGCGCTTTTCTTTAGAAGCCACTCCTCTATGGCTCGCGTCTTTTATTTTACAAAATGGAACCAAATATCACGCGCACTACTATTCCTCAGTAATATTGAAAGCTCACTTTTGGATCCTCTCCTTTCAGCAATATACTTTTTCTCTCATTTCATGGCAACCCTCAAATCAAAGATATAGTTAGGCTCTCCTCTCCTCCTCTCCTTTCATTCTTTTCTAGTAAATATGCCTTGCGGTGAGCTTTTCCCGTTTTTTTTGCCTATCATCTCATTTTAAGGACCTGCAAATATATCTGGTATTTTTCACTCATCTCATTTAAACACTCACGAAGTCTTAATTTAGAACTCCTATAATTTTTTACCTGGTTTCTTTTTCCTACTACCACTCATTTCATTTTCCTATAACCACTCATTTCGTTTTCAGTTCTCATATTTTATCATTAGCATTCATCTCATATTTTATTGTTCGCATTCATCTCATTTTTAGAAATCTTTCAACATGTAGTACTTATCTCATTTTTCACAAGAGCTTTTAGTACTCATCTTTGTTTTTGAATTCATATTTTATAGGTCGCCACATTTTTTACTCAACCCATTTAATAATTTTTAAAATCATTTCAGTTAATCTCATATCGGTTTTATTCAAAGTAAAATCAATTGCAATATTTATTTATTGAACATTCATCTTTGAGTTTTGGATTGTGTACAAATGTTTTTATTTTATGAATCCTCTAAAATGCCCAGTTTTTTCATAATGGGACTTCTTCGATTTTCCCTATAAAGAATGAGATCTTCCACAACTTCGGGCGTAAGACGATTTCTCCTTGCGTTTTTAAGAAACCCGGCCACACTAAACAGTCTTTCACAGTCCCCCGACGATGCAGGTATGGCCAACACAATCCGAGCCAATTTGCTCAACCTATATGGATTATTTTTACATCAGTAATCAGTGTATCTCAATTTTAAGAGGAACCAAGGCGCTTCCGGGAGTAAAATATTTTACCCGCTTCCACGGGCGGATTTTTCGAGAACTAAGAGTGGATTTGCGCACACTTTTCAAATCATCCCTAGTCCCACCGTCAAGCGATTTCTGGCACGGTTTAAAAGATCAAAATCTATTTAATAAGCGAAAAATTAATTACCTGTGATATAAGTGTGTCTTATTTTTCTAATATTCTAATGGAGTTTGATTTACATTGAAACATTCCATTAAATAAGCATCGATTTCTTAATGTTTTGTCGGGTTACTTGTCCTTCGACGTTTTTCACGTATGGACTGCAGAAACCCAAAAAATCCAGCTTTGAAATTGAGATAAGTTTGAAATATTAAACATTTTCGAAATTAGAAGACTTCGTCCCTTTTACCATCAAGGTCGCTATTCTTGTTCTCGCTGTTTTCATTACCGGCACCTTCGGTGGTGTCTATTTGTGACTCATTTTCCACCGGTACATCAAGTTCCAGCTGAAATTCCAACGCTTTGCGTGCCTCTTCAACCGTAGGCAAACTAAGCAAATTGGCCTTTGAATTTTTTATGGTAAACCGTTCATTGTTATATCTCTTCAGACGAGACATAATTTAATGTTTTGATCGATTTAGATATTTAAGTTTAGGTTAAATTGTCGTGAAAACACAAAACTTCTCGTCTCCGAAGGGTGAAAGATTATAATGAAATAAAACTAACTTTCAAACAGTCCAAGCTTAACACCAGGATTAAGAATTGTGGCTACCACAAAAGATTCATCTTTAAAAAGTTTTTGGAATCTGCTTTGTAGTCCACTGAGTAAAATTCTTTTCATTTCATGAAACCTTTAAACTTGAATATCATTCACTTTCTCATATGCATAGATAATTAGCGACTGAGCAATGGCCGATGTGGATTTCTCAGCTGATTGAACTAACACGGTTACCACGGAAATTGGTTGAAGTAAACTAATGATCTCTCCAATATAGGCCCTTAATAAAGTTAATGCAACATTTTAGTCAATAAATGGGAAATAATTGTTTGTTTGCAAAGGGAGGAATTTATAAAAAATTTGACTTCTAAAACGTGCTCATCTCTATATAAATTCATGATAAAGGACGTTTAACAATGAAGAATACGGCTTAAAACAGGTCACTTAAAATCTAATGGCCATTAATAATTTTTTTTTCATCCCCATTTCTCGAACCCGTTCGCATATGTCTTAAAGGGGAATACAATTTACAAGCCTATCTTCAAGGATTATGTTGCCTTCTTTACGAATAAACTTTCCACATAATACAAAAATACTCAGTACTAAGGGTTGTATTCCCTTTAAAGTTTCCTCCCTATTATTCTTTTCCAAAACCATCTTTTTAAAAATTTTAATTTCGATTACTTCATGCTATTTTTTGGAACCTCAATTCGTTCTTTCTTCTTTACATTAGGGTCATTGTTTGCCGCCAATAGCAACTGTTTGACGTCATGAAAAGTCTGTTTACATTGAGAAAAGTTAGTACGGCTCTGGTCATCTGATATGAGGAACACTAACTCGTACCTCAAGTATACTTTTTAGGGCTCGAAGTTTAGAGTCCCACCTCGTTACATTTGGTGCCGCAATTGTTTTGTTTGATGATTTTTTCAATTTCCCATGATAGTGGTTAGAGTTCCTGAAAAATGTGATAATATCTTGTTGAATTTGTTTTGTGGCTTCTGCGTCTCCCTTTTCGGCGTCGTGGACAACTAATTGCAAGGTGTGGGCAACACAGCAAATCCTGTCCCACACCTAACCCCACTGCATGACAATTTTCGATATTTCGCCTTCGGGCATGTCTGTTTGTTTGAAAAAAAGTTAAAAGTTTGGGAAAATTTGTAATCAAAAGCTTAAACGAATACCTGTCATCTTCATCTCCAAATCCAATTTCTGGCTCATCAGCTGGAAATTCTTCTATTTCTGTATCATAAACTTTGCTTAAAATTGTCCAATGCAAACCGATAGTTTGAAGAACTGTTGCCTTGAAGGCTTTCGTTATGTTAGCGGCATTGTCAGCCATTACTTTTCCAACCTACAAGTTTCATATATAGTTATAATTAGGTGAATTGATCGAAGTCGTATAAAGGGACGGTAATGGCTATATTATAATACAATTAATTAAATTCATCTTTGACTTTACTTTAAACGAATTATATTTAAGTTATCTTAGAATAAATGATAACAGGGGCATTCCTACTTGCATAGGATCAACGCTCATATTTTTCAGGGATTCAATGACTTTCTCTCTTATATTGTCCCCTGTGTGACGCTCCCCGAAATACTTCAATGCAATTCTTTTTGAAGACATTTTCCATTGCTCTAAAATAATATAAATAGTTTTTTTTGCACCTATTTTTATTACATTGACAAATTACCATCAATAAATTGGACTTTAATTCCAATAATTCCTTCATGTGAAATGGAACTCCATATGTCTAGCATGATGTGTACGCTAGAAAGGGGTTGTAAAGACATTTCACGTTTCAGAGCGGGTGTTACACTATTTGCTACTGCTTGTTTCAGATCTCTTTTAATTGTTCTTCGTGAAAGTGGTATAAGGTCTGGATTTAGTTCACTGAGGAAATAGCGGAAAGCGGGAGCTGCAAGGTTTTAGTAAAATTCACAAAAATAAAATGCTGTAAACTATTATTAAATAATGTGGACAAACATTTGGTTTCGCGCAGTGGGTGTCCTCTCAAAGCTATGTAATCCAACACTGCTTTTCTGTATTTTCTTTGAATCCAAGCACTTCTGTTCGAAGTATTTTTTTTACCTTAGAAATATGTAATAGTTTTTGGACAAGCTTGAGTGAAGGTTTGAAGATCAGAGTCAATTTTGGTCCCCACATTTTTGGGACTATCTGGTAATATTATTTTGTTTTCTGGGGGAACCCTCTTCAAATAGAAATAATATATGGAGAGTTAAGAAATGGACATTTCATATAGAGTAAGAACTTCACTGGCATTTTGTTTTATTTGCGATGCAAGTGTAAGCGCAGTCGGCAAGAGGGTCAACCTACGTATGATTGACCTCTTCAACCCCACAACAAATGAACTCAAGTATAGAATGTTCCAAAAAGGGTTGTAACCTCGTACTTGCAGTGGGTTTTATGTGCTATTTTGAGTCGAAAACGCTCTGTGAAAATTGGCCTAAGGTCCACAATTAACAAGTTATGATTGGAGTGTTTTACGCGTGACCCTTTTAAATTTAAGTAAGAAATTGGAAGAAAATGCGGATTTATACGAGGAGTCATCCGTAAATCAGTCTTATCATAATTCCGATTCGTTTAGAGTGTCTATTTTGGCGATTTTCGACTCAAAAATCGGCTTCGTCTTGCTGCAAAAATCTACTATTTCATGGGGGATTCAATGCTTTCGGGGGTTTTTACTAAATTTGGTGCTATGTTCAACTATTAAGTATCTTTCTTAGGCCTGTGCGAGTCCAGTTTTTTGGGCTTCGAGTCGAGTCTCGAGTCCTAAAAAAGCTCTTATAGAATCTCGAGTCGAGTCTTTTAACTGGTATCGAATCCTCGAGTCCTAAAGTCAGCTTCAAAACTACGTCTCAAGCCCAGTGTCGAGTCCTGATAAATTATATCAAGTCCCAGTCTAGTCCTAATAAATTATTTCATGTCAAAATCAAGGCTAAATATTTTCATATCTTTTATTTTTACTCTTCATTTGTTCAAATATCACAGCTTGGATATAAAAAGTAACAAACGTCAATAAACATGTTCTAGCTGACGTCAAATTTTTGTCCAATCACCTGTCTTCTCTAAAATCTAAATCGGTAAAACCCCCACTAGATACCGCGCTCTACTTGAAATTCCGAGTCACCGAGTTCAGGCGAAATACATGGATAAAGGATGAGCGCGAGGAAATTTGTTTTCACGCTAGAAGGTAGGCTACTCCCTATCTCCGAAGGCAGCTTATTCGATATATACTTTGTTGCAGCTTCGGTTGTCAGCACAGTAAAGCTAGGCCTCTATGTAATGAATATTTGTGCGTGCTGACAAGAGACGAAAGAAGAATAAATTCTTTATCCAAAGTAAATATTTTTGGACTTGATATGGTGTTAAGCCTCGGTTCGAGTCCGCCTCGAGTCCAGTAGTGAGGATTTTTGAGGACTCGAAATTATTCTCAAGTCCTAAAATTTTGATTTTCAAGTCTCGAGTCGAGTACTCGACTCGAGACTCGATCGAGTACTCGCCTTTAATCGAGTACTCGCACAGGCCTGATCTTTCTTAAAACTGTAACTTTGTATAAACTATTAACTATCAGAGTTTAGGAACAATCACTTTAAGTTACTTTTAGTACATTGCAACTTTGATCGAATAAAAACGTTAAGTCAACTGTCAAAAAGCTCCAAAGACTCGCAAATCACTGCAGTACCGACAGTCCGTCACTCATACGTTCTAGGAAATTGTACCAGCTCTATCACACATGATGCGTGCAATTTTATCTTGAGAATGGTAATACCAAGAACGGATTTAACCTAATAAGAACATAGGGCCATAGCTTTAGCCTTTGGTACAATGTAGAAATAAGCTATTAATTGAAGTCAGTTCGGTTTCCTGGCTTAACCGAACTAATAATTTAAGTTCAGTTTTCAGTTTTTGAAAATCTTAACTGAAAAGTTTCAATTCAGTTTCAGTTTTAGTCCAAAACCGATTTGAAACGTACTGTGGGAAACTTTGACTCCTATATATGACGTACTTCCTGTTTTTATAAGTTTTTGATCAAACCAAGAGGTTAATCACGTGATCTAAGGAAACAAGAACAGCGATGGCCAGTAAAGCCAAGCAGACGACGTATCTTTCTTTTTCCAACGTGTTGGGGATATTTCATCGTTTTAATCTTCATTTCTACATTATGTTCCTTGAAGAATAACAACGAAATTAAAAATGACTAGTTCACAGAGGCAAGTTAAAATTTCAAGAAAGCAAAAAGAATTAATCATTAGTTATTTATATAACATTTAAATATTTTGCAAAAGCTCAATCCACATTTAAATCTGAAATAGTTGAGATTGTGTTCAAGTCGGGACCACCTCTGATAAAACAAAACCAAAGTTGCATTGATTTTAGAAGGCTTCTTGGACCATTCTTGAGTGCGACGTGCAATTTTGGATACCCTCTTAATTTTATATAACATTCAAATACTTTCCAAAAGTTCAAAGTACAATGAAAACTGAAATAGTTGAGAATGTGTCCGAGTCGTTACCAACTCTGATAGGACAAAATTAAAGTTGCATAGATTTTCGAACGCTTCTTGGACCATTCTTGAGCGCGACGTGCAATATCTGTAACTGTATACCCTCTTAATTTTATATAACATTCAAATATTTACCAAAAGTTCAATGTTTATTGAAAACTGAAATAGTTGAGAATGAGTCCGAGTCGGGACCACCTCGGATTCAACAAAACCAAAGTTGCATAGATTTTAGAAGGCTTCTTGGACCATTCTTGAGGGCGACGTGCAATATATGTATCTGTAACTGTATACGCTTTTAATTTTATATAACATTTAAATATTTTGCAAAAGTTCAATGTACATTGGAAACTGAAATAGTCGAGAATGGGTCCGAGTCGGGACAACCACTTATAGAACAAAACCAAAGTTGCATAGATTTTCGAAGGTTTCTTAGACCATTCTTGAGTGCGACGTGCAATATATGTATCTGTAACTGTATACCCTCTTAATTTTATATAACATTCAAATATTTTCCAAAAGTTCAATGTTTGTTGAAAACTGAAATAGTTGAGAATTAGTCCGAGTGGGGACCACCTCTGATAGAATAAAACTGAAGTTGCATAGATTTTTGAACGCTTCTTAGACCATTCTTGAGCGCGACGTTACGCCAGAGCTCATTGTCGTCACTACTGTGTTTCCAGCCCCAGAATTCGCGACCGCCAACGACTGTGAGACCGGAGAAGATACTGACGACATGGGTTCAGAATTTTTGATATCCAAATCACTGTCGTGAAACGAGTCAGTATCTTCGTCGGAATTATGACCGTCCGCGTTCAATAAACGATGGGGAATAGGACGATTTCGCGTGTTATATTGGCGAAGAAGAGCGTCGTTTGACTTAGCCATAAACGAGAAAGTTATCAAAATATACAATAACTAAATCTCGAAGGGCGAAATACAAGAAATAATAATAATAAAAAAATTGGGAACCAAAATTATACGTGACCTGAACGATGAGATGAGCTTCAAGGTTGACGTGAGAACGGTGATTGTGACTCGAAGACACAAGATGTAGTCCAAAGGCGTACACAAAGTTCAGCACGTAAAAAGTTCGATATTCGTCGACGTCCCGCAGTCCGTCCGACGTGAAAGTTTAGAACCGTTGTCCCGCAGGTCGAACGGTGAAATCCCCCGGTGAAAAAGGACAGGAACGGGTCCTTAGATGTCGTCCCGCAGTCCGACAAATATCCAGCCAACGTACCGGGCCCCGGAAAATACGTTGAATACCGCAGTTTTCAACGGAAAAACGAGGCAGGAAAACGGCAGGTTGCTGGAGTCCAAGTGACGAAAAGTCACAGCCAGGAGAAAGGGCGAAATTTGGCGTGTTCCATGTTGAGGATCAAGAGATCATAAGCATTTAACGAAATGTAGGCCGGCGCCTCCACCAAATTTGTAGCGGTCGATAGTGTTTTATGCCCACAGGCTAACTAATAACTCAGCTACAAAGTTTTTACTTAGTTTTGACTAAGGTTTAAATAAAATAAAGCCGGTTGGGGTAAGTTTAAAAATTGTACACTTTATTGCGACCCTCTCGAAAGAGAGCCAAACCAAATCTGAAGAAATATACTAAAGGGTAGCAAGGGCTCACAAGGTAAAGTCCCTTGCTCCCGTGTTCCTGATAACATCAGTTTACTTTCCATCTCTATTGAAAGCTCTAGTTAGCCCCTCGCTCCTCAGGTGTGGGTTATGGAAAATCTCCAAAACTAGCGAGAAAGCCATCGAACATGGAAAATAACCAGGATTACGAGGGAATCTATATTCCAACGTTACAATTGAACACCTTCAATGTTATCTTGGATGATTCTGCACACCTTTCGCGATTGAACGCATAATATTTCCAAACTGTTTAAGAATGAACAATTGCTTTCAAGTTTGAATACCCATTGAATGCTTTTTTCTTAGAGTGTATCACGATCTGTGCAATCTTAAAGCACACTTGTTAGGTCATTTTATTCACTGGCCAAAATTTGTCAGTAGTGTGCAAGTTTGGCGTGTTAATTTATGATTTGTGCAACTTGGGTCAAAAGCGTGTAAACTTGGTATGCCATTTTGGGATTTGTGCATAATTGGTAAGACTCGTACAAACTTGGCAGACCATTTTTAGTACAGTCAGAGAGGGTGCAGCCATTATACCGTACAAGATGGCGGCCACTCAGGGGGGAGGAGTCGGGTTTTTTCGATCTCCTCTCTTTACCTGTCAAGATTTGATTGATTGTATAGGCTTAGTTGGATATGCTTATAACAATGTAGGAATAAAGACCATAATATAAAGTAAAAATTATTATTGACAAATTTATTCTAAACGTAATAAAACTAATTGCAATTAACATACACAAAAAATGTCTGCAGACAAAACCCCCAATTAATTAAAAATACAAAAATTATATATACAAATTATTTTTACAAATTTACCTAAGATACCCGTAAGGGGTCGTGGTGTAATCGGGGAAAACTCTGACTTTATCGACGACGGCTTGATATGTTTTTGTTTGATTTATTGTAATGAGAGTGTGATTGGGCAGGCGACGAATTTGGGGACCAATGGGTACTTGTACAGAGTTCATTTCTGGTTTACCATCATTGTTTACACCTAATAGTTTCTTCATTATATCGAAATTCACGTGATTCTCAGTAGACGAATTTAAATAAAATCCTTTAACTTTAATTATGTTAGTGATTTTTTCTGTTGCGGGGTCGTAAATATTCATTGAATAATTTTTCGCACCAGCGCTTCCAAACTCACAAATATAGGCGTCTTTCCCGTATGGCTCTAACTCATTCTTTAACTTACCAAGATAATCTCCTGTGGGTAGTATAGGAGCGCCATCTGGCGAGAGGTAGATAAGGCTGTCCGTATCCATATAAAAACATAAGTCTCCCACCATCTCGAGATGTTTTAAAAGATGAAGGCGTGCCATAGTCGTAGTATAGCACGCTATAACTACGTTTGTATGTTTGTGAGCTATCTCGTTTTCTGCAATGTCAGTTGATTTGACTAGAATAGTATCATCGTTTAATGTCAATAGACTTTTAACCTCTTTGTCTTGGTTAAGAAGTAGTTCGTACAGGGTTTTTGCGTCTTTTATTATATCTGTTGAGGTGTGTCTCGTGTTTTGTCCAAACTTCCCCCAAAAAGAGTTCAGCATGAGTTTACTAAGGCATCTTAAGCCTTCATTCTTTTCTATTTTATCTATATCTAAATCGATCCCCTCGACTCTTTTGTAATTTTTGATGTAGTTTTCTTTATCCTCTTGGGTGACGCATTCAGCAGGGAAGCCGCTAGCCAGAGTTTTATATTCAAGGAAGGCGTTTACATAGTCTTTAAAAAGCCCGCCTTGTTTGGTCTCGGGATCGTATTGGGTTATTTTGTATGCCCAGGCTTCATACATGTGTGTTATTTTGTATCCTCGTTCTACGGCGTATCTTAGTTCATCTGTTACCCAGGTACCCCGCAGTTCTCTTTGATCAGGTGTGTGTGTGCAGTCACCTTGAAATTGAGTTTTACAACAGGTGTAACAGAGGGGAAAGGTGAGCTTACCGTTTATACGAGCTGGCAAAACCGGATGTATTAGATTTTGAGCCGGAAGTACATCGCATTTGAGAAGCCCGTCAAAAGAGAAGATGTCGGGAAATTTTTCCAGAATAATTTGGGGATGACCAATGGGAATTTTTCCCGTTTTGTTGACGAATGGGTATAAACTCGTGAAATCGACGTAGTGCATTTTTTCTGTCCCCGTTGTTTTATGGTATAGCTTGTTAGCACCGCAACGTCCGCCGAAGAAAGCGTCGCGAGGGTTCAGTCTTTTGGATGTTTTAACCCGAATGTCGTTCCGTTTTAAAAATTCATTAATTTCGGGGTTATTCTACAGGGCCGGTAGGCCCTTGTAGATATGACTTGATACTCTTTTGTAACGTTAAAGCAAAATTCACATGCTTTTACCAATTTTCCTATGGAGATTAACATGGCGTTTTTCGTGATATTTAGCCACCTCTAACTGAAAAACTAGAGCGAAGTTACTTTTCGGAATACTCTTAATTTAACAATTATGTATTCAAGATGTGCTATCGGCTAGTTTAATTTAAATCAATTAACTCTAAGTATGTTAATTTTAGTTAATTCTGAAAGTACGTCAAAAAATTACTTTTGGGTCAGACTGTCTAGCAGTAGACGCTGACAAATTACTTAACTATTTCATCCGAGCTTGAGCACCTTTATATGTATTTTCTAATTAACTGTAGCACCCTTAATAAGAAATAAGTCGTTATCAGGTCGAATTTTCGTCTAGAAAAGTAATTCAGGTAAATAATTACAGTTAACAGAGGTTTTTATATCATTTAAAGTAAGTTTTTGAACGTTCTTTACGGCCAAGGCTTCAGTTGTATTTTAGTTTGTCTATGTAATATAGTATTTATTATAGTCTTTCGCCTTTCAAGATAAAAAAGCTCATTTCCAGCTCTGTATTCCAAAAATACGCAGTCTACTTCGTTTCCTGCTACAAACAAATATATGAGGTATACGGGGTTTCATTATTTGTTAATCTCACTAAAATGCTACTAATTGTGAAGGTGTGTGATATAATTCCTTAAAACTAAACCAATGTAGAGGACCAGATTATTATTTAAAACAATTTTGGTCCTATTGAATCAGTCATACTGTGATGTTACGTTATCATTTTATAAACTATTTGTTACCAACAGTGGATTGTTTAATTCATAAGTAACAGTGGTGCTGGTTAATCCAGAAGGACAGTGTCGTTATACAATTTAATTAGTCAAATAATTTTTATGTTTACATCACAGATCCTCTCAACGTAACCACGTTAGAAACGGAGGGTTACGTTGTTTGCTATTTCCACAGTCCACATTGCCGTTTGTTTATTGGTTTAAATTGCTATGAATTGTATAGGTATTTGATTTAATTACTGGTATTCAAGCTAAACTATAGAATAACATCATTCATTAACATATTGTATAGATAACCTTTACCTTACCACAAACCTAGCACAGGATATGATAAAAATTGAACGCAATGTGTTGGAAATAATAAAAAACTCCTCTAAACATTAGAGTTAAGGTGAATTATTTATTAAAAGTCATTTTATAAGCTTAATGAGCACTGACGACAAGTTAATTTCAACGTAATTAAGTGTAATTAACGTGAAATTAAACCCCGAATGTACATTTTTTTTGGATGAAAACTCAGATAACTCTTAAATGATGTCCTTGATTAAGATTGTATCTTACCAAGCCGTTGGTAAAGCCCATGTTTTCGCTTTCACACTTAAGCTAATTTAAATTATCTCCAAAGTACCTTAATAGGCGCGAAATTCAAAAGTTTAGGGTAAAATAAGAATTGAAAACTCCACTAAAAATTGCAATTAAGGTGAAGTATACATTTAAACTCATTTTATAGCCTAAATGTACACTGCCAAAACACAATCCTACGTTAATTTTAACTCAATTAAATATAATTAACGTGAAATTAAACCAAAATATACATTTTGGATAAAAGCTCAAATAACTTTTAAATAAAGTCTTTAAACTACCCAAAAGTTTAGGGTACCATAATGATGAATATATGGCAAAAATATTAAGCTGCACTAAACATTGCAATTAGGGTAAAAAATTCAAATAAATTTTAAGCTTAATCCACTCTCACGAACCACGCTCAAATTAAGATTAAAACATCACAAATTTTTCGTACAGCCACAGTAGTTTCCTGTTTCACTTTCAAATTAATCTAAATGATCGTTAAAATACATCAAAAGCGCATACATTAAAATTTTAGGGTAATTGCAATTTAAGTTAATATTTTATCGAAACTTTTATTATAAACTAAATCCACACAAGATAAACAAGATAAGCCGTTAAATTAAACTCAATCAAGTATAATTAATGTGAAAGATTCGTGTTTTGGGTAAATTCATGGATACCTTATAATTAAACTAACAAATCTTTCACCCAGCCTCCATTTTCCTGTTTAATTCTTACGATTAATTAAATTGTCATTTAAAAACAAGCTCAATTTATAAGCTAAATCAATACTGCCAAACCACAATCCTTCATTAATTTCAACTCAATTAAGTATAATTAGGGTGAATTTAAACATAATATATACATATTTTGGATAAAAACTCGAATAACTTTTAAATGAACTACTTAATTAATATTAAAACTGTATAGCTGTTGATAAAGCCCCATATTTCTATTTCACACTTAAGTTAATCTTCAAAGTACATTAATAGGCAGATTAGGCTCGAAATTCAAAAGTTTATAGTAAAATAAGAATCAAAAATTCCACTAAAAATGCTATTAAGATGAATTATTTATTGACATTCATTTTAGAGCCTAATCAAGATAAATCTTTAAATTAAGCTTAATCAAGCTATACCTTTAAATTAAACTTAATCAAGATATACCTTTTAAATTAAACTTAATCAAGCTATACCTTTAAATTAAACTTAATCAAGATATACCTTTTAAATTAAACTTAATCAAGATATACCTTTAAATTAAACTTAATCAAGATATACCTTTTAAATTAAACTTAATCAAGATATACCTTTAAATTAAACTTAATCAAGATATACCTTTAAATTGAACTTAATCAAGATATACCTTTAAATTGAACTTAATCAAGATATACCTTTAAATTAAACTTAATCAAGATATACCTTTAAATTAAATTTAATCAAGATATACCTTTTAAATTATACTTAATCAAGATATACCTTTAAATTAAACTTAATCAAGATATACCTTTTAAATTATACTTAATCAAGATATACCTTTAAATTAAACTTAATCAAGATATGCCTTTAAATTAAACTTAATCAAGATATACCTTTAAATTAAACTTAATCAAGATATACCTTTAAATTGAACTTAATCAAGATATACCTTTAAATTGAACTTAATCAAGATATACCTTTAAATTGAACTTAATCAAGATATACCTTTAAATTGAACTTAATCAAGATATACCTTTAAATTGAACTTAATCAAGATATACCTTTAAATTGAACTTAATCAAGATATACCTTTAAATTGAACTTAATCAAGATATACCTTTAAATTGAACTTAATCAAGATATACCTTTAAATTGAACTTAATCAAGATATACCTTTAAATTGAACTTAATCAAGATATACCTTTAAATTGAACTTAATCAAGATATACCTTTAAATTGAACTTAATCAAGATATACCTTTAAATTAAACTTAATCAAGATATACCTTTAAATTGAACTTAATCAAGATATACCTTTAAATTGAACTTGATCAAGATATACCTTTAAATTGAACTTAATCAAGATATACCTTTAAATTGAACTTAATCAAGATATACCTTTAAATTGAACTTAATCAAGATATACCTTTAAATTGAACTTAATCAAGATATACCTTTAAATTGAACTTAATCAAGATATACCTTTAAATTGAACTTAATCAAGATATACCTTTAAATTGAACTTAATCAAGATATACCTTTAAATTGAACTTAATCAAGATATACCTTTAAATTGAACTTAATCAAGATATACCTTTAAATTGAACTTAATCAAGATATACCTTTAAATTGAACTTAATCAAGATATACCTTTAAATTGAACTTAATCAAGATATACCTTTAAATTGAACTTAATCAAGATATACCTTTAAATTGAACTTAATCAAGATATACCTTTAAATTAAACTTAATCAAGATATACCTTTAAATTGAACTTAATCAAGATATACCTTTAAATTGAACTTAATCAAGATATACCTTTAAATTGAACTTAATCAAGATATACCTTTAAATTGAACTTAATCAAGATATACCTTTAAATTGAACTTAATCAAGATATACCTTTAAATTGAACTTAATCAAGATATACCTTTAAATTGAACTTAATCAAGATATACCTTTAAATTGAACTTAATCAAGATATACCTTTAAATTGAACTTAATCAAGATATACCTTTAAATTGAACTTAATCAAGATATACCTTTAAATTGAACTTAATCAAGATATACCTTTAAATTGAACTTAATCAAGATATACCTTTAAATTGAAATTAATCAAGATATACCTTTAATTTGAAATTAATCAAGATATACCTTTAAATTGAACTTAATCAAGATATACCTTTAAATTGAACTTAATCAAGATATACCTTTAAAATGAACTTAATCAAGATATACCTTTAAATTGAACTTAATCAAGATATACCTTTAAATTGAACTTAATCAAGATATACCTTTAAATTGAACTTAATCAAGATATACCTTTAAATTGAACTTAATCAAGATATACCTTTAAATTGAACTTAATCAAGATATACCTTTAAATTGAACTTAATCAAGATATACCTTTAAATTGAACTTAATCAAGATATACCTTTAAATTGAACTTAATCAAGATATACCTTTAAATTGAACTTAATCAAGATATACCTTTAAATTGAACTTAATCAAGATATACCTTTAAATTGAACTTAATCAAGATATACCTTTAAATTGAACTTAATCAAGATATACCTTTAAATTGAACTTAATCAAGATATACCTTTAAATTAAACAATCAAGATATACCTTTAAATTGAACTTAATCAAGATATACCTTTAAATTAAACAATCAAGATATACCTTTAAATTGAACTTAATCAAGATATACCTTTAAATTGAACTTAATCAAGATATACATTTAAATTGAACTTAATCAAGATATACCTTTAAATTGAACTTAATCAAGATATACCTTTAAATTAAACAATCAAGATATACCTTTAAATTAAACAATCAAGATATGCCTTTAAATTAAACAATCAAGATATGCCTTTAAATTTAACTTAATCAGGATAAACCTTTAAATTAAACTTAATCGAGATAAACCTAAAAACTAAACTTAATCGAGATAAACCTAAAAACTAAACTTAATCGAGATAAAGCTAAAAACTAAACTTAATCGAGATAAACCTAAAAACTAAACTTAATCAAGATAAACCTAAAAACTAAACTTAATCGAGATAAACCTAAAAACTGAACTTAATCGAGATAAACCTTTAAACTTAAATAAAATTAAGGTGAAATTATCCCAAAACACCACTTTTTTGGTTAAATTCATGGATACCTTATTTAATTAAAATTAAAGGTATAGTCCCATTGGACCGAAACCGCTTTTTGGTTTTTTATGGAGAATATATTTAAATTTCCAGCCCAATGGCGGGTTTCTGCTCAATGGGAATTTATTTGAAAGAATTAGTTAATTTAATGTCTGTGAGGATTTCGAATCACCGCAGCAGCATGGTAGAATATCAGGCTTTTAATTCAGAGGCTCGGGTTCAAACCCAGAGAAGGAAATTGTAAGTTTGGTTAGGTTTGGTTAGGTTAGGTGAGGTTATTATCCTATTAATTACTTGCCACCTTTTCCTAAATATTCTCCTAATAGTTAGCTGCCACCTTTTCCAAAACATTCTCCTACTAATTAGCTGCCACCTTTTCCAAAATATTCTCCTAATAGTTAGCTGCCACCTTTTCCAAAACATTCTCCTACTAATTAGCTGCCCCCTTTTCCAAAATATTCTCCTAATAGTTAGCTGCCACCTTTTCCTAATCATTCTCCTACTAATTAGCTGCCACCTTTTCCTAAATATTCTCCTAATAGTTAGCTGCCACCTTTTCCAAAATATTCTCCTAATAGTTAGCTGCCACCTTTTCCAAAATATTCTCGTAATAGTTAGCTGCCACCTTTTCCAAAATATTCTCCTAATAGTTAGCTGCCACCTTTTCCTAAACATTCTCCTACTAATTAGCTGCCACCTTTTCCTAAACATTCTCCTACTAATTAGCTGCCAACTTTTCCAAAATATTCTCCTAATAGTTAGCTGCCACCTTTTCAAAAATATTCTCCTAATAGTTAGCTGCCAGCTTTTCCTAAACATTCTCCTACTAATTAGCTGCCAGCTTTTCCTAAACATTCTCCTACTAATTAGCTGCCAGCTTTTCCTAAACATTCTCCTACTAATTAGCTGCCAGCTTTTCCTAAACATTCTCCTACTAATTAGCTGCCACCTTTTCCAAAAAATTCTCCTAATAGTTAGGTGCCACCTTTTCCAAAACAATGCAATTCTCTCCATTATCAATCACTCTCAAAATTAAATTTTGCATTTCAAACATCAATATATATATATATATACAACGAAAACTGTAGGGTAAAAAAATTCCTTAAAAAAGGTGAAAACGTTTGCTTTTTAAATTTTAATATATATTTTCCCAAAACCGCACATTTGGGCTGTTTTCGGTTGAATGGGAAACGCGTTCGGCCGAATGGGACACAAGGAAATTAAAACTACACTTATCTTTCACCCAGTCTCAATTTTCCTTTTTAATCTTTACAATTAAATGAGCACTCAAGTCCATATTTACACCCATTTCAAGTCCATATTTACACCCATTTCAAGTCCATATTTACACCCATTTCAAGTCCATATTTACACCCATTTCAAGTCCATATTTACCCCCATTTCAAATCCATATTTACCCCCATTTCAAGTCCATATTTACCCCCATTTCAAGTCCATATTTACCCCCATTTCAAGTCCATATTTACCCCCATTTCAAGTCTATATTTAGCCCATTTCAAGTCCATATTTAGCCCCATTTCAAGTCCATATTTACCCCCATTTCAAATCCATATTTACCCCCATTTCAAGTCCATATTTACCCCCATTTCAAGTCCATATTTACCCCCATTTCAAGTCCATATTTACCCCCATTTCAAGTCCATATTTACCCCCATTTCAAGTCTATATTTAGCCCATTTCAAGTCCATATTTAGCCCCATTTCAAGTCCATATTTACCCCATTTCAAGTCCATATTTACCCATATTTCATGTCCCAAATTAAAACCCCTATTAATCTCATATCAAACCCCTGTTCACCCCATTTCAGGACCATACGCCTGATTTACAGGAATATTTATAGTCTTGTTCAGTGGGACTTCACTACCTTTCCTATTGTGTATGTACACGTTGAAGGCTTTCTTATTATATCAATCCTGAATGAACACGATTATAAGTTAATGCCGTTAAAATTATCCAAATGAACTCTTTTGGGCAACAACTAATGGAGTCAGATTGGTTTTAATAATGAGCATGTTTTACTTTTTAAAACATCACTTAAAAACCTTTCTGAGTTTTGTATGCACAATTTTTTAAAAATACATGCTTTCAATTATTGCTTATTGGAAAATATTTCATGGCATAAAAATTTTATTTTTATTTTACAAACCGAGATTAATATTAGGTCATTACTAAACAACGCGGGCCTTTTCCAAAAAATCGTTTATTTTTCAAGGTCCTTCAACTAAAAACGTTGAAAATATTGCTTGTTTTATAGGTCGGGTTAGGTAAGGCATATGTTAGTTAGGTTACGTTTCATTGAGACACAAATTTCAAGCATTGTGCCTCTTATTTATCCTATAAATGCTGTAAATTTAATAAAAAAAAGTTCAATAATAACAAACGTTTTATCGTTGACAGCGTTTAAAAATAAAAATATTTGCTTTTAATAATATGTAATAATATAGGCACTATATTACGTTAGAAAATTATTTTTGGGAACTCATGCTATGTTCAAACTTCGTTTAAGTTCGTTACAGTGTTACGTAATTTGACTTAAAAATTAAAATAAGCGAATCGCTTTATAACGGTGCATTTCTGCGACTTAAAAATATTTCATTCTTCTAAACAATAAATTTTGCTTAATGTTTTACAAAATAGATGGGATTTTTGCTCATTTTACATAACCACTCAATCTTTATAAGTTAATCAGATGTTAACGGGCGTAGATAGAATTATAAATTAAGCCAAGATGTTTGTCCCATTAGACCAAATCCAAAACCGCCAAATTGCGGTAGTCTTCAGCCGAATGGGAATTCGGTCGTAAGGCAGGTAAGCGGTTAATTACCATAGTACAATTAACTTGAAATGGGTCAATAGGGCCTTAAAACGGGGGAAATAGGGTCTTTAAATGGGTAAACAGGGACTTGAAATGGTGTATTAACGGGTTTGTTTTACACCATAAACGTGGTGCTAAATATGGAAAAAATAAATATTTAACAACTATTTCACAGTTTTTCACTTCACTTGGTTTAATAAAAGCGTACTTTTTCCCTACTTTTAACACCATTAAATTAATTAATATTAGAAGTTCAACAGATTGCCTAAAAAAGATGTTAAAAACCACTGTAAATGGTGCATAAATGCCTAATATTTCCTCAATACTTGCAAATAATATTAGAAAATGGCGTGAATTGATCATAAAAAAGGGGTTAAAGTACACCCTAAATGATGTCTTTTTTGCCACAGGAAAAAACAGCATAAATGGCGTTTGAATGCACCGTTATATTTTAGAGTGCAATGGTATGACTGTAAAGCAAACATAATTATTCAAAATTTAATTACATTAAGACTGAAGTGACAGATATTATAAAAAAACGTCTTGGTTTGGACCAAGGCCGAAAAAACAAACGATATGTGTGAGGTTTATCAATTGACTGAAGTTCAGATATTGAAATTTTTTTCTAGTTATTTCTATCCACTCAATCCTTAATCAATATTTAATTCAATAAACTGATTTTACTGTTAATCGATCTAGTCCCTCTAAATTAATTGAAAAAATTACATATCTACGCTTTTTCAAGAACAATTACATTTTCCGAAAACATTTTATTATGAAATTAATTATTTTGAAGGGATTTCGTGTCGATCAACACTAACTTGCTAGCACCTTGACGGACAATGTTTTAATTGTTGCTGGCTTGACAAATTTTCAAGTTTGCACCAAAAGAAGTTTAAATCTGTTTTAAGTTGTTGATAAGACTGTCGTTTACAGTGAATGTCGTCTACTTAAGACAAAGCAACAAAGTTTATCCTGTGTGGTAAAGGGTAAAGATCACATAAACAGAAATACTTCTCAGTACCACTACCAATGACTTGTTATATTCATTTCCCGCGGAAATAATATGGTTAAACACATCATTTATTACTAGTTATGCCAAGAAGGTCACATTTAACTCCGAAACCCCTTCCCTTCCTCTATTTTCCCAATATATGGCGTTTTATAATAACCAGTGTTTCCAGTGTATGGGTCATCTGAGCCGTCGCAACACACCCAGCCAATAGATCGAAACCTTTTCACATTAGTAAACGGTACATGACACTCCGGACTGGCCCACCAACCTTATTAACCCAACACTATAAAACATTCGTGTACATGAATGATTATGGTTATGGCTTGACACTCGCTAGCGCCCGAACGACCGATCACTCAGTGTAATCGGTGTGCATTTGTAAGTGAGTGGACCATTTTGGAAATTACATACAGAGAAACTAAAACACAGGTGTGACCCCGCCATTGGGGGGTTTTCTCTCATTCTCTCGCTCGCTTAGAAACACCGCTATAGGCAGTGCTAGTTGACTAGCCTCCTGCCCGTAGTGAACTTTGGCACCGTCTGGCGATGACCCTTGGTGCGAGGGAGAATACACCCCAATGGTGGCCTCGCCACTGTGCTTTCCGAAATGATCTTTACGCTTGCTAAAATGATTACGCGTAATATGAAACCGGTGTAAAAGTAGCGCCAACAATGTAGAAAGGGGTGGTGACGTTTCAAATGAAGACTGAGTTATGACCAAGAAATTCTGAAGTACGGAAATGGAAGTTCCAGTGCAATTTCACCTTCATAGAGGCGACAATAGAAATGTAGCATTTCGATATACGAAATTAAATGTATAAATTCGCGCAACACCCTGGTTTGGCATCTATTAAATATTTACATTTTCCATTCGAGTTATACCAAAGTTCGCTTGCTCTTTTTAGACATCCAGTAAAACATTTCAAATATTCAATACTGATCCCTCAACACGTACTCCCTTCAAAATAATTAATTTCATAATAAAATGTTTTCGGAAAATGTAATTGTTCTTGAAAAAGCGTAGATATGTAATTTTTTCAATTAATTTAGAGGGACTAGATCGATTAACAGTAAAATCAGTTGATTGAATTAAATATTGATTAAGGATTGAGTGGATAGAAATAACTAGAAAAAAATTTCAATATCTGAAACTTCAGTCAATTGATAAACCTCACACATATCGTTTGTTTTTTCGGCCTTGGTCCAAACCAAGACGTTTTTTTATAATTTGTTTTGTCTTGTTGCCATTCACATTCCCATTTGACATTGACTGTATATCCGAGGACTTCTAGTTTGCTAATTTTCTTCTCGGTTCTCGAGTAACGCGTGTTTAACGTTTCAGTAGGGTCACCATGTAACATCTTGTTTCTATTGATGGGAAAGTGTATTTTGCATCCATGATAATAGCATCCCATGTATTCGAACACTTCTTTGTTGTTTGAACAATACCCATCTACCTTTAGGGTTTGGATTTTAACCTCTTTGCCTCTAAAAGAGGATTGAATGGGGATATTTCTGTCATGCGAAGTCCATTCAAGCCATTCAATGGCGCCTAAAGATTGATTTTCGCCAAGTCTGTAATAGTTTGTTGGGATGATGCTAATGGTGTTGGATTTGAGATAATTTTTTCGATACACATAGGAACAAACCCCAGGGAGAGTAATAGAACCGCAGTTAAATGGGTCTACGCTCGTAACTTTAAGTAGGAGTGACCGAAAAGTTAAACATCCTAAAAATAGGAGTAGAGTATCGTTTTCGCAATAATAATAAAGCTCATTTAAAAAATTAAAGCCTTTACCCTTACAGACTTCTGAGTTGTGCCATTTCATAAAGGCGTCCAAGATTTTCCTGGTAAAGTACTGACAACCATATGCTTCTGTAGGTGGTAAAGTATTTTCTAACACGTAGTTAGTCTCCTCCTGTCTGTCTATATCAAACTCGTGATCCACTACGTTGAAAAGAAAATGTGGAAAGTATCCTTTAGCAGCATTAGGGAGTCCGAAAGTAGCTGGAAACTTAGATAAAGCTACAGGGATAAAATTGTATGAGTCAAGGAATAATAGATTTGATAGCTTCATCTCTAAAATGCGCGTGCCGTTAATTTTCAGTGATTCAGGTACAAATTTCTCATCTCTGCTAATTATTTCCCTAATTAATAGCTGGTTGTCATAATTGCTGCCAAAATGCGATAATACAATGACTTTCTTCACGTCGAATAAGCTGACTAAGTAGTCTAGGAAGGCAGCTATAGGTTTTCCACCAGTGAAACGTTGTTTGCGAGGTCCAAATTGGTTGCATTTGATGCAATTAAAATCTAGGGATTGTTCTTCTATACAGTCTTCGCAAGCAGAGATACTGACGCATAAGATAGCTTGATGTTCATACGCCCCCAACTTCTCCTGGCATATTTTCGTCTGTATGCATTCCACATCAAAGAAAACATACATTAGTTCAGGTATATTACGACGAGGTTTTTTCGAGGGGATAACGCTGGGGTCTTTATCCTTAATCACTTGAATGTAGCATAAATGATCGCTAGGTTGATGTTTTCCACATATTTGACAAAAAATTTCTCCACAAGTATGGTTAGTCCTGCGGTTTGCGAAATCTATTGTTTTAAAACAGCTTTTACAAAGGTAGAGCCTCTCACAAAGAGGTTTTTTGTTACCAATTGGAACCAAGTGACTGTTATAACAGTCGTCACCCCAGAATTTTCGCAAGCATGACCCGCATGTTTTTTCACGGCCATGACAAATAGTGGGACGCATACATTTAAAGCACCAGTCGTTGCATTTATGAGATTGAATACGCCAGTAGGGAGTGAGACACTTCTCGCAAAAGTACTCGTGACTAAACAATGGTTTTAAATTTGTAATAACGTTGTAGTGATTATTTTCGTTAAGTAGAAAGAGGCGTGGTCTGGTGTCTGTAGGGTCGTTTTCGCCTAATATTAAAATGGGTACCCTATTTTCGAATTTATATACAAAGATGGAGTAGGCCGATAAATATAGTTTAAATTTCTGAAAAGAATCGGGGCTACCACATTCGTCTAGGGCGACTCCCGCCTTTTCACATAGCTCTAAAGCGGCTGTTTTTTGGAGTGTACCCCGGGGGCCTATTCGTGATATGGTCACGTAACGGTTTTTCAACTCTTTGTTGTTTTTGTCGTTCATGTAGTCACGATGAGAAACAGCTACACAAAGACTTCGGGCCAAGCATAGATTATCGGTGGATGCAATTCGTAGAATCCCCCGTCGATCCCTTGAGAAAATACTGAAGGGTTTAAGATGACGACGTTTAGATCGGCCATACCCTTCGGGAATTCTCACTATATGGAATATTATTTTTATGGGACCTTGAAAAAAATGTTCAATTTCGTCGTCGTAAAGCAGTTCGGCTAGTTGGTCAAAGAGAATAGAGGGATCTACTTGGTCTAGTCTTTTAAAGGATAATTCTAATTCAGACCTACAATTTATGCCAAGGCTTCTCAATGTTATTTGGACATAATCAGTGGGTAGATATTCGCTTAATACGTGATCCGTAATAGTATTTATGCTATCAAAGGGGTCGTCAGTAATGTTTAGAACTAATTCTCTACCATACATATTAAATTGTCCATAGAATTTTTCGCTCTGTTCCAAGATTTCGCAATGGGGGACATCCTGAATAGGTGAAGGGGGGTAGCCGTCACCCCACTGATCGTACATATTGGCCTCGGCTTCTTCCGAGTCCATGAGAGATTCTTGTTCACTGGGCAGGTAGTCGGAGAAGTTCAGAGACAGGTACTCAAAAGGGTCGTTTTGTTGACATTCCTGATTCAAAAATGCCGCCATCTCTATATCGTATTGAGGGTTGTTGAAATCGGCGATTAAGGATTCTTCCTGGTTAGTGGGTAGTAATTCATTCCGGCGTCTTTCGATGCGTTCGGCGTAGGAAATATTTAAAGGTCTAGGAATTAAGTTACTTAAGTCGTTTAATTGATCAATTGTATCGCAGTCTTCCGGTGTTCTAGGGACGGTTCTCATGTATTCAATGACATCAAGGAATGTCTGAATTATATTTAGACCCCCGTTCATAATAAAAGTCGGTAAACTTGAGGGTACATTAGCAGGGTCGATGTGTAAATAGGCACATAGGAAAAAATAAAACTTGTATAATGAAGTTAGGGGCCAAGGCCTATTTACAGCTAATTCATCCAAATTCCAGCGAAGTGATTCAGGATCCATCTTGATGTTACGACATCTAAAGTACGAATGCGATATTCTGATTTTTTCTCGCGTTATTTTATACTAAATTTCTCTAGGCTTATTAGCAGGGAGGGGGGGTGGAAGGTTACCTAAGCTTCTATTGGTCAATGGTACGTTGACCTTCCGGACGTGTTTAAACACGTCTACTATTGTTTGTCACTCAACAATAGGTGACATAAGATTGACATCCAGGTGGCAGATGGTAACAAAAGGATGAGCCATCAATAGGTTTGGTAATTCAACAAAAGGATTGTAACAAAAGAGATGATGCGTCATTTCTTGGGTTTTTACGACATTACGTGAAGATGTATTGTTAAGAAAATATTTCTTCAATCAATCAAAGATTGACAGGTCTATTAATAGATAAATAGGTCAAGTTTACTATTGTATAATTTATTTACTCGTAAGTCGTTATGGAGTCAAGTACACAAAGGATGTCGAGAATTCGTCAGATCTTGGAGATTAATCCTCAAAAACTACTTATTGTATTATTTATTTTATTGATTTTGGGGGTGCTGGAATTCCTTAATCTATGGTTTCAGAACTTTGACATAAAAATACGCCTACAGTCTAACAATGGAACAGTTAAGGACAATAGATATTTCGCAATAGCTACGTAAGAAATTGGGTATAAAAACCCCTGATTCAATTGAGTAGAGCATCATTATTCGAGAAGATCCTAAACCTGCGAGATGGAAAATCAAGAAGCTCCCAAAAGGAAGATAGGTGTGACTAATGAACGTAAAATTAACGGCAGATTCCATATATCTAAAGAGTTGTTCTTAACAACTGGATTCGTGAACGGAACCCTGGATCCTGAGGTTCGCCTATGCCGAAAGCACTCGGTAAAAAGCTTTGCCATTTCTACGGAAACCTGGGAAAAGCTGATGCCGCGCTTACCCGTTTTAGCGGGCTGGACTGCCGCCCATGAAGCCAACAATTTCGAGATCGTTTTAAACGATACCCCCAATGAAAAGACAACAGTTGTGGCGTACCATAACACATGCCATATTAAAGACTTAATAAAAGAGGACTCTATTGTTTTGACCAGTATGGAAACAGCGGCATTGAACCGCGTTTCAGGAGCTGTAAAGGAGCATCTCGTCAAGATAAATAACCATGCAATTGTGTTTACACACATGGCGGATATCATTATAGAAATTTATAATGATATTTATGACAATTTATACGGGGACCCCGATCATATATCTTGCTTAGATGACCAACCTGAAAAATTCGACGCTGTGGTGGGATATTTCACCAACTTTATAACGTCATACCAGGTCGTGACGAAATTCAACAATGTTCTACAAGAAGAAAATCTTGAAAATTATTTTTATAATTATAATTTATTTTCTGTAATTTCGGGGCAAGTAACTTATTTAAAAACACGTATGCATTTACTAACTCATTTTTAATTTTATTTGTATTTAATTTTATAAGTTTTATGTTTAAAATAAATTGAATTGAACTAAAAAACTGTTCCATTTTATATAGCTAATACTAAGCATATCTTTTTTTCTTCTACTGTTTAAGCCTATGAAATTAGAGTTTAGAAAAATAAACTAAACTTTGAAGATAAAAATATAAGCTTAATTTAAATAAAGAGAAGTATATAAAGTCAAATAAGAATTTATTTTTTTAAAAAAATTTACAATTTTTTTTAAAAAAATTTACCCAAAAAAAAAAGATTTTTTTTTACAATTTTTTTTTAAACCGCCCACCCCCGCCGCCTCACGGCCGGATGAGGATCTGCACTAGTGCCGAGAACCCATGGAATAGTACGTCATCCCAGTTCTCGAACACTAGTGCAGCAGGCGCCGGCACCTCCAAAAAACGTACCCGGCGGTACAATGCCAACTGCCCTAGCTCGAGGGTTACACTAAGGAAGAGAGAGAGTAAAATTAGTTATTACTTGTTAATATTATGTATAAGAAATGTATTTAGCTTACCGGAACCCTCGGCAGTTAAAGGCTAGGAGGCTGTAATAAAAATTATAAAATTTGGTTTAAAATGTTTTACCGAATAAAACCTTTTAAAAATACTTACTCATCAGGGATGAAGATCGAATGATTATAAATGACCTGCCGAACCTGATTCAGCAGGTCATTTAAATAATCAGCATCCCCAATGACCTCCGAAAGTACCACCAGGTACAATTGGACTTGGTAAACGAGGCTACGAATAAATAGAAATTATAATTTCGCGTTATATTACCCCCAAAGATAAAAGGTTCACTTACAAGTCACTATTGACATTTAAGTCAGCCTCTCCCGGCCGAGGCATGGCTTGCCACGGATAGTATATGGCCGGGAGAGGTTGATAATAGTGTTGAGGTTCGGGCGTCGGTGGCGGGGTGGGCGGGAGTGACGGGCTAGTCGGTGGCGGTGATGGGCTGGGCGGCTGCGGTGATGGGCTGGGCGGCCGGCGCTGCGGCCCGACGACGCAGTGAGGACGCCGCTGTGGGGGTTCGGGAGTCCCCGAAAGGGATGTCCCCTGTGAGTCGGAGAAATCACAGGGGGAGTACGGGGTGTCTACACCATGCACATAACTAGAGAGAGAGAGAGAGAGAGATTTTCTAAATCTTCTATCAAAAAACTAAGTTTTAAAAAAAAGTTTTTTCTAACCTGGCTGAAGAAAGGTCCATTGGATGTTGTTGCTGTTGAGACATGGTTTGCTTTGGGGTCTGAACATCGGCCTTTTATACCTTTTACTATGGTCAGGGCGTGTTCGAGATCAAACACGTGTCCCCAAGATGGTTAGCATGTACAAGGGTAAAAATTTTCGCGGGCAAATTGGTCCGAAGCCATGTCATTGGACCACAGTATATCTCCTTTTAAGGAAATTTTTGAAAAATTGCCCCCAGCATTTCTTTATTTGCTCATCCAAGCTTCTTTGGTTATCAGTACAAGCTTCTTTAACCGTATTTACCATCTCGAATAGTGACAGATTATGTTAAAGGCTTATAGAAGATACTATAGTGAAAGGCAGGACGATGTCAACGCGTTTGTGGTAATGGCCTACCCGCGTGAACCGCGCTTCCCCCGCGAGCCGTTTGGGGGCGTCCGACCGCGATTAGGGGGGTGGGGGTCGCGAACCACGCGCGCGCGCGTTTTAATTAATCGCGTTTAAGTATGAATGATAATTACAAATTTGTTCCATTCAAGTATTAGACATGATACCATTCACTACACCTGGAAACTTAATTATTTTTGGTCCTTCGTGATCAGGTAAAACAGTTTTATGTAAAAGAATAATAGAAAATAAGGATAAAATGTTTCAACCTAAAGTTGATGTAGTTGTTTGGCATTATAGTATATATCAGAATGGTTACGATGAATTAAAAGAAATGGGTGTAATTATGCGTCAAGGTTTACCCGACGTCACTATATACGATGGTACTCAAACAACATTAATCGTATTAGATGATCTCATGTTAGAAAATAAAAATAATATTTTATCAGAAATATTTACTAAACAATCGCATCATAGGAAATTATTCGTAATTACCCTTTTACAAAATATATTTGAAAAAAACTTGAGAACAGCTTCCTTAAACGCTCATTACATGATTCTTATGAAAACAGTAAGAGATCTTATGCAATTAGTGGCCCTTTCTAAACAATTAGCACCCAACAACTCTAAATTTATAGTAGAATGTTATTTGGACGCGACAGAAAAACCGCACGGGTATTTACTTTGTGATTTAACCCAAAAATGTCATTCCGATTTAAGGTTTAGAACAAATATTTTACCGGGAGAACAAATAGTCATCTATACTCCCAAGAAGAAAACTATATAATTAAACAACATTTCCTAAATTCAATCATTCTTTACGATAATGATAAAATTTTATAAAAGAAGAGAAAACTTATGGCAATAAAATACAAGTATTTATTAGGTGTAAATTGCCTAATTAAAATACAAAGAGATGAGAGCTTTCGGCTCGTGAGCCTTCATCAGTCATACTAAAATCTAAGTTTAAAACGAAGTTTAAAAAACTCGTATGATTTTGTAGAGAAAGTTAAAAAGATCCAAGTTAATAATTCTGATATTATCCTTAGCTTAGATGTAATAAACCTATACACTAGAGTACCTATTGAAGGTGTTCTAGATGTTTTAAGATGTAAATTAGTAAAAGACCCCACCTTAAAAAACAGAACAAACTTAACCATTGATTCAATCGTAGAACTTAGCCGAATTTGTATAGAAAACACATACTTTAGTTTTAAAGATCAATTTTTTGTACAAACTAAGGGTTTAGCGATGGGTAATCCACTTTCGAGTGTCTTAGCTAATTTATACATGGAGTTTATTGAAGAAAAACTATTTAGTCACAAAAGAATGGCAAGAAATATAAAATTTTGGGTAAGGTTCGTCGATGATATTTTTGTCATTTTAAAAAATGTAAGAAACAATACAAATTTATTATTAGATTTAGTGAATAGTTTAGATAGTTCTATTAAATTTACAATTGAATTAGAAAATAATGGCAGTTTACCCTTTTTAGACATAATGACCAAAAGATTAGATAATGACAATAGTTTAAAATGTACTCTTTTTCAAAAACCCATTCATTGTAAAAAATTCTTAGATTATAATTCCTGCCACAGCCAAATTGTAAAGTTAGGTATAGTAAAAAGCTTAAAATACCGTATAGAAAATATCTCCGACGAACCTGAGACTGATAAAGCCATCGTTAAAAATCAGTTAATTAATAGTAATTACCCAAATGGCTTAATTGATGCGATTTTTAAAAATAACATTGTTAATAATGATTACAATAGACCTAGAGACTCTCAACCATGCTTAGCGCTCCCGTATATTAGGGGAATTAGTGAAAAATTAGGTAGACAATTAAAAAATAAATTTAACGCTAAATTATTAAATATAGGTGGACAAAATTTAAACAACCACTTAGTTAAAAATAGGCCTAAAAGAGATATCAACCTATTGGATAATCGCTGCGTCGTTTATCAAGTAAAATGTGAAACATGCGGCGAAACGTATGTTGGTGAAACACAACAAACGTTAAAAAATAGGTTCTCAGGGCATAAACAATGCATTAAAAACTATAATAAAGAAAACGGCATAGCGGTGCATGTTTGGGAGTCTAAAGGTCATGTAATGGATTTTAAAGATCCGAAAATTTTGTATCGGGAGAAAAATTGGCGAAAAAGAAAGTTTATTGAGGGTATATTTATTAAAAAATCGGGAAAATTAAATTTAAACCAAGGTTGTGCCGAAGCAAAATATTGGGGAGTCATAGACGACAAGCATTTTGTTCAAGAAAGGGCGTGATATGATTTGTTAAAACCGAGGTCACCTCGTAAGGGTCACGCGCGTTAGATTTTAGTATGACTGATGAAGGCTCACGAGCCGAAAGCTCTCATCTCTTTGTATTTTAATTAGGCAATTTACACCTAATAAATACTTGTATTTTATTGCCATTAGTTTTCTCTTCTTTTATAAAATTTTATCATTAACGTATACTATGGCTTCGGAAAAGTTTAATATTTATTCTTTACGATGTCCCCAAAGAGAAAGGTCAAGAAAACATCGTTGAATAAAAAGAAAAAAAGTTTAGCTGCTAAAAATATCAATTTAATAGCCGCTTTGGGGCAATTAAAAAAACCACAAAGATTAGCTATTTTTAAAAATTCTAATAGAGAAATTATTGATTCAATTAGCGAGTGTTGTCATAACGCTTTACAAGGCGCCATCAATTTGAAACCAGACGTTTATAATAAACTGTGTAAGCATAAGAAACATATTCGTAAAATTGCTTGCAAAAATACTCATTGGAAAGACAAAAGAGCTATTTTATCTAAACAAACCGGAAGTGGTTTTTTTAGCGTCCTTTTTCCAGTAATTTCGAGCCTTTTAGGCGGATTATTTGCAAAATGAATAAACAGTTAGTTTACGCTAATAAAATGACCTTAGTGCCTTTGGAACAACAGCAACACGAACAAAGTCCTAACCCACCACCACCACGTCAATTAATAACTACAACAAACAATGATATTTCAAAAAACAATGCAGTGTTATCAGAGTTGGATGAAGAGATGAACCTAATTATCTCAAATCCTACTTTAGATGAAAGAACCAAATGGGTTTTTTACGAGGAAGCCTTGAAACGATACCAGGGCATCTTGAAACCCCGCCCATCGAATAAACACGACACCTGGATTAATATGTTTCCACTGAAATATAGGGGAGCAGCGAAAAAGATATTTGATCATTTGACAAGTAACACCCATAGTATACGTTGGGATGATGCGGGGGTTCTTTATGTGAATGACCTTAAGATCCCTGATTCTGATATAGTTCAACTAGTATATTTTACTATACAACCTATGCTCTTCAACAAGTACGGGGTAACTCGTTCGCTTATGGGGATTCCCCCTACGGGATGGACAGAATTTGAACCTTTTGTTCAAAACTTTCTACCTCCTAAAAGTAAATCAAAGCTCCCCTCAGCACAGCCCTCATCAATCAAGACATCGCCTCTCTCCGTACCCTTAAAAAATAGGCTTCGACCACGATCGTATTTAAGAGCGAAGAAGAGATTAACTTTTGACAATAAAGCCAGTCCCTTAATATTAAAGAAACAACCTTTTAATACCAAGGGTACAGTATGGGAGGTCTATCGCAGCTCCAAAAAGAGGAAATCTTAAAGGACACTTATCTCAACAGCAAACACAGGTCAGGGTTCACGGGTTTAGCCCCCTTGTACAAGGCGGTTCAACATCTTGACATATCGAGAAGCGACGTCAAAGCCTTTCTAGAGGCCACTGACGTTTACACACTACATAAAACTGCTATAAATTAATTCAAAAGACGTAAAATCCCTGTATTTAACATCTCGGATAGAGTCGAAGTTGATCTAGCTGACTTGGGGTCAATCGCCAAGCACAACGATAACTACAGATACCTTATGGTAGGCATTGATTGCTTTTCCCGAAAAGCTTTTGTGGTACCCATGAAAAGAAAACACGCTGTCGAAGCTACGAAAGCTCTCGAAATAATCATCGAACAAAGCAAACCTAAAGCCATTTGGTCCGATTTAGGAAAAGAATTTATTAATTCAAGTACGCAGAAACTTCTAAAGAAAAATAAAATCAAATACGGTTCTATGACGTCAGAAAAATTCCACTGTCCTTTTGTAGAAAGATTAATTAAAACTTTAAAACATCGAATATTCAAAATGTTGACTCATTTCAATTCTCATAGATATATAGATCATTTGCCAGACATAGTTAAAGGCTACAATGCCTCTTATCACTCCGTAATAAAAATGGCACCCGATAATGTTTCCCCATCTAACGTTCTGGAAGTCTACAAAAACATTTACAAGCCTGAATTGAGTAATAAGCCTACTAAAAAAGATGTCAAATTTCGTGTTGGTGATTTTGTAAGAATAAGTAAGCTTAAACCAGAATTTTCTAAAGGTTATGAACATAATTTCTCGACGGAAGTATTTGTCATTTCCTCTATTCTGAGTTTCAGAAAACCAGTGTTATATCGTCTGAAAGATTTGGACGACAAGCATATAAGCGGGTTGTTTTACTCTGATCAGCTCATTCGAACAGTGGAGCCCAAACTGTTTAAGATAGACTCCATACTCAAGAAACGTAAAGGGAAATTAGAATATTTTGTATCGTTTATCGGTTTACCTAAATCACAGAACTCTTGGGTAACAGCCGAAAATGTCCAGAAAATCTGAATTCTATTTAACGCTACCTAGCGACGCTAGTATGGACATCTACCCTAATAACACTATGGGTAGTTACATCACTAAACTACCGGATCCTATTAATTTACAAGGACAGTGGGAAATTTCGTTAGTAGAGATAATATATACAAACAGCTTCTACAATGTAATATACAAAACCAATAAGAGAAAAACACCTGAAGATTCATTGGATGATGACAACTTTAAAAAACCTAAAAACCCCAAGTCATGCGACTTAACATACCAGGTTGAACGAAAAGATACAAAACTGACCAGATACGAAATCTATCAACTGCATAATATACCGGCTGGTCATTACAAATCACTAAACCACGTTGTGGAAACTATCAATACTTCCAAAGTATGCGAAAAAACAGCTTCTTTATTTCATATTAATGAAACGACGGGACATGTAAAACTAAAAACCGATGCCTCTGGTGATACAAAAATTATCTTCAAGACCCACAAATCATTAGCCGACATCTTGGGGTACAAAGACCATCTCAATATACAAGGTTTGAGCGATAGACCAGCCAGATTAAACTACCACGTACCATCTCAATTATATATTTATTGCGACCTGGTAGAAGGGGAAATTGTCGGTAACATCCACGCCCCTCTCTTACGCATTATACCCATCGAATACAAGAAACACGGGGATACCGTGTGACTTACTTTTGTCTCACCCCATTACGTCCCTTTGTCAAAACATTATATTAGCGAGGTTGGCATTTATATAAAGGATCACATGGGTGAACCGGCTTTATTTCAGTTTGGACTGTTGCACTGTAAAGTTCATTTAAGATGCGCAAGTCCAACGCGTTAGATAACAAAAGATGTGTCTACACGGATTATTATACTCAACAAGCGATGTCAGGCGGTGGTCTGACTTTTTACGTCGGCAAACAGGGACAACACGGACACGGACAAAATGGACATGGCATAGGGTCCTTCTTGAAATCTTTCGGAAGATACGTATCACCTTTCTTAATTAAAGGGGCAAAGTTCCTTGGTAAACAGCTTCTGGGCACATCTTCAGAGATTATAAACGATGTCGCCGCTGGAAAGGATCTGAAAACTTCCGCTAAAAGAAGGTTCACAGAAACGCTGGATGATGTACAACAACAATACGGTAGAGGAGGGGGTGGCAAACAAAAGAAAAGACTAGCTAAAAAGAAAAAAAATACCAAAGAGAAAGAAATCTATAAAACAAAGAAACACATACAAATTTAAATCAGATAAACGTAAACTTTCATTCAAAACGGTTCGCGATATTTTCTCTCCCTAAAAAATGACCGAAGCTTGCAGTACTGGTTTCGATATTTTCGCCACCCCTCCCCTTCAAACGGCCATCGAAAATTCCAAATGGGTTCCGTATCAACCTTTGACTTCCTTGAAAGGTGACCAACCTATTGAATTTGAAGTAACGTCTAGCGGTAGCGAATACGTGGATACAGCCTTAACAATGCTGTACACCAGAACTAAAATTGTAAATGAGGATGGAACCGCTTTAATAGCCACTGACGAGGTTGGACCCGAAAATAATTTCCAACACAGTCAATTTGAGCGTGTCGATTTGGAGCTGGGCGATTGCGCAACAACACCCGCTGCTAGTAACTACGCGTACACGGCTTTGCTTTCGGCTCTGACGTCATACGGTCCGGCGGCTAAAGAATCTCATTTGGGGGCTTCTTTGTTTTACAAAGATACAAGTGGAAGCATGGATTCGCTTACAGAAAATATGGGTTTTGTTAAACGACAGAAACTTACAGCCTTATCCGAGGAAGTTGAGATGTATTCCAGCCTTTACGTAGACATGTTTAATATCCCTCGATATCTGATAAACGGCGTTTCTATGAAATTAAAATTACACAGAAGCAAACCTAATTTTTGTCTTATGGGTAAACTTCCCGCCGCAGGCACTGGTTATAAACCCGTCATCGTGGAAGCCATATTATACGTCTTAAAGTTGCAATTAGCCCCTAAAATTCTAATTGCTCATGAACAAGCCTTAAGTATTAAACCAGCCCAATATAGTTACACTAGAACGGAAACTAAAATATTTACAATCTCGCCTAATATCTTAAACACATCAATCGGAAACATCTACCTGGGTACCCAGCCCTCAAGGATTACAGTAGCTATTGTAAAGCATACTGCTTACAATGGAACATAGTAACCCTTTCGACTTTGGACATTGGAATGTCAATCATCTAGCAGCATTCATCAATTCCGAACAATACCCATCCAGAGCCTTAAGACCCAACTACAGTAAAAAGCAATTTGTCCGAAGCTATTACACTTTATTTTCGGGGTCAAACTGCCACTACAATGACAAGGGAGACAATATTTCTATGGACGACTTTGCCTCGGGTTACGCCATTTACTGTTTAGACTTAACACCTGATGGTTACGCGAGTCATTCAGATCATTGGAGTCCCACGAAGCAAGGACAATTAAGATTAGAATTGGGATTTGAAAAACCCACACCCACTACTCTTAGTTGTATCGTATTAGCCGAATTCCAGGCTTTGTTACAAATAGATAAAAATAGAAACGTGTCAATCGTTTGTTAAACAAATAATGAACGCCGATCAGATAACACGCTTTCTACGATTCACCCCACATTTCCTAGGTGTTTACCCAAGTGATTTATTACCCGAAAAAATTGACAAGTTTCCTTCATCTATTATAATAAATTTAGACAGTCACAATAAAGACGGGTCCCACTGGGTATGCGCTTACTTTGATGGAAACAGAAGGGGTTATTACTTTGACTCCTTGGCTTTAGGGAACTTTCTCCCCTCGATTAAAGAATTTGTTAAAAGAAATTCAAGAAAATGGTCCTTTAACAAAAGAAGACTTCAAAACTTGTCAAGTTCGACATGCGGACTATATTGTATTATGTATATAATACAAAGAACAAAAAGAAAGAGCCGCAAATCATTCATGAAGCAGTTTGGACGATATCGGTTGAAAAATGACGTCATTGTTACAAACATGTTGAAGCGCGCCCGTAATGATTAACTTAATCCTTTTGTTAACAAATACTCTTTGTAATCTCTTTTGTATTTTTAAAAAATAAATGTGTCACCTTTTTTTTAAATACTGTTTTCTTTTATTTCATATATTAAGGAATTTGAGGGGGAAGGTAAAAAAAAGGGGGGGTAGTAAATTTAGGGGGGATATAACTCAGATAATTCTATCATCATATTCATTCAGCATCATGAACTCCGAGCTGCAAAGATATCACTCTTTTTACTCCTGGCCACAAGATGAAAACTATAAAAAAGCTTTAAGCAGAGCGGGTTTTTATTCGTTACATACTGATGATCTAGTACAATGTTTCGAATGCAACGGGATTTTGCTAGCATGGAAACCGACCGATAACCCTTACGAAGAACATTTAAAACATTTCCCTAAATGTAATTTCATCAGAGGTGGGTCTACTAAAAACATACCCTTTACCATTGATGAGACAGAAACGTACACTAAAAATATAAAAGTCAAGACTGAGGAAAATCCACCGGAAAAACCCCTAGAAAACCCGGAAGAAACTTATCACACCTTTAAAGTCAAAACTAAAGATCTCGAAAGATTAGTTTTGGAACTCTACGTTAGAAAACAACTTAACGCGTTGAATATTAAAGAAAGGCTTAATGACTTACGTAAGATTTAAAAATAATATTAAAATTTATCTTCTTCCTTACGAAGATAGTAGGAATTATTTTAGAATAAATCAAATGCATTTTAAAATGAAAATTGAAAAAATATCTTTAATATTAGAACCTATACTTTTAAAGAAAATAAAATAACTTTTTTACTTTATATTATGGTCTTTATTCCTACAAAACCATCTTTTGTTATAAGCTTACTCATACAGATAACTTATTTTATGTTACGGTCTTTATAAATTTATTCCTACAAAGCCATCCTTTGTTATAAGCCTATACAATCAATCAAATGTTGACAGGTAAAGAGAGGAGATCGAAAAAACCCGACTCCTCCCCCTTGAGTGGCCGCCATCTTGTACGGTATAATGGCTGCACCCTCTCTACAGTCATTTTAGCCCAAAAATAGAGGGAACCCGGAACAAATCGAAACAAAGCTGAAAATTTCAGATCTTATAGATTTTTGGGCGCTCTTTAACGTGGTGTGGTCTCCCACACTCTCCCATTGAAGAAATTTCCGCCATATTGCAAAATGGCGGAAAAAATCGAGAAAACGTTCAATAACTCCGGTTGTACTTAACCGATTAACACGTAATCAGGCTACAATTGTAGATCACCTTCTAACACATAATTCACCTTTTAAGAGATTTTGCCCTACAACTAACCGGAAGTTCACAATCTGACTCTGAAGACTAGCCTCATATAAAAATGGGAATATAAAGCATTTCATGGTTTCTATATTCAGAATACATTTCCAAAATCGAGAAAAAGTTTAATAACTCTGGTCTACTAACCCGATTAACAAGTTATTAGGCTTCAATTGTAGATTACTTTCAAACACATAATTCATCCTAAGATATGTTGTCCTACAACTAACCGGAAGTTCACAATCCAGCCAAGAAGATAAGGCAAATCAAATTTTTGAGTATTTTGAAACGGTTTCAAGCGAAATAAATGCAAAGAGGGTTTTAAACCTAAAATATATTATTCCCATTAAATTTTTACCTCTTTAAGTGGCGATGACGTCACGGGGAGGTATTATACTGGACGTGTGTGTGGAGGGGGGGGTGTTCGTCTGTGTGTCGGTCACCGCGTCCACAGTTGGCAAATCGGAGCAAACGTGTTCGCAGTAATTTTTGGCTTCTACTCCCAACGTTAGGATCAAGAAGTGCTTGGCGATCGGCTAGGGTTACGAGAAACTTCTAGCCTCCCAATTGCAGGGCTTCAACCAAAGGTTCATGCAATTGCGGATTTCTTATCATTTATTGTGAATCAATCGCCTTATATACCCAAAATTTCCAAAAATGTTTAAAGAGGCATACGCTAGAATTCAAACGTCAACAATAGGTATGTTTAAAATTATTTTAGGAATTATGTTTCTTAAAACGACTTCAGTAGAATTACGTTAAACTACTGACGACTAAAGTAATTAATATCAATTATATTTTCTTAATTATTTAAGAATAACCCCTTAATTGCGTCTCGTATCGGAGAGGTTTATTTTGGTTTACCAACTTTATATTAGTATATTTATCAATATTGCTTAAGCTTCAGTTTAATCATAGTCCTCTACTTGAGGTTGAGCCTCAAAATCTCTATGTACATTTGAACAAGGTACTCCCTTGCATTGTCTACAAATTGAAGAACAGACTGGACCAGTTTTACGGCATTCACTTTTCAAGTCACTGACTTCCTTGCATTTACGAGAGATCATCTGCAATAGCTCATCTGGAGCAGGTTGTAGAGTGGTAACTATGGGCTTGAGTTCAGCACTTCAGATCCTACCTGTCTCCAACCCCATTCTCTAGCATTTAGGCTGCTTCCAAGCCACGTTAGAACTTGTTGATAAACTCTATTTGAACGCTGTTTTGCTGCAGCACTTGTTGGTGGAAGAGAAGCTAGTTCAAAAGCTCAATTCTATAATCTTCATTTAAAGTATACACTTGGTTATGTCAACTTCGTTTCACACGCTTTAACTCAACTTCAGCCGTATTGACAAGTGTGGGCGAACAATGGTATATATTTAAACATTAGGTTTTATGATGATGCAAAAGTTGTTTTACCATCTCCCGTTCTAGACATTATAGCTTAGGTCAGAAAAGAAACAAAATTTGTCAGTAATAGGAACTATATGCTTAATATTGGAAATGTATTCTGAAAATAGAAACCATAAAAACTTTAAATCTCCAATTTTTTATATGAGTCTAATCTTCAGGGTCAAATTGTGAACTTCCGGTTAATTATAGGGCAAAATATCTAAATAGATGAATTATGTGTTTGAAGGTAATCTACTATTGAAGCCTAATAACGTGTTAATCGGTTAAGTAAAACCGGAGTTATTAAAGGTTATCTCGATTTTGTCCGCCATTTCCAATATGGCGGGAATTCCTCCAATGACACAGTGTGGGAGACCACACCACGTTAAAGAGCGGCCAAAAATCTATAAGATCTGAAATTTTCAGCTTTGTTTCAATTTGTTCCGGGTTAAAACCTATCTTTCCTGTACTAATAGAAAAGTTTGTAAAATCTTATACTAATATGCCCATAATTTTTTTCATTTTTTTTACAAACTTGCCAATAGAATTTTACAGACTAACAATTAATAGGTGGAAATCACAAAGGTCAAAGACTATGTGACCACTAAACCACCGTCATCTGCTTAGAACTACAGCTTATGAAGAAGCCGAGGATGTAATTCCCCAGAGAAATTAAAGAAGTGCATCTTAATTGCTTAACTTTTAATCGAAATAATGTAGAAAAACAAAGTAAAGTTAATAATTGTACAAACTGTTGAAAAAATCTTAGCAATATTTTTCAGTTTCTAAGACTTTTATGCGTAAATTCTTTGACAAAGGAGTTTTCCTCCATGGAAAAGGTACTAATTAGTCTCTTAATTTAATTAAATATTATAACTTGGTATTATTTACGTTAACATGGGATTTAATGGTGAAAAAGAAACGAAAATTGAATTTGCCACTACTTTTAAATTTTTACAAACTATTCAAGAAATGAGTTTTCCTCCATGGAAATGGTACCAATTAGTGCCTAAAAAATTCAGTATTATTACTAATTATTATTTACCGTTTCCATAGGATTTTATGGGAAAAAAAGACAAAATTCTAATTTTCCACTACTTTTACAAACTTCTCCAGAAATGAGTTTTCCTCCATGGAATTGGTACCAATTAGTGTTAATAGTGTTTTCATGTGTTTAAGAAGCTCCTTTGGGTCTGTGTGCAGGCCATCTAAAACGCCAATTTTCTTTTCTCCAAAATTAATGAGCCCTAAAAACCAATGCCTTCCCGACGTATTTGTAACATCTAAGGGAAACAGAACAGCCAGAACATCTTTATTGGCGGCTTCATTATGCTCTAGATATTGGAATGCTGCAGGTTATTTTTGAAATCAAACCATGTAAGGCTTTGTGCAAAGTTACAAACATTCCACTTTCAATAACCAATACCTGATTCTCTGCATGACAGGATTTCACCAAACTAGCCATACACTTGTGTATTAGGAAACCACTAATTGGTTCATTTAGCTTCAGAGTCTTTGTTTGTTCATTTTCATCAAAATCTTCATATCTAACAAACTTGGCAGCATTTTCGTAATCTAAAGGCATTTCACTTGCCTCAAAGTTGGCGCATTTCAAGGAAGAGCCGGAACTTGCTAAATCTGAGGAGCTGCTTGATATGATTTGTGTGTCAGCTTCTTGGACACCAGACTTCTTAAGCCTGTCAATAATGTTATGAAGGAAAGCTTTCCCGTTGGCCAATGATCGGCTTTTCTTCATTTACTAACGTTTCGACAGTTTCGTTTTTTAATAGCATATTCATGGCAGGGGACTTATCGCATTTCAAGGAAGATCCGTAACCTTCTAAATCTGAGGAACTGCTTAATATGATCTGTGTGTCAACTTATTGGACACCACACTTCTTAAGCTTGTCAATAATGTTATTAACGAAAACATGTCCAAACCCAAATATCGTTGGTTGCTCTAACACTGGCTTATCCCTTAATCTTTTATTCAAAGTCTCTATGGTTGCGTGGCATACCAATTTAGGCAGAATATTTTCGTCATTTTCTGGAAAGGTTACAGACGTTTTCTGAAAAATTATTTCGCTTCCCTTCGGTTTAGGCTCTACGCAAGACAAATCTATAGTGCTATTGGCTTCGGTTTAGTCTGAACTTTCATTTGCTAATGGGGCGACTGATCTGCTCACTTCAGTGACTATTTGTTTCATATCGTTTACGTGTGTAACGTTAAATAATTCATCATCAGTCGGCTGTTCATCATGGCTATCAATCTCCATTTCGTCGCAAACCATTTGCTCCTTTTCAGCGTGTGCTAAAGAGATATCAATTGTTTTCAACCCTTCCACGTGATTACGAGTTTTTCCTCGACATAAGTAGAGTCGGGAGCTGCACTAAATGAAGAGTCATAATCTTCTCTTCTTGGCCTTTTGTGACCACTCGGAATTTTTGGTTTTAACAGCGTCGTAGAATTTATCGGTTGTTTACCCACTTCTCCAAGTAATCGTTTCACTGCAAATGTTGGAAACAACCCTTTGATCCACAAGTGCAAAAATCTTTGGTTATTTCGACAGCGTGAAAAACTTTATCGTAAGGGTTTCCAACAATGTGATATTTGTTTTTTGGTTCTAACGTTATTAACTGTTTTTCTATGCACAAGGACGCTAAAGCGTTATATCCAATATAGGTTGTTTCAGACGATTTTCTATTCTTAGTGTCATGTTCAGAGCCCAGTTTTAATTCATGAATTAAATCTTTGTTGGTCCAGTTATTTTTTGGCGGCAATATTTTTAAATCCGGGTTTTGGTTTCCTTCAAGTTCTTAGTTTCTTAGATTTTTTTTAAAAAAAATACGAACCTATACCTGTATATTCTCGGTTTATTTCTTACAATTTTGATAATTGATAGTTGACGATGACAACTACAACCTCATTTACATTTAATTTTTTATTATCAATGTATGCTTTGAAGTCAGCGTTAAGGCTTTCACTGACGTTATTTGTTGGGACGCAATTTCTGAAAGCTGCAAGTCTCTTTGTCACAGCTTTTATGCATCCTTTGCGCAAAGCTGTTTTAATGTGTTTGTCGGCATATTTCGCAAATTCTGTTCTCCAAGTTACTTTAAATGAGTCATATAATTCATCGAATTCATCCAGAGTCTCACAGTTTATCAATGTTAAATTTTTTCAAAGCCATAGTGTAACGTTAATAATTAAATTTTGTTAAAAAGAAGAGAGGACTTATGGCAATAAAATACAAGTACTTTATTAGGTGTAAATTGCCTAATGAAAATACACTTGAGATGAGAGCTTTCGGCTCGAGAGCCTTCATCAGTCATACTAAAATCTAAAACGCGTGACACATACGAGGTAACCTCGGTTTTTAAAAAAATCATATCACGCCCTCTTTTGAACAAGATGCCTGTCGTCTATGACTCCCCAATATTTTGCTTCAGCACAGCCTTGATTTAAATTTAATATCCCTGATTTTTTAATAAATATACCTTCAATAAATTTTCTTTTTCGCCAATTTTTTTCCCGATATAGAACTTCTGGATATTTAAAATCCATTACGTGACCTTTCGACTCCCAAACATGAACCGCTATGCCGTTTTCTTTATCAAAATTTTTAATGCATTGCTTATGCCCTGAGAACCTATTTTTTAACGTTTGTTGTGTTTCACCAACATACGTTTCGCCGCATGTTTCACATTTTACTTGGTAAACAACGCAGCGATTATCCAATAGGTTAATATCCCTTTTTGCGGACAATTTCGCAGCTCCTAGAAATGGCTTGTATCAACACAGCTTCTCTGTCACTAATAATCAGAATATTTTCACCATATTTATCCAGCTCCAATAAAGGAGCTACAAAATTTTGGAAAAAGTGACTGTGTGTTGCCATGAATTTGCGATCATGTACCAACAATTTCGGTGTTTTTCATTGCAACAAAGAAAACATAGAAATTTCCCACTTCAAAAGTTGTGTCATAAGACATCACCTGTTCCAGGTTTGGATCATGAGCTGATGCAGGGGGTTTCGAGAGCTGTAACATTTCTGAAGTCGTCAAAATTACGTGGAAATTTGTGAAACCGATTTTCAATATCGTTCCACGAAATGGTCCGTTTGCTAGTAAAATTAAATTGTAGTACGGATCATCTGATACTATTTTCTCTCTTTCCACGTTGTACTTGAAATTTTGTGGCTGCTTTAAATTTCTAGCTCCAATGTCTTCCACATCTTGGTTAGAAACCTCAACTTTCTAATTGGAAAATGTTTTAGCTTCGAAAATTTTTTCTGTTTCATCTAAAACTTCATCATACGTTTTTCTTGGATTGGTTCCAACTTCCACTTTGCTTTTAATATTTTTCCTCACTGAAGCCATGGTTGGGGCATAAATTCGTTCATATTTAAGAGAGTTACCATGGCACCGACGTTCCACAAGATTCTCATTGCCCAAATTTTGAACAATAATAGACATTACATTCCTGTCTTTATGAGTCCATTTCATGGCGTTTGCCTGTTCTAAGATAAAAATATTTCTTTATAACTGGCTGATTTGTTTCATTTTCTCCTAGATATTTCCAAAAACTTCTGTCTGAATTTATTGCATCTGTTTGCTGTTCCATCGGCACACGAAAAGCAAATACATCCCCTCATTTTGGTTGAATGCTCTTTGGAAAGGGAGTCGAGTAAACTGGTCCATACTTCTAAATTCCAATACGTTAATGATGCTCTAGACCTAATAAGCACGCCCAAACATCTATTTGGTCATTGGTGCCAACAGAACGTCTAACATGTGAATATGTGTCCTCCACTCCATCAATTGAAAATTTTCTGGTAAAAATATAATGAAAGTTGTTGTTCAGTAAATAACGAACAACAGCTACTGTGGATTTGGAAGTGATGTTTAGGGCTTCATTGGTTTCTTTTGTTAATCATTCTGTGTTGTTAGTCGTATTGCGTTTTATCGTATTAATAAATTGAAGGAATTCCCCTCGAGCCACTCAAGCCTTTCGTCATTAATGTCTTCAAATGGTAGTTTGTTTGGAACCCTTAAATGAATGCCATAAGTTTTATTATGTATGTCGTGGATTTCAAACCATTTTCTGATCATTTCCATGAAATAAACTGTAACATCTATTTGATCTTTATCTTCCTCATCGCACATATTGAGTCTAACTAGGGTTTTCATAGCTGCAGTTACAGGATAGGAAAAGAGCTGTATAGCTCTAAGGACATTCATTTTTTCGAAATTTGTTGGATAAACGTGTTTTCTGGATAAAAACCTTACAGGTTTGACGATTTGCCCCTTTTGCAGCTGATACACCTTCTTGACATAGTCCGAATTAATTGTAAGTCCCAGGGAAACCAAAACTCTTGATAAAAATAGGTTTCTTAGGTTTAGATTAAATGACTTTGATCGAAAGCAACAAAAAGAAGTCTTGAATGACCAACTGGGTGTGCCACTTCATGTTTTAGTTCGCCATCAGCGAGTAGTTTATAGGCAGAAGCGTTGATCTTTGCGTTATCAGCAACCAGTTGGATAACCAAAAATCCTGATTCTTCTACGGCAGGAATGACATCTAGTAAGAGTTGATGCAGTTGCATTGCAGATAGTTTTGCCGTAAAGAAATAGCCAACTGGAAGCCTAAAGTTCGTAGACAGCCCTTGAAAGATGAAACACAACAAGTGAGTCGCTAATTGATCTCCAATTCCCTCATTAACACTTTGCGACGTAGCTCCAAAATATCTGTCAAGATGTTTGTCGTAAAGCAATTTTGACTTGAGGGCCATCTCATCAAATAGCAAAGATCCAAGTCTTTCGTTTTCATGTTTTAATTTAGCGAATTCCAATTTCAAACGTTGTTTTATCAGTGGTGTTATTCCATCGTCACCATTAGCATGACCAATAAACCTTTTTAAAGTAACTCTATGTGGAACTTGTAAAATCTCAAGTTCCCTAAAAAATTGCAGGCTGCGGGAGACTTCTTGTATAATAGGCAACAAATTTTAAGTGTTGAAGTTTCGTACGGTACACGTTTTTTTCCGAATGCATTAATTTGTTCCAATTAAAACTGAGCTGATAATTTTTTGTTCTTACTGGCATTCATTATTTTCCTGAACTGAATAACTTCCTTCTGTTTTGCTGATTTTTTATGATTTTGAATTGATTTTCTCAGTTCCTGCAGTTTTTGTTTATAATCCTCATTTTGTTTCTTCAATTTATAGTTTTGACGCCCTAGTTTACGTGTTGATACCCGGTAAGCACGCTTTCTTATTGGTGTTGATGCTTGTGTAGATACACTTTTAAAGACAGGTGTTGAAGTAGAATTTTGATCGATCACAGTTTTATCTTCTTTCTCAAGTATCACAGAGTTATCTTCTTCATGTATCACAGAGTTGTCTTCATGTATCACAGAGTTGTCTTCATGTATAACAGAGTTGTCTTCATGTATCACAGAGTTGTCTTCATGTATCACAGAGTTTTCTTCATGTATCACAGAGTTTTCTTCATGTATCACAGAGTTTTCTTCATGTATCACAGAGTTTTCTTCATGTATCACAGAGTTTTCTTCATGTATCACAGAGTTTTCTTCATGTATCACAGAGTTTTCTTTATGTATCACAGAGTTTTCTTCATTAATGGTAGAGTTATCTTCAAGTACGGTAGAGCTATCTTCAAGTATCATTGCGTTATCGTCAAGTATCATTGAGTTATCGTCAAGTATCATTGAGCTATCTTCAAGCATCAAAGAGTCCCTTTCTTTTTGTACCACACTTTCGTTGTGATCATTCATCATAGTTTCATTTTGATCAGTGTTTTTTGGTTGACTTATCACAAAATTGTTCACTTGAGGGAAAAGGCATTTTCTTAAATTTAGTCTAGCTTCTAATAATCGAGTGGATGTCTTGTTTTGTAATTTATTCCCCATAGGTGAAAGTGGTAGTCTTTCAATCTGGTGATTATTAGTTTCAGGTTTAGCGGCGATTAAAGGAATGGCAAAAGGGAGTAGAACTCTTTTTCTCGAAACTTGACTAAAGTCACTTTTTAAAAAGTGCTTGCTACAAATTTTTACTTCGCCGTGGTTCTTTTAACATTCTTCATACAGTGATATTTTATCACCAAAAACTGAGTCAATCCATATTCTTTTTCTCTCTTCATCTTTAGGGAATAGGTGAAAGGTAACAGGCTGTGAATTTTCTAGTTCACGTTTTTTTCCTTTCCCATCTTTTTGAAAACAATTTGGTACACAACCATCTTTTTGAAAACAATTTGGTACACAACTATCTTTTTGAAAACAATTTGGTACACAACCATCTTTTTGAAAACAATTTGGTACACAACCTTCTTTTTGAAAACAATTTGGTACACAACCATCCTTAATTCCTTATCACTATTTAAATGTATTAATTTTTAACAAAATCCTAAAAGCAAGTAAGTCTATTTAGTTATTGATTGTTGTAAACCTAACTTGTTTAAATTTATATCTTCAAATTTTCATATGAGCAATTCAAAATTACCACTGGGTTATTGGCGATACAATAATCAGCTAACAAAAAATAAATACGAAGCTGTTACTATTACATCAAGTTTCAAACTTGCAACGACATCAAGTCAAGGCCTACGGCAATTCTTGGCTGAATGTTCTAAAACTCTACTTATTTTTAAAAGACCCGGTTGATATATTACACATTTAACTTTGAAAGTACATAATTAAAATAACATCTTAAATATTCATCTACATTACCTTAAATTCTTCACTCAAACGAGTAACTCCGCACGGCCAAAGAGAGCTCAGAAAACAAGGGTCCCAAGAGGACCATTACAATTTTGCGCCACATCTCGTATAAATTAAGCACAGATTATGAGTCCTATCTCCTATTATAATAAAACAAAAAATATGAAATAAAATTAAAAATTAGGTTATCTCGCTGGATTAATTAATGTAGAAATCGCATTAAGAAGAGTAGCTCCATAGTCAATAATTCACATCGAAAACAGACTTGCAGGAGCGAGAAAATGCAGAGCGCAGAGGAAGTGAGATGGAGTCTCATCGAGAAACCGTTTTATATAGCCAGTTCAGGGCCGGAAATAAGCACAGGACACTGCCCAATAAAAAAATCCTTATTTCCAAGGCTGTCTGAGCTTGGTCTGAGAGACAGACTCGATTTTCGCCAAAAACGGACCTTTTCGCCGCAAAGTGAAACCACTGGCGACATCTTGTATCTTTTAGCGAAATCAACACCTGGCATTTTCCAAAATATATATTTAAATTACATTTAAAATTACTATTTAAAATATTATTTTTTTCATATTATTTAAAATAAAAAATTTATATAATTTAAAATAATATTATGTAAATGAATTAAATAGCTTAAAATAAATATCAATTTTTAACCAAAATTTCAAGGTAGGCTCGAACGCGCCAGCCGCGGTTTTAAAACAATCCACAAGGAAAAAACAGTCGAGTGTTTTAACACTGGGCTACGACTAGCTCTGCGATTTCCCTTCTGTTTGCGTACTGTATACATATTCTAAAGCTAGAGTTGACTGACAGCTGAGGGTGAAAATTAAGGCGGGGTTTTCGACGCCGTCCAATAAGCGGTGTGACGAAGACGAAACGAAGGAGGAGTTAAACTTTCCGTTTATGCTCCCCAATATTTTGCGCTCATCGCTAGATGGCGCAAAATAAAAACGGTCGTTTTCAAAATCTCTTACGTCACGACGTGACGTAAAAGCTGTAGTTAATCGCGCCTCTAGCGGTAGAGATTGGCAAAATAAAAATTGATTTTTGGAGTTTTTTTGGGGCGGCAAACGGGCTTGGATTCTATATAGGAGGTGGTGTTTCTTCTAAACACAATGGCTTAGATGAATCCGTTTCCGGGGCTTTGGTTGATTTTTACCGTGACCCAATCGGGTAAATAACAGTCCATCAGCTAAATCTTCCAAAATAATGGTACTTCTAACAAATATGAATCGTTTCAAAATTTCCACCTGATTCTGGTACTCGATATCTTTTTGTTGAGGCTCTCTATCTTTAAACATCGGGAATTTCTTCGTAACACGAGCGATTTTCCCACTTTCAGATACTTGGTGTTCGAAACATATTGTATACAAAGCGCATTGATCTAAAAGATACGCGACCATATATTGGAAATCCTCGCGCCCTTTGAATCATTGATACTTCCTTATATAACGCATTCTGTATAAGAAGATCTCCCTCGGAAGTCACTGCTCTCTTCGAGGCGCTCGTCGAATAACCGAGATGAAGAGAGATCACTCTCTTATCAGGGAAACTTTTATCTTAGTCTTGCGTCTCTAAAGACAAGTACAGACATGTCCTTAAAACCCTTTAACCAATTGACAAAGACCTAATCAATTGGCGACCCTTACTATTAGAGGACTGGAAAGGCTTTGGGAAAACTCCAACTCGATAGAAAGCCAAGGGACTCCCTCATTTTTGGTCGGAGTAGGAGTTGGGTAAAATAAATAATTTGGCTTTGGGTGGCTTTGGGAATATTATCTCTGAAATGGAACGGAGTCGGAAGGGAGTGGAAATATTTCGTAAACTTGTACGGGAGTCGGTCGGGACTGGATTATTGTTGGATTCAGGTGGCTTTGGCTGGCGTTGGCATTTATAGTATCCAAATGGAGTAGGTAGCATTGAGAGCCAGCCTTATTTTATTCAACCGGAGTTTGGTGGCATTAGTGATATTAGTCAATTTTTCCTCTTTGAATTTCCCACGCGGTTGTTTTGGCGCAAGCCGGATGCATGAAGTTAAACCCCACACAGACGGCACATGACGGTCGCGGCTGGTACAGCCGTCCCTCCGCAAAAAAAATCAAATTCATTGCTGTGCGAGAGAAAACGAAACTAAAACTATGTGTTCTTTTTAAGTTAGAGAGTCATAAATTTTTCCGTCGCCTTAGATTAAACGTAAAAAGGAAAACTACAATTATAAACAATGTTCGAGTTTATTATAAAAATAATTGAAAAAATGCAGTGGGATAACGTTGGAAAACCTTCATAATATATAAGTTCATAATATACCACACGGCCGGCTGGGAAACGTTGGGGTAAATATAAATGAAAATTGGTTAGGTTAAATGCTTTTGTGTTTGGAGTAAGAACGTTTGTTGGAGCTCTCATTGGCTTTGGCAGAGATGGGAAAACTTGTCGGATTTCTCATTGGCTTTGGCAGGGATTGGAAAAATTGTCAAATTTCACATTGGCTTTGGTAGGGATTGGAAAGATTTTTAAATCTGTCAATCGGCTTTGGCAGGGATTGGAATTCGTGTGAAACTTCACAATTGGCTTTGGCAGGGATTCAAAAATGAAATGAACTTTAGTGTGGCGTTAGGGAGGAGTTAAAAATATAACAATGGCGTTAGGGTGGCAGTGGCGTTTGTGAAAATTTTAGCATTGGAGTTGGCAGGCTTTGGGAATGACTTTTTTCAGTTTGCAGCCCTCTAAGGTGTAACCTGGGGGTGAAAGGTCAACACTTTAGCGGGGGATCTTGTTCTTTAGAATATAAAGAAAACGGGTTTTGAAAATGCTCTCTTGTACATTACAAAAGCGTAGTGTAGCGAATAGGTCAAACAGGTGTGTGATGTGGTGTTAGATTTTTACAGATAGAAATATAAACTATAAAATTTTAGGCACGTTTTAAAAATTTGGAGGCCCTCCAAGTAGGCCAAAATTTTCCAACGTAGGCACGTGCCTACCCGTGCCTACTGCTGGCGGCGCGACTGTTCTCAGAGGGTTTTGTCTGTCTTTATCCGCGTCGTAGTGAATCAAAATAAGGTTTTACCCCCTAGCCTCGTTTACAGATCGTAACCGATACCTCTTTGATATAAAAGAGCGTAGCTATTCCCCAGAGACGCTTCGCCCCTTTTTATCGATGACGACACCAGAGACTCAAAATCGACAAATTTCTCCTCTTCTTTTAAAGAGCGTAGAGTAAGACCTTTCCAACGATAATCTTTTTACAAGAAGCGACCAAGGAATATGTAGGAAAGGGACTAGCAGTATAGCATTGTGAATTGGTAAACATAGCTTTATTTTTTTGCAAAAGACATTTACCCGACGTTGACCTACACCATAGGTTTATAAGATATGTTCCTTAACTATGACACTACCTATACTTCGTAATGCTACTCTTAGTAGGAGCATATTACTAGAGCTGTCCTAAGTCTTTGACATCACCTCACCAAGCGTCGCGTTACGAAATTCAATGACGTTTTACCTTCGTCACTTCATGACAAGCTCTCAGAAACCAGTCGCAAACTTATGGAAAACATCTTATGAACTTATACCTATAGCTATATAATTTCTGGTTTTTGCTACATCTCAATACCATATACCGATGTCGACTTATTATGGTCACCCAAATTTCCAAAGCACTAGGATTGCTAAAAATTACTAATTTAATGGTTCTCTTTAGAACTACATGGTGCGAGGTTTTAGTATATTTTGTTCTTGTTTTCGTGCTAAATCCTATGCGTTTATTCTCGTATAACTTCCATTTCGGGGTTAAGTTAGTGTCCGAGGCAGTGCCGTTTCATAAGCCTCTTCTCTGCAGGCCTAAATTTCCTTCCCAAGTGGGTTTAGTACCTTAGGTATGCACGAAAACTGGTTTGTTGAAAAGTTTGCTTATACGGGGCTTGGGAAACAAATATGAATAATTCGTAGTGGGATAAAGGGCAGTTTGTAGTAGTAGTGAATAAACTGATTTGGGGTTTGGTAAGACGAAAACCGCCGCCGCCTAAGATAGTCCACGAATTCGGATAGAGAGAGCATCAGATGATAGCAATTCCCCAATGAGGATTTGTTCCAACAACGAACCAGTTTTTCGAAGAAACATCAAAGGTGTATCTCCTTCAGACCCTAACTCTTCCCTCGTAGGAATACGTAGCTTATTTTTCAGGGGAAAATCTTATTACCATTTGATTCAATGGTATGGAAGTTCACTACTTGAAGTGACAAGGACCTACATCATTTTATACCAAGAATATATCTAACAATGATAAAATGCAAGGAACTCACTTTTTCATTTTAATATTAAATTTTTAATCATGAAATGATAAGATTATTAGATAAGATAATAGTTTTCTGTCGAATATAGTTAATGTGCTGGAAGTAACTTAGCATGAACTAATTTTGGTTATGCGATGAGATTGTTTTAGCTGAAATTGAAAGAATAAACATACTCAATCCCCAGATGCGTTGTTTACGTTTAATTCTTGAACGTGGAAATGTACTTCCTGCAACTAAAATTTAAGAACGTTACTCAAAATTGAACAAACAAAATCTTGTTAGCCCATCATGCTAACATTTTGTATTTTAACCTTACAACAACCAAATTAATCTTACATGAGAATGCTTAATATATAAAAATACGTTTTTTAAGGTAACTAATCATATTTTGTAAGCTAAACGCTATGAAAGCGTTACTAACAGACAGACATACAAGCTGAGTGTCTTTTTTTATTTTAAAATCAGGTTTCATATTCACCCTTTCTTAACTACATGATTTTCATTCCACCGGCATGACTTTTCTGAAGGTGAGGCGATGTAGGACCGAAGTTCGCCCTTCGGAAGCTTGTATTCCCACAGCTTTGTTAAATTTTTTCTCTTACACTGAATTATACCACTATAGATTCCGTATGTTATGGACTTCTGGTCTCGCTGAATTTTCTTCCGATGTATAACTGATTGAATCGTGTATACCTGGTCGTTAACGAAGAGGCGTCCCCGGTGGCTCAAACCAAAACTACACCACTGAAACACTTTTATCTAACTAGGTGGCTACACCCTGGTTTCGCCAGATCACTCATGCCCGAGATTCCATTATAGGGAACCAGGCGAGGGGTACAGGTATACAACGGAATATATTTTTGTATCTACGCTAGGGTTACAATTTTTGTGCAATAATGTTTCAAGATTATGCCATATTATAATCAACAACTTGAAGGTATAAGACCTCAGTTTTTACTCCGTGTGGTTATGTAAACACGTTAATCTAATCAGTAATACACGTTCTACAAACCACGATACGGAACATTTACGTAATTTTTTACAAACTAATCACATTTGGAAATACCGTGTTTTAAGATGTTGCGCAATGTGTGAAAGGCACGTTTATTCAACATTATATTAAAACTTTGTGTCAACGTGATTTTGCTACCTGGATTGAAACACCAATACAATCTTGTCTATCACTTTAGAAACACTAATTTGAAAAATATATTTTTAAAATAAAACGTGGCTTTTCACTCAAAGTTTACAGAGCCTTGTTCATTTCTAGCTTGTTTTTTATAATATTCAGTGCATTCTGTAGGTCCGCAGTTCAAGACCTATGAGTCTTGGTTAAATAGCTGGCCAAACTTTACCAAAAGGGAAATCGTCATTTAGATGTCCTAAATTACCAGAAACTTTTACCATATCTTTTACATCGCTATAAACTGGTAAATCTCTTGCATTACTTGAAACTTGTTTAAAATCTCCTACGTGTCTAGACACGTGTTTAAAATTTCATACGTCACTTTGAACACTTTGAAAAACAAAATGTTTTAAATTCTAACACGCGTTTTTCATTCAAAATTGATAGTATTGTCCGTTTCTTGCGTGAGGTACGGTTCCAGATGGATGTTTTTGTAATATTTATTGCAAGCTGTAGGTTCGCAGTTCAAGATCTCTGAGTCTTTGTTCCTTGTTTCTATTTTTGAAAGCGTGTCGTAAGTGGCCAAGCATTAACAAAAAGGACATCATCAATGAAAAGATGTACACGAGAAATATTGCGCCAAAATCACCGAGCGATGTCTTCGAGAACTCCAACTTTTGTTTTACGTTCAGATATTTTGAACACGCGTTCCTGTTCAACAGATAATTGCTTCTGATATCATGTCCAGTTTCCCAAAAGTTCATAAGTCTGGCCCGTAGAGAAAATGTTACCAAACGATATTGCTTATAAAAATGCCTATTACCTTTTATTCACCGCGTCTTTCACTGAAGTCGAAGCCGCCTTGGACAATTGAAAAGCATGTGCAACGGAAAGGAAATTATCGCTACCGTAATGTAAAGCTTTTTGAGCTCGGTAGTTGTGAAGACAAAAGTACTCAAAATGACGAATTCTGCCAATGAAGATGGCGTTCCCTTCATTGAAGACGTCGTCGTTGTCTCCCTCCTTTCTGGAGAATTGTACGTATCGTTGTGCGATTTCCCCCATAACACCCGTGCGCATATCCTATACCATAAACATATATGTCAATAATACAATCGGAATATACACTAGGTTCCTTATCCATTTCATCGAAACACGAAGAAAATAACTTCGGCTGTTTCGCAAACAATAAATATCGTTCAAGTCATTTGAAGGATTGCGGTGCAAGTGCATGAACAAAGTACCCCTCAGTTATTCACTTAAACTGAGAAGTAAAGTTAAATAAAAACCGAGAAAATTTAATACTTGAAGAAATTTGTATAGAGAAACTACAAGAAGTGTTTCCCGACATACTAAAAGAGATGTTACTCTGTTAGTTTTGAACCAAACTGTATAAATTACTTTTAGGATTGGAATATCATTAACTATAATCGAAGAAATGTTTTAACTTCATTCAATTAAATGAGCCTTGGTCTATTATAGCTTTTTCTTCGTGCGCCGTTATTTAGGACACTCTTTGTACCTCCAAGGAAAAAATTAGGTTTGCGTCATTGTCCACTACAATCCGTTTGTTGGGGTAGTTGAAAATATCGTCAAAATTGTTTATGTTACGGTCAATATCAACCGTCAATTTCGTAGACAGGTTGGCTTTGAAGATTTCCATCAATATGAAACTACCTACGAAATAGGTGGACATTAAAACTTTCTTGGCAGTCTGGTATTTGTTCTCGAAAATGGCGGAGAAACCAAAAAAATCCCTGCGTGCTCCCGTTACAATTCGATTGGGAATCGCGAAGAAATTGAATAAGACGAGAAAGAGAACGATAATCATCCACACCTAAGAAAGCGTGAAAGGTTTTGGTAGAAGTCTACCAAAGATGAATATATATACACACCTTTGGAAGAAAGACCTGAAATACTCCACTCAGTGATATATGGTATTCGGCTTCTTGGAAATATGACAATATGTTATATTCGGTAATCAAATTTATGTGTGTTAGAGTTCGATTAAATCCACTTAAATAAGTCAGAGTCTCAGAGTCAACCGTTGTCACACGCCGAAAAACATCTCCATCCTAAACGGAATTTAAATATAATTGAAATTTTTCAAGCTCAAGTGATTCCACCCGCTTTAATCCGATGCCAGTCCTTACCGTGTAAAATATATTATCTGTGGGAATAAACGTTACGTTCATTCTACAATAAATATTCAACATTTTTAATAAACTAAATTGAGCTAGCAGCCCATTCTAAATTTACCCATCTTTCGTAAAGCATAGGAATTCGAGAATTGGTAAATCTCCTGGATGGAATTTTGTAATGTAAAGAGTTTTTCGCACATCGTCATAATATTGCTTAAGACGGCAAGAAAAATATTGTCGTAGTTTTAGCGTTAGATCATAATTATCGACAAGTAAAACACAATATATGATTTCACCTATAGAGCTAACAAGGAACGTATTAGGTAAGGTTTTGCAGATAGCGTAAGTTTATAAGATATGTTCCACAAGTATGACAATACCTATACTTCGCAATGATAGAGACTTATATAGAGCTAGTTCGAGAACGACAAGCGAGAATTGACTACACTCGGTTTCGCAGTCCATCTTCCTGTTTAGTTTGTACTTGGCCTATGATGTTTCACCTACGTCACTTCACGACAACCTCTCAGTAACCAGTGATAAACTTATAGAATATATCTTATGAACTTCAATTAATTTCCCTCTTTGTCAGGAAAAGACATTAAAGGAGAGATATCAGTAGAACGACGTGGTTTTAAGTGCGCTGAAGATTATGGCACTGTTGCGTAACATTGCCCCAAGCTGGATCAAGTAAATAATACTCACTCTATCGATGACAATTTTAATGGACATATTTGAGTCGTAGCGAAGTTCCTTCTTCGTGCTCTTTTGAAAAATGAAATTCACAACAACGGAATACAACAGAATCTAGATATCAGCAATATGGCGACCAAACTATAAGGTACACCGATTTTCATAACTTTTGAGGAAGAGTGTGGAATACATTGTAACTGGCATTCCCGACGGTTATTTCCGAAGATGGTGGCGAAAGCTCACGCTTTACAGCAGGGGACTTTCAGTATATTTTTCTAGGGTCATAAACAACCCATGTACCAATTTTCATCTTTATGTTCAAAAATGTTCTAGGTCAAACCCCAAAAGTCCTGTTCTATAGGCCTTTTAAAAACATCCAACTATTAACTTTTACATTACTTTTAAATTCTCACTAATGAACACAACGTTTCAGAAATTAGGTTTTGTTTCCTTCAAAGTAACAACCCGAAATTGGAAAAAAAATCTATGCTTTCATGAAAATCATTGCACCAGAAAAATTACACGATAAAATTGTACCAGAAAAATGATAAACTAGCAAATTTACGCATAAACATAAGGGTTAGGCTTGTGAAACAAATCGATCTCGCAAATTGATGTTAAAAAATGGTAATGATCATAATGCAAAGCTGTGTTTTAGTAACTATAGAAACGTAATAACACCGAAACCTTTGTTTTCATATACAAAAATATAACTGAGCCACTCCCTTATCCACAGGACACGATGACAAAACTTAATTTGTATAAAGTATGGTTTTCACTTGACCGAGAAACACTACTTTGCAGCTGGACGTCAAACGTCAGATTTGTTTTTTACGTTGTCGTCCAGCGTTATAGCGTTTTCACTTAGCGTAGTTCATGCAAATAATGGAACCAAGGCTTAACAGATAAACTGAACACTGCACTAATTGTGGCCCATCTATTGTCTTTCTTCGTTGCAATCTTTGTTTCTAATATCATACATATTTGTATCGTTCCTAACCTTTTCAATAAACCTTTCAGCATTTAACTTCGGCATTCTCAGGAATTTGTACTAGTTATTGACTCGATCAGGTAAGAAATAAATAAAAAGATTTCGGACCGCGGCCGGCCTCTTCCGAACACGCGTGGTCGAAAATGACGTCACGACTCTAGCTTATTGCTCATTGGCTCGCGCAGAGCGTTAACGTTGAACGCGGCCGAAAAAATAGAAAGCTAATATCGCCACACTCAACGTAATTTCTGTCCAGCGTAGCTAGGTTTTTTTTCGGTTGTCGCTTGACGTCGGGAGAAAAGTCGTGATTTACGCCAAGTGAGAACCATGCTTTAGATACAACAATAATCATACAACCTCGTAATAATTTTTCACAAAATGATGAGAAGGTTCATACATAGATATTAGGAAATTTATAAAAGCTGTCCTTATAGTTAAATCGAGAGGTCCAACATTTACACCAAATCCCGTACGCTTCTTGCAAAATCGCGAAACTTTGGGTATCTCTTACATTCTACTTTTTCAAGTCTTTGTCTACAACGGCAGTTTTCATTAATGTCCCTTCGGTATTAATTATGAGAACACATTGGCTCCGATTTTGCAAACTGCGAACGCGGTCCCCTGGGGATTAACAACAGACAGTCACACACACAGACAGACAAAAACGTCAAAAATAGACCCTCTACGTGATGTACGTCACTCGTTCCATGACTCGCTTCGCGGCTATTCTTCTATTGGTTCCCCCTTCTTGTAATGGAAATTCAAAATGACTTATAAATCGTTCATTCAAATTTGGATAAAAGAGATGATTAAGTTGTATTTTAAACGAATAGTAGATGAAATTAAACGCAATTATCCCTTTTAATCAGCAATATTTCCTTTCAAGAACTATACATTGGACATGCTTGCGGCAAATTTTAACGATGTCGCATTTGTTTGTTACATAGTAAAGCTTCGATGCGAGCTCTTTTGAAAATATTGCAAAATTTCATAATATAATATTTTGGGCAACAGAATTTTGGTGAAGAGAACTGAAGATAAGCATTTTTTCCAAATAATTTATGTTTTATAAGCATGCCTCTAAACTGAAAAACTTCAATATCTGGTACTTCAGTCATTCCATTTTGTTCACTTAATTTTTTACGTTTTCTATTCTTTGTTGTAACGTGTAATTTCAAATTATTCAAAATTTAAAACTATTCACAATCAATTATTAACTTATTCAAGGCAAAACCTAAAAGTCCTCGTTACACTTCAATTCTAAATTTTAAAAACTTACCCTTGACCGTCTTTGTGGAGGCGCTGACCATTCACTCTATTGTGTTGAGCGTTCAGGGAACCAAAGTACAAAGTGTTGTAGGTGTTGGCCGTCCGAACCGCTAAGCTTACATTGTTATGAATTTAAAAATAAACAGTAACTGTCCCTTCCCCTCATGAAATTTCAACCATTTCGGGGAAAAGCCAGAAAGGCTATGATTTTTAAAGTCATCATTTTACAGATAAATAAGTCTTTTGTTATGTGTTTATGAAATCATCCATGCTTAGCCGCCTATATTATTAAAGCCCGTGCTTCGTCGGATTTGTTTTTTTTTAAACTGGCAATATAAGGATGAGAAGCTATTTTTTACTAAAAACGAACCGGTACCGATACCATATCGGTATTGGTACCGATACTCGGGGTTTCCCGATAGTATCGGATCGGTTGCTTTAATATGATACTAAACCGATACTCGTTTAAAATGCCTTAGATGGCGCTACATGACTTTTTAGGTCTTTCAGTAACGTATTGATTGTTATAACATCTCAATTCTATGTTAACCGTGATGATTTCTCATTTATAAAAAAGTACCTGAATTTAGTTTACCTAATAATTTATAAGCGATAATAGCTATAAAACTGTTGATAAAAATAAAAATAAATATTTTGAAATGACAAAAAAAAAAACTAAATGTTAGTTTCGCAAATATTTTTCAAGTTTAGAATTAATTTAACTTTTTACTTTTGGTTATTTATTATTTATTAAAACGTAGTGTAAAGTAAATATTATCTAAAGATATGTTTATAAGGGTTAAAAAACCGTAAGCCTAACTACATCCCAATAATCCAGGGTCAGATGGCGCCCGCGGGCGTATCAGTGACGTTTATACGGTTTATATGCGCGTGCGCTTGACCTCTTAAACAAGATTCTCGGGCTCAGAAACTTTTTCAAAAAGATCTATTATGATGATTACATGGCCGAAATAAGGTAAAATTTCCAGTCAAGTAAAACTTTTGTTACGGTTCTGGCTTCATTGCTAGGTATTATGAAGTATTGCTTCTTAGGAGGGGAATCGAAAGAAATAAACGTGGTCAATTTAGAGGTTTTAAAATTAGTCTGGTTGTGAATTCGTTTTTATATTAATTACATTACGATTAAACTTTGATATATTTGACCATTATCACTAAACCCGCCTTGAGATGCGCTCCGTTAATCGACAAAAGGGGTCGGGGTGATGACAAGCGTTGGCCAGCCAATGATGGATGTTCCTCTTTTAATAAAGCGAAACAATTATGGCTAATTTACAGAGTTTTTTAATGCGGAAAGTAATTAACGGAAAATCTTCCACAAAAATGGAAAAGAGAATTTCCCCCTTTTTGAATTTGTCTCGGGTTTTTTCTTTCATAGTTTCATAAATTTGCATTGGTGGGACGTGAATGAGGAAGAAAGCAGATTCCAGGATAAGATAAGGGTAAAAATTCGCCCAAGTCCGCCCACCCTAAGATGCTTTATCTCACAAATTTAAAGGGACAATCTGTGAACATCAGTTTCCCAAAATATAATTTTTTGCATGACGTAGGAAAACAACCCTAGTTTCATTTGTATGAAACGGAACTAATTTTAAGAAAGATTAATATCATACATTTCCTAAACGCATTTGGATAATTCAGATGGCGTTTTAAATAAGTTGAATTATACAAAAAGTACATGCTTTTTGTGATGAAATTTTTCAAGTATTCATTCAAGTTTCCCGGTATTCTTTATATCTGAAAAAATTATGGTGCCGAAACCCGGATTATTCTGGAGATATGGAGGAATGCTAGACCAAACTCTACTGGATCAAGTTATTCCATGGAGAACTTTGGAGAAGGATCAGCTCTCCTGGTTTCGTAAGAAAATTGGATCCATGAATGTATAGTATTGTCATGTTTCAAGATGTGTAAGAGCAGGCTTCAAAATAATTGATGACCATTCGTAAAAATATAGAAACTTGAAGACAGGTGATAGTATGTGCTTCAATATTCGGCATTTTCACAAAACGGGGGTGAAAAGGTTATAGTTGATACTTCATTGCATGAATTTCTTTTTGTGCTAACGTTAACCAAAGTGTTCTTTTACTCGTTAAATCGAAAAACGTTCGTTCGTGCGACTTTTCCTTGAAGGCGGATTTTAACGTTGGCTCTATTCTTATCGTTGGATGCAATATGTAGCCCAGAAGGAAAGGAGAAAGGGGGGAGGGTTTCTGTAAGAAAAGGAGCTCGTTTATCATGGCTGTCAGAGTCTAGACTTTAGAACCGCGTATCACTATCAACTACTAGTCTTTTATAGAAGAGCAAAATGCGAACTCGCGTTAACCGATTTTTTTCACCAGAGTGGAGATTCACAACAATTTGTACATACAATCGAAATATTAGTGCTTTTAGAATATTTAAACTTAAGTACGGTAACTTTATTATCATAGAGAAATATGCTTGCTACATTATGCGTATAATCAATCAATAGCCATATATTTTGAGGACGATAGTTCCCATGTTAATAACCACGAAATGAGCTATTACTATCTCTTGTCAGGTGTGGGATTGCGTCCTCTAAAATTTGGGCTATAATTAACACAACACACTGTCATGGCAAGAGGCAAATTTTCATGAAAGCTTCTTACGATGAAAATTTAATGGAGGCCACCATTTTGTCTGTGATCTTTTCGCTATCGCCATCTAGCCTCAATGAAGGGCATGGGAATCGTTACTTTGTTTCATTAGCCATATGGTTTAAAAGAAACAAATACGGGAGCATCATCCCCGATCTTACATTAATAATTATTTGAAGTTTTTGAAGGCTTTCAGTTATTATCTTAAAATAATAATAATGTTAAATTTTGATTGAACATGTTAATTTCTTGGTATTCAAAATAGCTATAGGAATTGCGATATATCTCTTGGCACAACCAAGGGTTAACATTTTCCTCCTAAAACAACTACATTTTTAATATTGCTATTCGAAATAGAAGTTGAGATGGCACCTCCTTGAAACTACTAAGTAAGAATTGAACATAGGTTTACCCTTATAAAACGCTTATTCGAATAGTGCTCTCGAAAATAGTATTTAAATAGTGGTCGTTAAGTCGTTGCACTTCGGTGAGATTCAACATGATTACCGTTTGCTTTATTAGAAAAAGTAAGGGTGGGGGTTTTCTTTTTCGCTTAGATGTCTGCTGCGCGTAGGGATGGGTGATGGGGTCTAGATGACACTGACAGATGACAGGGTGACAAAAGGGGAGTTCGCCCCAAGATGGATGGCTTCATCCCTTCCCGATTCATAAACGCTGTTTTGCAATTGAGGTCCCTCCAAGCACAATCTTCTACAAGTTCTCTTGTTTCATCGGACGGGAACAACCCGGACATCGGAGCTCTAGAACTTCTAGGCATTTTTTCTTTCCCAGTGAATGTCTTGTCTGAGTCTTTCTTTGGCGTTTCTCTGAGCTAGAAGCTCAGCGACAACGTCTTTTGTCTCTTATTTTCTGATAAATGACGCTAACGGTCGCGGGGGCGTTCGCAAAAAGTCGCCTTGTTTTCAAAAATCATTTTTCATCCGCTCGATTTCAGGCTGATGAATTTGTCTACCTAAAATAGGTTGAGCTTTAAAGGCAAGGGAAAGATAAAATCAAGAGATTTCTGATCGATTTTTGAAAAAATTATAAGACCTATCTGCATAGTGAAATAGTTTAGAAATATGCCTCATTTAAATCAAAAATAGTTACAGATTACAGCGGTAAATTAAAAGTTGTATCGTTAGTAGGGTCTACAATAGAAAGGGAGAACATAATGTTACAACGACAAAAGGTCGATGAGGGTGCTTATCTTTTTCTAAAGGGAATTATCTCGGTTTGTCTTCTTCAGTCTTTTATAGTCCATATATTTTCGGAAGAAGGCTTACCCTCCGAGAACCGTGATAAATCTCCGCTCATTAGTAGGGAAGGAATTGCTGGAAAACCCAACCAAAAGGATAGGATGCGCGGAAACCGCAAACCTTTCATGCATTTCACTGCCGCTAGATCGCGAGAACTTCTTATCGAATAGAACCGAGCCAGCTGTTTTCATAAACGTCATGTTTAGGTTTTTTTTAAAAAAGTCATTCATCGATCTGTATGTGATCGAATTAATAAATTACATGATTTCACCGATTGTAGTAACGGGAAATCAATGTAAGGATTATGGAAATCCCCTAAAATAACCGTAATCATTGGAAAGCACATAAAAATTTAGAAATCAGAAATCAGGTGTACAAAATTTTCGCGAATGACTAGCTCATCGCAGAAATGGTAAGGATCCAGTAACTGAAATGTTAAAATGAAACCGAAGTCATAAATCAACACCTGGCTTTACATTCAATTCTCAAAAACTTACGAAAATATTCTTGCCCGTTTTCCAAAGGGCCAAACAGTAAAACAGCACATTGTAGAGTTCTAGGGAATTATCTTATGCCAAAAAATTGCTCTGCACTTCATCCACTACATCCATGACCCCCCAATAGGAGATGAGCAAAATTCAGTATTGACCACTGACCACCACCGCGAAATAAATGAACCCCTCGGAAGTGAAAAGACGACGAAGATGGCGTGTTGAACGGTCAATCTTTTACTTTTTTTTCAATCGCAACTACTATTCCTGGACGCCGATCGCATAAGGCAAGTGCTTCCATAAATTTCTTTACTCCAGAGGAGAATAACAAGACACAAAAGTGTTACATTCCGGTGTGGATAGTTGTTAGACTACTACTTTTTCTTCAAGATACATCATTCCTGTAATGACATAGGAAAGGTAGACTGCAAAGGAGCGGGGCTTCCATATTAGGCTAGGTCCCTCGCGCCAAGAAACACCGCAAGCGTCAGTGTGAGTTGACTTTATATCAAAGGTAAAACGCTTGTTAACGATTTATACGTAACTTTAGCGTAAGGCATGGAAGTTAAACTTTATCTTCTTCTCGCTATTGGTGCTTAATCTATAGGCATTTTGTGTCATGAGTATGCTCAGACTCGAGGGATCCCTCGGATGACTCGATACCGAAAGTAGTCTACCCTTTTTTTCTCGTGAAATGATGAATGTTTATTGAACACAACAACTGCATAAGAATACGATATCGTGGTAATGTACAAACTGCTGGCCCTTAATTCTTCCTTCCTTATTTATGTGTCTTGGTTATATTGGCGATGCCGTATTTGGTTCATTGAACATAATACAACACAGCAACTGACAATCCGAACATGAACCATGTAGTTGCTCATGTGGCAAGGGGAACGTTTGCCCTAAAATCACGTGTATAGGCATAGTAGGCGGAGAGTGGCTTGGACTTGGATGTCGAGCGGTTTAGTCGTTGAGTCGGTCGTCGGTCTTAATGCGCTCCCGGAGCGAGAAACGATCTCATCACTCATCCTTTCGGCAGGAAGGTGGGTAGGAATGGGAGAATGGGTGACAGTCGCGCCCTCTAACGTTCGAGGTCATTAGTAACAAGTCGGGAAAACCAAAATATTACCTCTCCGTGTCGAGAAGATTATATAACCTTAAGTATCCAATGAAAACGTCGACCTTTTTGCCCTCATCCTTTCCCGCGCTTTGCGCTTCCGCATTTCATACTTACTCTCAACATTATCTTCCTCCATTTTACATATAAAATCAAATACTCACAAAAAGAAGTGGCAAAAACCTGCTGGCTCTTTACAACCACTTAATTTGACTTAATATCCAATTTCCAACAACAATAATATACCGGTAGTTGAATTGACAACCTACTAGCATCGAAATTCTCATTAAGAATGGCTCCCGCGGATAAAAAACGGCAATTTTCAACTAGGTGGGCGTTATCTCATTAGATTTGAAAAATATCATTTGTCTTTTTTAGCAATGCCTAACCGTTTGGATTTTTTAAAGCTTTCTAGCACCAAAAAATATTTTTGAATGAGGATAAAAAAGGTCTGTCCTCTCGTAATTTTTAAAGCTTTTCTCGTGATTACTCTATACAACAGTAACAAGGAGTATAAACCCATTAGTGGAAGCAGTATTTTTTTCCCAAAACAATCTCGCTTATGTTTATGCAATGAATGAAATATATCAACAATGCACGGGCCTTGATAGATATAGGAGGCAATGAAGGAAATAAATCGCATGCACGGGCCTTGGTAGATATAGGAGGCAATGATAATCTCTCTCTTTGCACGAGAGGTTTATCTTTAATATTTAAATAAATATAATTATTTTTAATTATTTTAATCTTCAATAATTAACATTACTAATAGTTAAATCGTTTAAAATAAAGTTATACCTATTATCATCTCAAACTTTGCTAATAATGACGTTTAAAGTGACGGGTACCCCTCTTGCCCGCTTTTTTCAAATTTGGGGTATATATACGATTCGTTTCCATTATAATAGTAAGGAAAAAGCGCAATTGCGAAAACCTTTGGTGGAGATCCCACCTTAGGGAGGCTAGACGTTTCTCGTAACCCTAGCTGATCGCCGCGTATATCCTAAAACCAAACGATGATAATGGAGTAGAAGCCAATGATACAGATTGGTGTCTATGTGGAATAGACGGTAGACCAGTGGATGGTGGTGTTAGAAGGCAGTGTAAGTGCAGACCGTTGTCAATGTGGGATTGACAAAGAACAGAAGATGGTGGTGATTAGAAGCCAGTAAGAACAGACTAGTGTCCGTGTGGGATGGATAAAGACCAGAAGATGGTGGTGATTAGAAGCCAGTAAGAACAGACTAGTGTCCGTGTGGGATGGATAAAGACCAGAAGATGGTGGTGTGAGAACTCAAGTAGAGGAGCCATTTCCGTGACTGTGAAAGCAGTTCGGAAATGGCGAAAACGTTTGCTCCGATACGCAAACTGCGAACGCGGTCACGTGGGTGTAACAACAGACAGACACACAGACACACAGACACGGCCGTTACAGAACCTCTCCTGGACTACGTCACACGGAGAGGTAAAAACCTCGACGCATGAGTTCCGAGCTCAGCTCAGCCGCGGTGAATAAAAAATTGCTCTAGACGAATTTTTTGGGGAAAAGTTAAGATTTATGATGGAATAGAAGTAGGGCTAGCGTTTTTCCACAGAGACTAAAATGGATGGATGATTCCACAAATTCACTTTCTCATCCTTAAAGGACTAATAAAGAAAAGCGAAAGTTCAGAAGAAAATACATAGTAGAAATCCTATCATCACTTCAAGAAACCGTGTTCCCAGCATAATACTTTCAGAGGTGAACTTCTCAGTCTTCAAGGAACCGTTGGCTTACGTTAATACTTTCCAATGGAAATCTTCCCCTTTACAATTCAAGGAACCGTGATTGTACGTTAATACGTTTTGAAAGTAACGCACATCGTTGTCCTTAAATTTTAGTTTGACCGTGATGATTCTAAGCCTAGTAGGTGATGGTAGAGAAACAATGAAAAATCAGGTTGGGTACGGAATGGTTTCTTCGCTACAGCGTTGCTGATAATGATTGATGGTCGGTCGGGCCAAGTGGGTATGGTGGATGTACGTGCCGGGTAAAAGCTTTTCACCCATTAGGCATAAATGCCGACGATATCTGGCTGACGACTGACGTGATGCATCGACGACGGAGCCACCCAAATTAGCCCCACCATTTTTCACCGGAGTCTCCTGACTCCCACTCCCATGCATGCTGGCAGAGAAAAGTAGAAAACGAAAGAGCGATCGTAAGGTTAGGTGGCGCTTTTACGTTTCAGTCCTTATAAGCCGTTACTTTTTTACTTACCCTCTCGACAATTCCTTCCCATCTTTTGGGATACTTTAAAGAGTAGGGACTACGGGGTCGACCCTAAATGTGCCTCTACGTTAATATCATCTAATAGGTGACACTAAAAATTAGATCAGACAGAGATCATGTGTAAACAAACGGGAAGGGGAAATTGCCCAATCAACGTTGTTCTAGCTTAGAAAGTTACTTTAAAACGGCCATTAAGGCACGGTGTCATCCAATGGACTACATTGGTGTTTTCCAAAGCTGAGTTTCAGAGTTGAAACACATTTTCCCTAAATGACTAATCTTTGTATGTGCATTTGTTTTTAATTGCAGAGAACTTGAGAGCGGTAAATATATTTTTTCATTGGCGCTGAGACAACGTGAATGACACGTCGGTTCTCCTACTGCCTCAAATTCTTTTATTTCTTTTTGCCTTTGAAATATGGTGTAAAATGTCGATAGTGCGAAGTGAAAGCCCAGTTGTCGTTCCCCATTCTGAGCTGCGATGGAAGATTGATGAGGACCAGATTTGGGGCAAAGCCTCTTTCGTGTTGCTTAAGCCAGCCATTCTATACTGACCTGGAGAGAATCAATCTTTTATAGTCATTACGAGGCCCGTGCGTTTAGCGAAAAGAGACATCTATCTGACCAGATGATGAGATTTTCACGTTACTATTTTAAGCCTGTTGAAAGCGCTAACTTCCCTGCCGTTTCACTTGCTCTTTTATACAGTGTAATTCAAAATTTTGATTCTTTAGTTTCGTGGCTCATACTGCTCTAACGCCGGTTTTATTTTTCTCTGATAAATGATTAGTGATATAAAAATACCGTATCCGAAAAAAACGGCAATTTACCGGGTAACAAACATTTAAAAAGGGCAGTAACATGCAGAATGGAAACTTAAAGTTATACGCTTATGAAACTCAGTAAACTGGCCTTTTCAAGATTATCGCTGAAAGAAAACGGTTCGAACCTTTGAAGAATGGTTGGTGAAGGGTACTTAACGCCTTGACATATGACACCCATTAAGCCCGTAGAGGGTTTTACGGGTCAAATCGGAAGGAGATTCCGTGAGCTGGAGGACGATTGCGCGCCACTATTAGTACGGTTGATAAGCTATATCCGTTCTTAGTGTTAACCGTCATCGAATGAATAGATATAGCAGAAGAGACGAAACCTTTGTCAACGCTGACCAGAGATACCGGTGGGCGATTGTTGTCCTCTCATTCTGGTAATTCTAGGACTTTGTCATTGGCACCATTAGGATTTAAAATCCTCCGTCTTTAGCGAAAAGACTTATTGTCCCACTTCGTTTGAAAGAGACATCGTAACATTTTTCAAGTGCGCGAAAAACCGAGGGGGAAGCTACTTAGGAAATCAAGTTTAGAAAACTTTGTAAATCACTTGTGAATTGACAGTGAACAACTTAGTTGCTGAGAAGAACGTCTCCTATAAAGAGGCCAAATATACAAAGTTTCAGAATCAGCGTAACTGAGCCTCCGTGGGTGAAGATTTTCAATCTATTTTATCTTGTTAGATCTACGGTGTTACTACACCTTTAAAAAGAAAAATCCCTTGAAGCATTGGTGACTACGAAGTGAAAATATTTTGCCAGAAAAGACATTGAAGGAGTCATTTCAAATATTCTTAAAAACTGCATGATCATGATCCTTAAAATGAACCTTCACAGTTTAAAATATCTTACGCTTAGACCCTCGAAAATGTTACTGTTGGATTAGGCGGAGACGGGCTGCCACGTCCATTTAAATAAAATGCTCTATATAATTTTATTGGAAATGCTGAGTCATTTGTAAAAAAAAATACTTTTTCCAACGAGTTTTAAAGTCACCTGGGTTTCAGTAGTTTGGCTGCGAATTTTAATGTATTCTTCGAGGTTCATTTAACACAGGAGCCAGGCAGTTACAAGCTCGGGGAGTATTTTCAGAGACGAAATGGTAGGCTTGTTTGTAGGTAGTCTTAAATACTGTAAAACTATATCCATATTGAAATGCTGGTTACACTTTGAACGTTACTATGAATATGTGGATTAAACAGGATGGTGAAGTCCTTAATCGTGATGAATTTTACATGGGCATATGTTATATTTTAGAAATAAAATATTTCTGACCATTTCTTCGATAGATTTTCGATATAACGTAGAAAGTAACCATTTCTTCAATAAACCCTGTATGTAACAAAAACCATTTCTTCAATAAATCATGCATATAACAGCAAACATTTCTTCCAAAAATACTGAAATGAAACCATTTCTAAAATAAACAATGGTTGAAAACCCAAACTGTTTTCGCACGAGAGACACAATTAGCAATCCTAATTAATAAGTTGTAGTTAAAAGCTCAGCGATCCTGGTTTGACTAAAAATTTACGAAATTTAGACGAGTTTTGCACGACACTAGCTGCTACATTTTGAATTAAAATATAGACGATGCGGACTTAATGCATGGGTAATTAAGTCGGGTGTATTATCTCTGATCTGATTTCACGATTGTAGCGTTATACTTTCTCAGTCCATTAAGACACACGGCTTACAAATATTTTCCCGAATAATAAACCATTTCTCTATAGATACGTGAACTAAATTTGTTCTAGTGTTGGCTTTCCATGGACGAGTACAGTTTGAAGTTACAATCTTTGTTTAAATTTCTGGGTTGTGAGTCGGACTGAAGTAAATACTAACCATTGTCCATTCCTACTTCTAAAATTAAATCTATCCCTGATGCTTAGCTATCGATATTACAAAATGGACATTTTTCCATTCATGATATTTAACTTATTTGGAATGACAACAGAGGTGTGTTATTTGCAGTACTATTGTATTTGAAGAGAGCTAGCTAGCGTGCTTATAAATTAGGCGTATAATCGGCCCCGAGTAAAATTAACTCAACGATTTCACGCGCCTTGTTTATGAAACGTCTAATGAAGCGCGCTCTAATTCGATAATTTATCCAGTTAACTCCGCGCAAAGTCCTCTCCGATGGGACACTCCGAATAATACCATACCGGAGATCATCGACTCACTTTGCTGCTTAGATATAACTACCTGCCAAGAACCAAAGTACAAACGTACCTTCTATTATAAAGCCGATGTCACACATGAAACTCGTCCGTAAAAAAGAGGTAAATTTGTTCAAATTCGGCTACCTATGAAGAAATTACATTTGGCCTCTCGTTGTGCTTCAACATTTTAATGAACACTTTACGTAGATTTTCCAAGATATTCTGACAAACTAAAAAAATCAACCCTATAAGTTGGGCACTTGATGCTTTTGTTATTTCCTTGTGGTGAAAACAGAATTAAGTGCAGCTACTTCCTTTAATTTGGACATTAACTAAGCCTCTCATTACCACTTCTGATAGTTAGAACGTGTGATGTTATGGTGCTGCAAGTATGTTTCTAGTTTTGTAAAGTGTCATTGGCTTGACATATTCGCTCTTAAGTCCCTCGTGTTGAATAACATTTTGACCATCCGGATTTAATATTACTCCAACCCCCAGCCCCGTACTTTTAGAAGACGTTGTAGTTGCTCGAGCAGATCGCGAAGGGGAAATCTCCAACTAGCTGCGGTGGCTTATCGTCTTCCCAGGATCGCTGACAGCCTACTGTTGCTAATTTATCATTGTCATTATGAGCGAGCTTTTCTGCCACCTTTCAGAATTAACAAGAAACCTTTTAAACTAATAACACGAGCTACTTAAGAGAGTAACTCAACTATACCATAAGTGAATAATCACACCAAATAAGTTAAAGCAATGCCTTTGAAAATTATTGATTTCTATTTAACGAACGATTTTTATTATGTTTTTTAAAATACTCTGTCTCATTTTACTCTATTAATCAATATTTGAGCTAATCCCCACTTGCAAGGAAGAAAACTACATTCGGATCTAACAGTTCCTAGTGCTTTTATTTTCATTGCGGAATAATGTCTACAATGAAGTGAATTTTTTAAAATTATACAATAACTGGTTTTTTCCGTTTCATTTAAAACCATTCTACAACAACATGATCGGGTTTTATTTTACTATTGAAATTATTTCAGGTAGTATGTCTTTACTAGGTAAGAGTAACGAAGACTTTAGAATTCCTTTAAATTAGTAGGGGTAGCCATCAACCAGTTGTTAATGAATTTGGCGATAATTTTGTCGATCGGAAGGGAAATTTCAATTTAGTACGGCTCGTCCATTTCACTAGAACCATTAAACTTTGGCATTCCCTTTTCATAAAGGACCCAAATTAATGTTTTAATACTGATAACGCAGCGCCCGACGCATTCGTCTATTTTCAAGGGATGCTGACACTTCATCGAACTACTTCGATTAAATACGAACGCGGTAACAGACAAGCAGAAGCGTCCAGTCTAATACCTCTCCGTGTCATCATCGTCACTGGGAGTGGTTAAAATCGTTCTCTAGCGTAAGCCTTAATCCACGACCAATTTTTGAAATTAAATATATGGTTTCAAAATAAAAACAAAATCAGTATTGTTTTCTTTTGAATACCGTGATATCAAACTAAATTAATTGGATTTCACAATTAACGCTAATTTGCACTTGGTTTCAGGCTCCCTTAGTACTACGAAGTATATTGAAAGAAAGAGTAAATTTGTACGATGATCGGTCGTCCGTAAAGCTTATTGGATGTTTCCGGTTGAAATACTCTTCCGTTATAGTTAAGAGTAGGACGCAATGGGTTGGGAGGTCCGCCTGTCAGTCGGCATAATTAGTAGGAAGGGTGCGTGATGATTAAACGATTCGTTTATGAAGAGAATGCACCATCTCTAAGGCTGCAGCTTCCCTTTTCAATATGGCACCGTAAAAGATTCATAATGCTGTTATAATATAGCATTTATGTAAATGTAAACCTCCCGCAACGAGAGGTAAAGTAAAAAATATATAGTAGGCCTAAAATAGACAAAGACACCTAGTCTGATAAGATAACAAACAACACATATAAGCTGGCCCGCGAGCGCTTCAGAGTCAGTCCTGTAATGATCATGAACGAATAATTTTATCTAAACTTATAGAAGTTCTGTGTTTGCCTAACCCGCTAACATAATATGGTGTCAGAAGTTGTCCTCCGCGACCTCTAAACCCGCCGCTTTCAACCCGGTCGCGATAATGTCTTCAACGTCGTTCAAGAGCCCGGAGCCATTCAACCCCGATGCAAGTAACCCTGCCACATCATGGGCGGAATACCTCAATAGTTTCAAAATTTACGCGCTAGCCGCTAGATTGGGCACTGAAGATCCTCCGGTACAGATTGCCATTTTTCTCCATATCCTTGGCCCAGCGGGACGACGTATATACGACACACTCGACATCCCAACACCGCCGATCCTCACGCTCGACAGAATCTATGCAGCGCTCACCGCCTACTACGCAAGAACCTCAATGCTTCCCGCTATATATTCATCACGTCAAAACAAAGTCTCAATCAGCCATTCGATGCTTTTATCACCGACATCAAAACCAAGGCCCGCCAATGCGAATTTGGTGACTTGACGTCTTCCCTCACATGCACACAAGTTGTGATCGGAATTCGCAACGAGGAATTGCGCAGAACCCTTCTGGCAGAGTGCACCCTAACGCTCGATCAGGCCATTGCCAAATGCCAAGCCCACGAATCTGCTACAAAGCACGCAGAAGCAATCACGATCCCTGATGCCGTGGCCCCAGCAATGACCTCGACCGTCGACGCCATTCAACGAGGAGGCCGACGACCGCAGCGGCCTCCGTACCGCAATCGTAGAAATGACCAACACCACCAAGCTACATACAATCCGCGGCCTTTTGCCACCCAGTTGGCACCAACCGAACGTCCAGCAACGCACCGTCACCATCTATCACACGGTCAGCACCGTAGGCCACCTCCGCCGTCAAACCCGCACGCAACTCGACAAAGACGCTGTACCAATTGCGGAAATGGACACCATCCTCAGCATCAATGACCAGCACACAATTCTCAGTGCTACCAGTGTAACCGCAGAGTTCATTGGGCCTCACACTGCCGTTCGCGCGGAGTCAATGACGTATCCACATTCAGCGATCCAGACTACCTCGACGACCCTTATCCCGGCTCATACCCCGACGACGGTGAACCGTTTCACCAAGAAACCGACAGCACATAATATTGCAATGCGCTCACACTCCACTGCCATGACATGAGCACACCTTTAGCCCGGAGCGAAGAATGGCTCGAAACAGTCTATTTTGCCAATTTCCCGGTCACAATGAATATAGACACCGGCTCACAAGTCAATATTATTTACACTGGGATATACGATTTATTCCCAATTAAACCTCGATTACACAAACCGCCATACACAGTACGAGCGTACTCGGGTCACAGCATCGATGTCATAGGGGTGATCTACGTCCGATGTTCTACGTTTGCCGCCGGATCCGACCAATGTTTTTACATTACCCCATGGGAAACCATGCCTATCCTGGGAGTTAAAGCTTCAGTGGATCTCGGCCTCATTTCACGCAACATAAACCCACGACAGGATAGGCTGAGTCACGGTTCGAAATGGGAGATTCAGACTCGTCCTCCACAAATAACCAAGACCGCAAACGTAATCCAAGAGCAGAAACCACAACAAGTCACTCCAATACCACAGGCACGTCAAACGCCTGCTACAATCGCAACACTCAGCCAACCTCAACGCCAGCAGCTGATCAAGCACGGTCCAATTCCTCCCCCACACATCATTGACCAGGTGTCGCCTCAGGATATCATACAGAGGTACCAAGACGTTTTTGACAGAATCGGCAAACTCCCCGGAAAGCACAAGATTCACCTGAAGCCCAACGCAATTCCATCAATCAGTGCACCCCGCCAGATACCGCAGGCACTCCAAGAACCGGTATCACAGGAACTACAACGTCTTCAAGCCCTTGGAGTCATAGTCCCTGTAACAGAGCCAATAAATTGGGTACACCCGATGGTCGCAATCAGACAAGAACACAAACCAGTTCCTGTCCGCATCTGCCTGGACCCAAGGAATCTCAACAAAGCAATTCGCCTAGAACCGTACCCAACACCAACGGCTCAAGAAATCTTCTCGAGCCTGCATGGCGCCGAGATATTTACCGTCTTAAATGCTCAAAGTGCCTTTTGACAAGTCGAACTGGATGAAGAAAACTCGTATCTATGTACAGTCCCGGACAAAAGTTTCTGGACATTTTCATTTGGCTGCCATTTTGTTCCTATTTGAGCTAGAGTAACAAAATAGGATTTTCTAAATAGGTTTACTTCTCACAATTATTTTAAAATTACAAATGACACTATGGCGCTAATAGGGCGTTAGCCATAGCGGAAATAGTAAAGCCCCCCGATAATGACTTTACGAAATAATGCTTCGAATGGATCAGAAATGCTATCGTTGCACGCGTCTTGTCACGTAGAATCCGAAACTGTTTTCAAATTGTAAATCGGTTCAGAAAATCAAAAGTTATGACAAAAAACGTGACGTTCAAAACAATAGCAAATAAGCCTAACAATTATTAATTTTATCTATATCAACTTAGCTCAGTATTAAATATTACGATCAGAAAAACAAGATGCTCCAACCCGAGAATTTTTAGGTCCACACTGACATATGAGAAATGAGAACTTATGAATTAGACTCAGTCTTCAGAAATGGAGGGTTGTTGGTGGCAGTTTGTAAACGTCTAAATATTTAGAGATTTGGATATGTTTAATGATTTTTATAATTTCCTAGTTGCTAATACAGTGGGTGGATATTTGGGGATAATTCTTTTGACGGATATTTTACGGCAGACGGCGTTATCTGTTGAATCGCTATTAAACGTTGGACGAGCCGCGGTATTGGATGATGGACAGTGTTTCAAGAATATAATTTGAGAAAGTTTAAGGAGCAAAATAGGTGGCATGACTAAAATACAGGTGTAACAGAACTTATTTGACGTTCGGTAATCAATTTTTGGACGCCTGAGAATTGGATGTTGAGAAATGCTCCGAAAATAATATTGTGGGAATAATATTTCGACGGAAAATTCATGAGGATGGTTGAGAAGACATTGTTCAATTCAAAGTGGATGAGAATGGTTTGAATTATAATAATAATATATATACAGGTTAAATTATTCGCAAGTTCTTATGACATGAAAATATTTTACGACGTGGATAATTTTAACATATTTCGCGCTTTCTCGGCTTTACTCTGCAAGTTTCTTATTCCCAGCACATTTTAAACGTGATAACTATCCCTTTAAACTTTACTTAAGAATTTGGTTTTTTGAAAATTATGGCTGTTTTTGGAAAATAGAGCAAAAAAGAGACAGAGGCCCTACAAACGATAAAAAACACAGCGTTTGCAATTGTGTCGTGTTTCAGCGTATGAAGGTTGCTCTATATATTTTTTAGCTTAGAGTAGACCAGTTTCAATGATCATCGGAAAACAATCAAACTCAATAGGGCGTACTTTTCTTACTATAATAATATAGTCGGTAAGCGCCTTGGTTTGTGACATTGAGAATTTAGTATCTAAATTTTACTATCGCTAATTTGGCAAAAAACTAAATTGACTCTGCTTCCATTAATAACCTTGACTATTTCCCCTAAAATAATTTGATATTATTCTTTTGTAGTTTAAAGTTTACGTTTCATAATCTATATGGATAGAGGGACACTTAGATATACACAATAATCTTAGACGCCTTGGATTTTTTACTTGAAATGAGAAATTTAACGGGCGCCCATGTATAGAGTTAAATACCATTTTCTTGCCCTGTCAAACGTTGAAGCTTCTCCAAGGTTGTTCGGATAGAGATTTCATTATATTTATGTATTTTTTCGCAGATGAAGTTTTACAGAAATTATATCATGAATATTTAGAAAAGAATTCATCTTGAATATTTAGGAGAATTCCCACATGAATATTTAGGAGAATTCCAACTTGAATATTTAGAATAAAAAATCCATCTTCAATCTTTAGTATTTACAGAGTAAAAAAAAACAACCGGCGTTGCCCATCGAGATATATTATTACATTTCAGGCCGCCATTTTTAACGAAGGTGGAAAATCGAGCTTCAAAAGACATGAAGTCGGTCTTACGGAAATTGGGAACCAGTGTTTTAGATGTTATAGATTCGGTTGAAACACGTAGACGCCGCCATTTTTCAAGATGATGAGGAATTGAAAAAAATCTAAGAGCCCGCCTACTGCCTTTGAGTACCGTCCCTGCAAAATTTCATACCTCTAGGTAAAGATGTTTGGACTCGGAGTAGATTATCAGTCAAATTGTAACTAGAGATGTTAAGCATACAAGTTACTGAGGTTTAAATAGGCGTCCTTGTGATTTAAGTTAAAATTTCGAGTTTAAAATTAAACTTGTTGTCTTAGATTAGTGGCGTCTTTCAAGTTTGAGTAATAAATGGTTTAGAGAACACTTTAGGACACGGGTTTGATTTGTTGGTTTTCGAGTATTGTTTCCGGTTGTAGTATACTTTTGTCGGTTTATTTACTTTTGCTAAAAACACAATAGAGGTTTGCGTGCAGTTCAATGTCGCCATTTCGGTTATTGGAAGTAATTACGTTTTAAATAAGATCACCGGACAACTTTTGTAATGAATTTTAAAAGAACAATACGATCATATTTAATGCTTTTTTATTAAAACTTGATCAATGAAAAAACAGTTGACATCGCCAGTTATTATTTCAGTTCTGGGAAAAACTTAAACTGAAATATAACAACACTATGATTGTTTTTAATTATAGGTCTGTTCTAGTTAAGTTTCTTCTCGAGTTTCTTAACCTACTTCTTGGAATCTCAGAAAACATTTTTTAAAAATAAAATTATATTCTTGATTTTAATCAAATGATTTTTTAAAAAAATCGCTTGATTTATGTCAAACAACCCTGGAACAGAGCACACAAATTAGACACTCGAGCAGTTAGAATGTGTAGTCTTTACGAATGATAAACGTTTCGTCGTCGGGCACAATGGCTAGGTAATTTTTTAGAGGATGGATGTGAACCAATTTATGCCCATCCACTCGAGCACTCGAAAGGCTTAATGTGGTTTAGTAGGGTAAAAGTCTTAAAACGGAAGTTAAAGAATGCCATTTTTTAAAACTCAAATAATAGAATTTATATGATGCCTTTCATAATTTCTCTATTAGGTGATGAAATGATCTTCAAAAAGCTGCGATATCAAATTATGAATGGTTTTAGCATTTTTCAAATATTATAATTTTTATTAAGCGCTATTATTGCTATTTTAGAGGAAACTTTCCATATATTTCTATGTAAATATTGTAATAATATTGTAAAATATAATGTTTACCATAAGTTCTACCGCTAAAAATGTTAAAAATCAATTTCTATTTATGTAAAAAGGCGGATCTCAGTCCGTTTTTCCTTGCAAGGGTTTTTAACCTACTCGGTATCATAGGAGCATGGATAAAGAATTCGCGCGAGGAAATTTGTTTTCACACTATAGGATAGGCAACTCCCCTATTTCTGACGACAGCTTATTCTGTATAATCTGATTCAGCTTGGGTTGTCAGCACGCGCAAAGCTGGGTCTCTATGTAACGTAGCTTTGTGCGTGATGACAAGAGACGAAGAAAATAATGATTCTCTGGATTTAAAATATCCGCGAGTTTTAGCTCAAATGTATGGGCGGAAATTCTAGTAGGCTTCGGAAAAAGTTGGAAGTGCCTCGACTGTCGAGTGTCGACTTCATAGTAGAGCCAGTGACTTTTAAAATTTCAAGTAATACTAATTTAGACTATTAGAGAAGGATGTTAGAGTTACTATTATAAATATTTATTACGTTTCTAAATCTTTTGGGAATCTCAAGAAATAATTTTCGCTATTTTTAATAGCACAACGTTCCTTGATAATGTTTGAACGACCCACCAATTGATTACATACGACTATGCACGTATTTGAAACTAAAGCCTACAGGTCCGTGCATTTGAGATAAAAATCTCGCGGATATTTATAATTCTTTTTTTTTCTTCGTCTCTTGTCAGCACGCACAAAGCTACATAACACAGAGACCTAGCTTTGAGCGTGCTAACAACCGAAGCTGAAAATAGAGTATATACAGAATAAGCTGCTGTCGGAGATAGGGGAGTTGCCTATCCTATAGCGTGAAAACAAATTTCCTCGCGCGCATTCTTTATCCAAACCAGAAGGTTGAAATTTAGCAAAGAGTTTCCTGAGACCCCGTGAATGGTATGAGTAATTCTAAAACTCCCACAAGTGTTCTTTCAGTGCTTGAACTTATTTTTTCCCTTGAAATGAATGAAAGTCAACGAATTAATTAGAAATAGTCCAACGCCTGATCTATTGCACGACCGGAATGCTGAAGTGTTTCGGATTATATTGATATTGTATTTTTTCTATGATGGGGATAATTATCGGGGGGTTTTCACTTTTCTCGGATAGGGTTAACAACCGAGGATTTTGTCTGGGGATGGGGGATGGGGGATTTTGTGCAATTTCAGTTATGGGAGATTATGCCTGGGGTTCTTTGTCTTGGAAATGTTAAGTCCGTTTACCCGTGTGAATCGATAAAACCTAAAAGCTATTTTTCAGTTCTAATATGTAAATCCAGATAGCGAACAGGTTTTGAACACACTACCAGCTGTTTATACGTCAATCAATCCTGTATCGCGTTTTTTGCATAAGTAAATAAACCGTCGTAAGTATACTAATTTAGAAATTAGTACTGGAAGACCAATAAATCAAACCCATGTTCTACAATGCCCTATATACCATTTGTCACTCAAATTTCAAAGACACCACTAATCTAAGACATCGAGTTTTTTTTTACATTGGGAATTTCAATCTAAATCTTAAGGACGTCTAGTAAAGGTCAGACACTTTTAGGCTTAACATCTATAATACCATTCGTTATAATTTGAAACTATTCAAGATGTATTTTTTTCCAAGTATTCATGATGCATTTTTCTCTATATATTCATGAAGAATTGTTTTCAAATATTCAAGATGGATTTTTCTAAATATTCATGATAGATTTTTTCTTAGTTATCATGATTGATTTTTCTAAATTTTCATGATGAAATTCTTGAAAATCTTCATGATGAGATTCTTAAAAATATTCATGATGAGATTCTTAAAAATGTTCATGATCAAATTTTCAAAAATATTCATGATTAAATTTTTCCAAATATTCATGATTAAATTTTTCCAAATATTCATGATAAATTCCTGAATATTTTCATTAGTGAATAAACGTAAATCGTAACATCATCTCCAACGTAGGCAGGCACTTGTTTACCGTGATTATACACTTTGGCGTGCTGATGAATTAAGTGACTGCCATGCTGCAAGCTTAAAAAACAAGGCAGCCAACCTTCTCGGAAATAAAATACAAAAACAATTTTTTTCTCGTTTCATGAAGCCCCGCCCCTATTATTATTATTATTATTATTATGATGTTGATGACTGTGTAAATTCCAATGAACTACTTATATAGTTTTTTATATACACATTAAAAATCCATTTCATTCATTATTTGAAGACTACTTTTTTAATTAACCTTAGATTTAACAAAAAATATATGACATTCTAATTTCAAAAGTGGTGTTGTCTAATTTCAAAAGTGGTGGAAAAATTAAACTTCCAGACAAAAGGAGGAGTATTCGAATATCAATATTTTCATGTCATTAGGACAAGTGAGTCTTTCTAATTTAAATAATATAATAATTCGAACCATTATCTTCGGAGATTACCATCCATTTTACAATGAGAATTAATAGTCGCATCCTTCTTCAAGAATTTGTTGTTGTTACATTCTTCTCTAATTCATGTCATCGTGAATCTTCATTCCCGATTCTCCGCTACATTTCCATGGTAGACACGTCACCTATTCTGCAAACTGGAGTTCTGCCACGATATTTATTCTCCTAGCACTCAAAACATTTCCTAACAAAATCCAACAAAACATTTTTATACCGAAAAGACACCCAAACATTATATACCGAAAAGACACAAAAACATTAATCATCGAAAACCCACCCACCCGGAAGCTACACAAAATACTTTTTCTTAAAGAGCTTAAAACATTTACTTCAGAAAGAATTCAACCCAAAACTCAAACTTCGCGCATTATGGAATATTTGCAAAATTTTTAATGTCGAAAATCCTTCCACTTTAGCAATCACAACTTGCTTATTATTCCAAATTCACAGACTTAACACTACCCTGCACACAAATCCAAAATTTCTACTTTCTAAAGCGCCATCCAAAACCGTTATTTCTAAGTTGGAACCCTATTGTCCTTTTAAAATCGAGACCCTACTGGCAATTAACTAATAAATCGCCACATTACTGAACGTAATTCTTAAAACCTCATTTCTATAATTTCAGATTAAAACTATGCTATGGCGTGAACATCCTGTTTTTCTGATCGTAATGTTTTACTACTGAGCTAAGTTGATATAGATGAAATAATTAATCGTTAGGCTTATTTGCCAATGTTTTTAACGTCACGTTTTTGGTCATAACTTTTTATTTTCTGACCCGATGTTCAATTAGAAAACAGTTTTGGATTCTACGTGACAAGACGCGTGCTACGATAGCATTGCTGATCCATTTGAAGCATTATTTCATGACGTCATTATCGGGGGGCTTTACTATTTGTGCTATGGCTTACGCCCTATTAGTGCCACCGAGTCATTTTTAATTTTAAAATAATTTGGAGAAGGCAGTCTATCTAGAAAGTCCTATTTTGTTACTCTAGCTCAAATAGGAACAAAATGGCAGCCAAATGAAAATGTCCAGAAACTTTTGTCCGGGACTGTACCTAACCAAGCTAACCAAGGGGTTCCTTTGGTTACGGTTCTGCAGGCATTACCTCGAGGTAATAGTATTACCTCCGTATTACCTTTCAATAAGTTCTTTTTGTTATTTTAATTTGGGCTCGAGGTAATAGTAGTTAGGTTTCTTTAGGTATTACTTAAGCTTTAGTTAGTACCTCGAGGTAATAGTATTACCTCGATATTACCTTCCGTTAGGTTCCTGTTGGAATTACATTGAGGTAATAGTTTTAACTCGGCATTACCGGTCTTTTAGGTTTTCAAAAAATTGAGTGGGGGAAAATAGGGTCAAATCTGCTGTTTCATAAGAAGGGGTAACGGCCGGGAAAGAGACCGAGTAGAAAGCAGAGTCCAGAAAGACGAACCCTTTCGCTTTACAAAAGACTGGTTTAGCGCCTGAAAGTCCATTATCCACCGAAGATCCTCTTATTCCGAAGAGATATAAATCAACCCTGATGGAAAAGGATGAAGAGAGTCAATTTACGCTTGAAAAAACAGGAGTTCCCAACGAAACCTTGGTTTCTGAAGCCTTTTTGGAAAGTAGTGGATCAAGCGAAGAACCCGCAGAGTAACGCTTATAAATATCCTTATCGGGGTAAGTAACGTCTGTTTTAAATTATATAAACCCTATGTAAAATATAACAGCGCTATTATAATTTTTTTCATGTTAGTGATTCTTTGGAAAGAAGGAAATTATATTCCCCACCAGAAGATAAAAATTATCTTCGAAACTGTTCTTTTGTTGAATGGTTCGGCTTTCGGTCAGGGGCTCACAGGGCTAGGCTTTTGGAAAAAAGTGCGCAATGTATCTGGTTTAAGTCATCGGACTCCCGTAAGTCTGAGAAGTCGATTTTCCGACCACATTCAAAAAAGAGTAGAGGTATTATATAGCTATATTTAATGTAATGTAGGTTTTTTATTTCTCAAGTTTAATATCAATAGCGACCACGAGCCTCGAAAAGGCAATTAGTCGCCTTGTTCGATCCGAAACGTGTTCTCGACTACGTCAAAAAGTTGAACCTTTCGTGCAAAGCAATGACGTTTGTTTCGTTTGTTTGAGTGATTTCAAAGCATCAGGAAATTTTTACAAAAACGAGTTGGATGACGCCTTAAGCTGCACCACTATCCGATATGTGTTTCTGTCATCCTCGACAGGTCAAAGTCAGCATTTGGAGTACTTTCAAGAAATCTTGTTTAAATGTCAGGAACGTCACCACATTCAAGAAGTGCTCTACCATATTGCTTTGGACAGTAGCCGGCAGGGTTGGCACGCTGGTATCCAGTCCGGTTTTATCCACCTGGATTAAACCGGTTTAAACCACGATGAAAAATCCAGTGGATTTTTCAAAAAATATAATAATAGAGTACAGCGCAGGCACCATAAAGGATACGTTTGACCCACATGTCTTTACCTCTTTATTTCATCGAAATGGTCGATTCCCATACATTGTGGGTTAGTTTGACGCGCCCTCCTCCCACTGAGGGAGACCTAGGATTTTCCGACCCGATATGGGTCGGGTTGGAATGAAAAATCCCGATTAAATCAGAGTCCCTACTCATCTCTAAGGGAAATGACTACAGTTTTATCAACTTGTATACATGTACAATAAAAATGATTTGGCCTATCAGAAGACATCAAGCGCACTTAATGTAAAAAAGAAGTGCTAAAATTAAGCACTAGAGAGTAGTTTTAAAAAAGCCATATAAATCCAATAAAATCCGGTTTAAACCAGCAAAAAACCCTACCAGTGGCTTTTTCAAGAAAAATCCGGATTTTTGCCAACCCTGGTAGCCGGCAAGACGGGAATTACCTTTTATGGTCCATGAAAGGCTTGAAACAATCCGGGATGCCAAAGCCTCACCAGAAATATTATCCTAATAGTTTGGGCAATTTCGGTAACTTTGTATATAAGACTAAAATTCCAACAATGGATAGAAACACGGAGATAACTCTACTGAAATTTTACTCGAAATGCCATTCTTTCGTTCACGCTAATGCTACCCCCCCCCCCAATAGTAGAACCACAAGCATCGGCTCTTTTTTTGAAAGCAGCCACTCTCGGTTTTCGAAAGAAAACGAATGTAGCCATTACAAAGATATGTAAAGAGAAGGAAACAATTTTAAGGCAAATCGAATTGTTAAATCGAATTTTGGAAAAATTTTCAATAGATTCTGCCGCTGGCGTCGCTCGATTAGAAGCTATATGTTCAATTTCTGGATTTTTGAATCCCAGTGAAGTAGCTGCTTTGTGCACCACCGCCTTAATGGAGAAAAAAATTATAACGCCAAACACGCTTTACGCCATATCAGCCGAAACTTTTAAAGCTCCGTTGCGAAGCTCTTTTCGTTCCATATATGAATTTAGTATCTCATCACTTACTTAAACTGACGGATATGCTGGAAAATAATGGCACCGATTTTTTGAATATCACGACAGGTAATATAACATAATTAGGTAGCAAAACGTAATCTAACAAAACAACCAAGTGTAAGAAGGATCAAATATTCATAGAACCAATATTTTTAATTTTGTCGCCTTGAGCTAGAGAAGTATTATAAGAATCTTATCCAATAGGATATAAAAGCCGTACAATAACTAACGATTCTAAAAAGTTGAATAAGTATTTCTCTTTTCATTTTGGATGATTTAATTACCGTGGAAGCGGGAGAAGCGGTTTTGTCCTATTTTCTGTATGGAAGGAGCGTAAGAACCATATTTTCGAAAGGATTCAGCTCGAATTTATGTAATGACTTGGGGTTGAAGTGGAGCACGTTTCCCGGAACGACATGTTTTCCTGAAATTGAAAAATACCTCGCTGTTGACGAAGGGAATAAACTATGCTATTCGTGTCATTTTCCTTACGCGGAGCATTTAGACGCGAAAGGTTTCCACCAAAATATTAAGTTTTCGATAATATTTCGTCTTGTCGCGATCATAACCGATAGTGAAAGCAGCAGAAGTTTGTGCCTATATGTTATCGAAAAGATTTGTGCTGACGTAATAATATCTTACGGGAGATATTCAAGACGTACTAGAAATTTTGCGGAGACGAGAGTGACCTTAAGACATTTCAGTAATCGAGTAATTAATAATTCCATACTCTTTGCCAACCTTCTATTCTCATTGGAAAATTCGTACTTAGTAAACAGTCGAGGGGTCCTTTGGCTACGCACCGTTATTTCACAGTATCTTAGTCAACAGAATATGAAAATATTAATAGCGAGGTTAGGCGTTACTCTCGAAAAAGAGTTGCTTATTTTTTCCATTAGCGCCCGAAACAGTTTTAATTGTGACAGTTTCGGGATTTAACAAAGAAATATTATTAATTGAAACTGTTGATTTATGGAATAAGGCTGTCGTTGAAGTATTTGGCAGTTGTAATAAAGAAAATTTAATGTTTTTAAGCAGATATGTACATAATTTACATATTCATGAGTTTGAAAGCCTGGATTATAACGGCACCCTCCGTGACACAAATAGTAGCCAAAATCTAAATGCAGAAATTATGAAATGTATAATAAAAAAACATTACACGCCATTATATTTATAACTAATATATATCGAGATTACGCAGACCTTTTTTAAAGCTTGTTTAAAAATAAATAAATTCTTATTACTAAAGTTGCTGCATTTTAGTTTCAGTTATATATCACCAAATGGTTACACTATTAACCATAGCAGTCATTTTGAACAACCTTAATTATAAACAGAGGAGATAGTTTTTGACTAGGCTTATCTCACCTTTTAATCAGTCAAACATTATTTAAATGCCAAATTACACATACCTTACGATTTTGTTAAAATGGGTAAACACGTAATTACGAACCTTTTAGAGAAACCAAAGGTTCGTATTAAAGAGGCAACACTATTTAACCTATTGTCATTTGAGTCTTTAGCATGACCTAATGTCATTTTGTAGCAGACAATCGAGCATTGGCCCTTATCTGTGCAGGATCTTTAGAGCCTGCATTGCTATGGCGCATATACCGGACATCTGGAAGCGCTCGAAGGTTATATTTATTGGGAAGATGAGCTATCTTGAAGCTAAGGCATTTAGACCCATTTGTCTTACCTCCTTCTTTCAGAGGTCACAAGTCACTTTGAATTGTCTTGACGGCCATCGAGTTCAAGTTGATGTCCTTGGCCATCTTCTTTGATATTTAGGGAGCCTTTGATCGGGTCTCTATTGAAGTTGTACTTCGCGCAGCGGAGCGGTTTGGTATTGACGCCACTTTGTGTCGTTGGATACACTCCATGCTCAGGCGTCGTAGGGTGACTGCGTCTCTTCTCGGGGAAACCCTGGAGATCTCCACTGACCGTGGCTGTCCTCGGGGAAGGGTTCTTTCCTCTCTTCTTTGGTGCCCAGTTGTGGATGAGCTTCTAGGTCGACTCTGGAAGGTGGTGAGGTGTCACTGCTTTGGCTATGCGGATGACATCGCAGTGATTGTCAAACGGAAGTTCCCTGCCCTTGGGCTGTAAACTGGATTTACACTAGGATTATCAGGCCGGTTGTCTCCTATGGAGCTCTTGTCTGGTGGTGCAAGGTTACCTTTAAAAGAGGCGAAGATGAACTACGCAAGCTTCAAAGGCTGGCGTGCATCTGTATCAAGGGATCTTTGAGAACAGCCCCCACAGGTTCTCTGGAAATTCTGCTCAATATGCTTCGACTCCACCTCTTTATTGAGGAAGAAGCTATTATGGGAGCCTTAAGGCTCAACAACCACGGCTGGTGGAAGCCCAAGCTATGGCACTTTAGTCACACCGAGCTCTTCAGTGAGTACAGCAGTCTTGAGCCATCATTTTTTGGACTGCCATTACTACCTTTTGGGGAAATCGTAATTTTCGGACTTTTATTTTAAAAAATGAGCATAATGAGGTAAAAAATGGTTTTTATTTTGAAATATTTTTTATATTTAGAGTTTTTGGTAAAAGAAATAGTATGAATATTAAAGAAAAACAAATTAATTATTTCCTTTGCTTCTTGAATGGCGGCAAGTGGTCGTCACTGGATGATTCACTTTCATTTGTACCTTTAAGTTTTAAAAAAAAACTATGATTAGTACTCATCATGGCATTTTATTACGCATTCGCTTAACTTACCCTTTTTTTCATTGTTTTAGTTTTTTTAACCTTTTTTTTGCCTATTTCCTTGGCCGTCTTTCATACGACGTTGTCGCGATGTTCAAATCCAGCTCTTTTCCCGGTGTGGAAGGTCGGGAAGGATCTTCTCAAAAATTAAAATTAGTTAACATTTTTCAGAACACAATCAAAACCAAAATTATATCGGTCCAGCTCACCAGAACTGTAACTTGAACTTGGAGTATTTTCCGGAGACCGAGTAACGGGAGGAACTTCCGTGGTGGACGTTTGTTCCGGTTCCGTATCTTCGTCTAAAAAGTTTTAATAATCTAAGATTTTTAGACAAATAGGAAAAGTAAGTTTCAATTGTACCAACCAGATTCCGAATTTTCTTCAACTCCAAAATGAGTCGTCTAATTGAAGTGTTCCATGATCTTTTTTGATTTTTCCGAATAATTTTATCATGAAATTAAATTTTTCAAGCGTTATATCGTGTTGTTCCAGCTTTTTTCTTATTTTATCCGCTTGTTCCTGCTGATGCATTTTAACTTTGTATTCCTCAATTCTTTTTTGGTATTGGTCAATTTTCTCGTCAATATCCGCAATGGCGTCTACAAGCTCTTTTCTATTCGATTTTAATTCGGCTACTGAATTTTCATGAAGCCTAATGGTGCCAGGAATTATTCACAATTCCGACTCGTTAATTTTGGGCAGGTTAGGCACATTTTTTAAGCCTGTAAAATAGGTAATATATTCATTAATAGAGAGGTAAGTAGGGAACGTCACAAATCTCTGTACTATTTAAGAAGTAATCTCATTCACCTGCCACGGCAAAACTTGGGTCAAAGACCCCTTCTACACCGCAGTGTTTAAACTTTAATAATCAGCATTGATCTAAGCACAGCGGTTTCGACCAAATTGGATTCTTATCCAAAAAATTGCGTATGCGGATACTACCGGTTGGGGCAAATGGTCCTTCAAATTTATATTAGCTCCATAGAAGCCATCTGAAATTCATTCGCATTTCAACAAGACAGTTACGATTAAACAGACGTTAAGCGCGATTATAAAAGATGGCCCAAGGATACTAACGGATAAGTTTGATAATTAACGCAGCCACAATGTTAACGAACTCGCAATTTCTTGAATATCCCTTATTTCCGATAGTAAAAAGTTTGGTGAACTTGGGGTGCAGCACATTAATGGCCTTTAGGCGCCTATTACTAAAAAAGATCGATTAAGTTTTTAAATTGAAAGAAATGACGCCATTTACAGCGCAAAGGCGATAAAGGAAAGATAGAGGACGAACAAAGAAACTAATAGCCCCATCGTATGCATACGATGTGGGAAAAAATCTTGCGCATTTCCTGGTTGATGAGTTGCAGGGTTTTTTTAATTGCAGACTTCAGGACCTCGTGCCAAGTAATGTCCATCAGAGGGTTTGACTCGTCTTGGCTATCGAAAGTGAAAAGCCTAACTTTTCCTCCTAATGGTAGTCATTCTCCGAGTAAGTCGGTGATTGCTTCACCTAAATCTCCAGCAACAAAATATGAACTAGAAGGCACGGGACTTTTCATGTTTTTAACCAAGAGGTCTTTAACATTTGTCAAAGACAAATTTTCCATGATGGAGTAGTTACGGTTCCTATTTTCAAATGAGAAGAAACAGCTTTTATGAGAAAATTTTAAGCCATGGGCAAGGAGATCCATCGGAACCTTTTACTTGAAAATGGCCACCTTGAACAAGCTTTGCCCCTTTGCCGCAACGAGGCAATTCAAAATGCTTAACTTACGAGTACAATTAAATGCAATGCTTAAACATACTATTATTATCCCCATCGTTTTAAATTACACCGAAGGAAAATATCACCCGGATACAATTCTCTCCCGTTCACTGCCCCTTGAATGACCTACGAAATTTTTATACTGACAAGGCGCTACTCCTTCACGTCTACTAGTACGAGTAGGAGTACAACTTGGCAAGTCAAAGCGTAAAAGCCTCACCGTAGATGTATATCGTACGTTGTAGCTAAACATTTTACAGATTATAATACATAATATATTAATATATAATAATAAATATACAAGTTCAGAAAAATTCGACCCTAAACCTACAAGTTCAGAAGTATTCGACCCCAAAATATCAAATGCAGAAGTATCCGACCCCAATGACACAAATTAATAAACCCAAATTCAAATGGAGAAGTATTCCACTCCATGGGTATCCAGTATGTATGTTTAAGTGGTAGAGTACGTTCGAATCCCGGATGTTTTGTAAAAATTTCAATTAAAATCAAACGTGCTTCAGATACACTTGGATTATAGGATTCATAGAGTTCGTTTTTATCTAAAATCTAAGGATAACGATAGCGAAAACTCTGCCTTTACTACTACGGCTCGGGTCAAACTAAGAGCCTTATCTTAAGGTATGATGTGGTAAAAATCGTATCTTTCTCTGTAGCCATTTTAGCGTCTCCGATATATAGTAACAATAATCCATACAGCTAAAAGGAATCATTATGTAGGGAAGTCACGAATTATATCGCCTCGTGGTAAACCTTACAGTACACATGCCCAGAGCCAAGAGTTGGCTTGGACTGATGAAGACCCTCGGGTCGAAAGCTCTCCACCTTTATTAGAAATTTTTACACCTAATAAAGTTTCATTGTTTACCATGAGTATTTCTTCGTAAACTAGTCTTTTATTATAATATTTTTACCATGGCAAAAGTAAAGTTTAATATTTATACACATGCCCTGTCCACAAAACACATAGAAAATATGGGGACATTGATTAAAATTAGCTTTTTGGGTCCTCATAGCAAAAAATGCAACCACTTAGCAGATATCTATGTAGTTATGGCAACGTTGTCAATGTGTAGTATCAAGAATCCATACGGCTAATTGGAGTCATTCGAGAGCCATTTTCTTCTCGTATTTAAGCGGGCTTCGAGGGAGGGGCTGGTAGGATTGCACTTTACATGACCCAAACAAATAACAATGGTTTCTAATTAATTGGACCCTGAGGAGTCCGAAAAAATAGTTAAAAAATTATTTGGCCGCCGAGAGTTGGTCCAAACATTTTTTGAAAATTTTAAAATCCTTGCACTTACCGCCATTGAAGTCACTATCCCCTTAACGCATTCTGCACTCAATCTTGCAAAATAATCCGAAGGTCACTGTGAAAAATTTACGTACTCGCGCCTGAGTTATAGCTATGGAATTTTTTAAGCTTACGGAAACCGTTCATTTCTGATAAAAGGACGGAAATATAATGAGAGAAAAACTGCAATGTTTTGGGGAAATCTTTGAATTTTTGGGAAACGCCGTAAAATTTTTTTGGGAATTTGATAATTGTGAAGGACGATATTTCGGAAAAGGTGCCAAATTATTCGGGAATTTGATAAATGTGAATGACGATATTTTGGAAAAGGTGTCATTATTCGGGAATTTGATAAATGTGTATGACGATATTTTGGAAAAGGTGTCAAATTATTTGGGAATTTGATAAATGTGAATGACGATATTTTGGAAAAGGTGTCAAATTATTTGGGAATTTGATAAATATGAAGGACGATTTTTTGGAAAATGTATCATATTATTCGGGAATTTGACAAATGTGAAGGACGAGATTTTGGAAAAGGTGTCATATTTTTCGGGAATTTGATAAATGTGAAGGACAATATTTTGGAAATGGTGTCAAATTATTCCTGAATTTGATAAATGTAAAGGACGATATTTTGGAAAAGGTGTCAAATTATTTGGGAATTTGATAAATATGAAGAACGATATTTTGAAAAAGGTGTCATATTATTCGGGAATTTGACAAATGTGAAGGACGATATTTTGGAAAATGTGTCAAATTATTCGGGAATTTGATAAATGTGATGGACGATATTTTGGAAAAGCCGTCAAATTATCCCTGGATTTGATAAATGTGAAGGACAAAATTTTGGAAAAGGCGTCAAATTATTCCTGAGTTTGGTAAATGTGAATGACGATACTTTGGAAAAGGCATCAAATTATTCCCCAATTTGGTAAATGTAAAGGACGATATTTTTGAAAAGGTGTTTACATTTATCAAATTGCCGAAAAATAGGCACTCTTTCCAAAATATAGTTGCAATGACTTCCAAAATATTGATGTTGACGTTTGTTAATTGGCCAATAGTTTGTCGCCTTTTCCAAAATATTGTTGAAATAAATTGACGCCTTTTCCAAAATATAGTTGAAATAAATTGACGCCTTTTTCGAAATATAAATGAAATAAATTGACGCCTTTTTCAAAATATAGTTGAAATAAAGTGACGCCTTTTCCAAAATATAGTTGAAATAAATTGACGCCTTTTCCTAAATATAGTTGAAATAAATTGACGCCTTTTTCAAAATATAGTTGAAATAAATTGACGCCTTTTCCAAAATATAGTTGACATAAATTGACGCCTTTTCCAAAATATAGTTGAAATAAATTGACGCCTTTTCCAAAATATAGTTGACATAAATTGACGCCTTTTCCAAAATATAGTTGAAATAAATTGACGCCTTTTCCAAAATATAGTTGAAATAAATTGACGTCTTTTCCAAAATATTGATGTCGACATTTGCTAACTGTCCAATATTTTGTCGCTTTTTCCCAAATATTGTTGAAATAAAGTGAAGCCTTTTCCAAAATATAGTTGAAATAAATTGACGTCTTTTCCAAAATATTGATGTTGACATTTTCTAACTGCCAAATAATTTGTCGCCTTTACCCAAATATTGTTGAAATAAATTGACGCCTTTTCCAAAATATAGTTGACATAAATTGACGCCTTTTTCAAAATATAGTTGAAATAAAGTGACGCCTTTTCCAAAATATAGTTGAAATAAATTGACGCCTTTTCTAAAATATAGTTGAAGTAAATTGACGCCTTTTCCCAAATATTGTTGAAATAAATTGAAGCCTTTTCCAAAATATAGTTGAAATAAAGTGACGCCTTTTCCAAAATATAGTTGAAATAAATTGACGCTTTTTCCAAAATATAGTTGAAATAAATTTACGCCTTTTCCAAAATATAGTTGACATAAATTGACGCCTTTTCCAAAATATAGTTGAAATAAATTGACGCCTTTTTCGAAATATAAATGAAATAAATTGACGCCTTTTTCAAAATATAGTTGAAATAAAGTGACGCCTTTTCCAAAATATAGTTGAAATAAATTGACGCCTTTTCCTAAATATAGTTGAAATAAATTGACGCCTTTTTCAAAATATAGTTGAAATAAATTGACGCCTTTTCCAAAATATAGTTGACATAAATTGACGCCTTTTCCAAAATATAGTTGAAATAAATTGACGCCTTTTCCAAAATATAGTTGACATAAATTGACGCCTTTTCCAAAATATAGTTGAAATAAATTGACGCCTTTTCCAAAATATAGTTGAAATAAATTGACGTCTTTTCCAAAATATTGATGTCGACATTTGCTAACTGTCCAATATTTTGTCGCTTTTTCCCAAATATTGTTGAAATAAAGTGAAGCCTTTTCCAAAATATAGTTGAAATAAATTGACGTCTTTTCCAAAATATTGATGTTGACATTTTCTAACTGCCAAATAATTTGTCGCCTTTACCCAAATATTGTTGAAATAAATTGACGCCTTTTCCAAAATATAGTTGACATAAATTGACGCCTTTTTCAAAATATAGTTGAAATAAAGTGACGCCTTTTCCAAAATATAGTTGAAATAAATTGACGCCTTTTCTAAAATATAGTTGAAGTAAATTGACGCCTTTTCCCAAATATTGTTGAAATAAATTGAAGCCTTTTCCAAAATATAGTTGAAATAAAGTGACGCCTTTTCCAAAATATAGTTGAAATAAATTGACGCTTTTTCCAAAATATAGTTGAAATAAATTTACGCCTTTTCCAAAATATAGTTGACATAAATTGACGCCTTTTCCAAAATATAGTTGACATAAATTGACGCCTTTTTCAAAATATAGTTGAAATAAAGTGACGCCTTTTCCAAAATATAGTTGAAATAAATTGACGCCTTTTCCTAAATATAGTTGAAATAAATTGACGCCTTTTTCAAAATATAGTTGAAATAAATTGACGCCTTTTCCAAAATATAGTTGACATAAATTGACGCCTTTTCCAAAATATAGTTGAAATAAATTGACGCCTTTTCCAAAATATAGTTGAAATAAATTGACGCCTTTTCCAAAATATTGTTGAAATAAATTGACGCCTTTTCCAAAATATTGATGTCGACATTTGCTAACTGTCCAATATTTTGTCGCTTTTTCCCAAATATTGTTGAAATAAATTGAAGCCTTTTCCAAAATATAGTTGAAATAAATTGACGTCTTTTCCAAAATATTGATGTTGACATTTTCTAACTGCCAAATAATTTGTCGCCTTTACCCAAATATTGTTGAAATAAATTGACGCCTTTTCCAAAATATAGTTGACATAAATTGACGCCTTTTTCAAAATATAGTTGAAATAAAGTGACGCCTTTTCCAAAATATAGTTGAAATAAATTGACGCCTTTTCCAAAATATAGTTGAAATAAATTGACGCCTTTTCCCAAATATTGTTGAAATAAATTGAAGCCTTTTCCAAAATATAGTTGAAATAAATTGACGTCTTTTCCAAAATATTGATGTTGACATTTTCTAACTGCCAAATAATTTGTCGCCTTTACCCAAATATTGTTGAAATAAATTGACGCCTTTTCCAAAATATAGTTGACATAAATTGACGCCTTTTCCAAAATATAGTTGAAATAAATTGACGCCTTTTCCAAAATATAGTTGAAATAAATTGACGATTTGTTAATGTTTTTAAATCGCCGAGAGAATGCGCTGAAATTGTTTCAAGTTGTATAACAGCAATGAACTTATTTTCAGAAGAAAACATATTTAAGATAAGTGCTGAATGTCTAAAACTACGGTGTGAAAGTATCTTCAGTCCTTACGTGAGATTGGTTCAGAACTATATTCCGAGACTACGAGATCCGGAATTGACTAATTATTATTTTTTTGACATAAAATTAGGTGAGAATAATGGTTTGGTCTATATAATTATCTTCTAACGCTTTATATTGTGGTTTTACAGAAGATATTTTAAGTTGCGAGGCCGGAGAAGCTATTATCGCGTTCATGCTATATGGTATCAGTTCATCCACAAAATACAGGCGTGGTCACAATTATTTTTTATGCAAGGATCTTGGGATCCTCAATAACGTTTTTCAATATTCCGACACTACTTTTCCCTTAATTGGCAACGGTGCTATGTTTCAATGTGATGATATGCTATATTACGAACCACGATATAACTATATTGACCTCTTGAAACCAAAGGGATATGATCCAGGCATAAATTTCTCACAATTTTTCTCTTATTTACGTAATTTCGTTAGCAATGGTCAAAATGATTTGTGTAAACACGTTGTTAGTTTAATTTGCAAGTGCGTTACATTTAAATTTGGCCAGAATTCGAACCATTATGACGTGACTATAAGATCAACATCGATTTTGGCCGGAAAAGTTTCCATGTATATTATTATCTCTTCGTTTGCTTTCGTAAAAATGTTTTTCGAAATGGATAACCACCTTTTTAAAGGCATAGAGAATCTAATATTTATCCGTCGATTGATCATATCTTACATGGATCAAAACGAAATGCAATATTTTATAAGAGAAATGGGCGTGACCCTGGACAAGGATTTGATTCGAGAAAAATTTTCTACATTTTTCCCATCTGTGAAGATGGAGCCTGGGTTGTCACGCCAATTAGAATTTCCTTACCTAATACATCGAAGGTGGTAATATCAATGTGGTTAAAAGCTCTTCATTTCATTGATAGAAATTTGGATTTTTCATCCCAGACATTTAACTGCGAGATTACACCAATGTTGTCCTAGAGAAAATATTGCTAATGTTCATTTGCATAATATTTTACTAAAATTACCCTCGCTTAGCAATTTTAACAATAATATGGCAATCCATTTAATTCAAGAACCAACAATCGACTTATTTGACTCTTAAACCACTCAATATTAAAATCATATTTGTAGAATCGCGAGACTGTTAAAATATTTTCGAGCTTATATAGCGTTAAATGATGTTGAAATACGCGCACGAGAATGATGTGTCAAAGTTAATTCCAAAGAAAATTAAAAATTAATGAGTTATGATATAAATTTGTTGTTTATAGTATTTTTCTTCTTAGATAATGTCATAATAATTTATGTCTAATGAATAATTAATTAATTCACCCTGGTCATAGTTTCCCTAAATTTAAAATTTTGGCTATCGCATTCTAAATTTAACACATAGAGCGATGATGACCGAAATAAAACCTTATTTCTTAAGTGTTTAAGGAATGTTCGTAAAACATTTATCAATAAAATTTTAATGAACTTCCAGAAATAGGTCGAATTGTTACGGAAGATTATCATAAATTTAATGTCAAAAAATTACAGTTAAATTGTTATTATTGTGTTTTTTTAGAAAAAATAAATCCTATTTGCTACTTATATTTGATACTTGATTTTCCCAATGCAAATTATAATGCTCTTTCCCGCATACTGTACATTGATTTTTAGTATCTTCCATTTGCTTCGATAGGCTTAGCCAACAAATTGCAGTTTGTAAAAAATAAATGTTTCGCTCAATTCGATTTTTGCCTTTTTCCCTTTAGATATAATTCTTATATAATTTTAGACACTAATTAACACCATTTCCATGGATACAAACCCATTTCTGGAGAAAATCTCAAAGTACAAAAAATGTATCGGCGAATTGGATTTATTTATTTTTTCCCATTTAAACCTATAAAAATGTTAAATAATAATTTGGAATAAATGCTAATTAATTATTTGCGCTAATTTGTTACTTTTCCATGGTTAAAAACAAAATTTTATATGTTTCAAATTCATTATTGATCAAATTGAGCACCCGCAACCCTGAAGTATTCAATGTACAATTTGCGTTGTCTCTTGTCTTAGTTTAGTAATCGAATTATAATAATTCCAAGTCTATAAGTAAATAACCGTAAAGTGCGATACTTTTATCAAAATAATATTAATTAAATTCTGGTTTTATTTTGCAATCTATATGTAAGTAGAAATATAGTTCTTTACTCTCGATTAAGTTTTCCCAATGTAATTTGGCTTACAGAATCAAGCGATCTACAAGCTACGTCGAACTCAGCGGCGGTGTAGATTTATTCTCCATTCGAATCTCTAAATATACTAATGGTTATTCCTTGGCTAGTAAGCCTAGTAGTTCTGACGGGAGGTTATCGCAAAATATTCCTGTGCCAACATTTGCGTTATTCGAAATTAAGCCGTTCATATCTTAAGAAAGTTCGGTAATTTTAATTTTATTTCTCATCGTAATTGTAATCTCAACATTTATGATAATATGTTCGATTTCTAGAAGAAAGAACTAGTTAAGTTCCTAGAAGCTTATATTGTAAACTATCGACAAATTCAATGTGCTTCAGTCTCCTCAAAGAAGCTGCGAAACACGTAAGAAATTTCAACTTCCTTTTCTTTTGTTTCTAAAGGGAAGCCGCAGTTTAGTTACTTTACCAACGAGTTACTTACCCTAGTCCTACGGGAAATCCTATTTTTTACTAGTGCGGCATCTGTATGTAGGAATTTAGTTATTTACTCTCGTTTAACTTATCCTAATGTAACGAGGCTTCCAGAATCAAGCGATCTACGAGCTACGGAAAACTGAGCGGCGGTATATTATTGGTCATTCCTTATGTAGTAGTTCTGACGGGAGGTTATCGCAAATTATTCCTGGACGAACATTTGCGTTATTTGAAATCAAGCCATTCATATCTTAAGAAAGTTTGGTAACTTTAATTTTATTTCTCATCTTATTTGTAATTTCAACATTTATGATATTATGTTCGATGTCTAGAAGAAAGAACTAGTTAAGTTACTAGTAGTGACAAATTCAATGTGCTTCAGTCTCCTCAATGAAGCTGCTAAACACGTAAGAAATTTCAACTTCCTTTTCTTTTGTTTCTGAAGGAAAGCCGCAGTTTAGTTACTTTACCAACGAGTTACTTACCCTAGTCCTACGGGAAATCCTATTTATTACTAGTGCGGCATCTGTATGTAGCAATTTAGTTCTTTTCTCTCGTTTAACTTATCCTAATGTAACGAGGCTTCCAGAATCAAGCGGAAAAGTTATATATCTACTAAATTTAAAGAGCTCTACTGATGACAGACTTCGCAAAATAGGGGTTACTAGTCTAAGGTAAATATTAAAAAATAATACATTGAGTTTAACAAATATTTTATTATTATACAACCATTTCAAGACTAGTAGTATTGAAACCATTTGTACCTCGATGCGAGCCTATTTGGTGGTGCTTATTTTACTCCAAGTACCCTGGCCTCCTGGTATAAATGGCATCAATACTCAGATGCGTGAAACAAGTAGCATAGTAAGTTGTCTTGTAATTTACTTGGACCTTTTGGGTTGTTCAATAGTCAGATGCGTGAAACAAGTAGCATAGTAAGTTGTCTTGTAATTTACTTGGACCTTTTGGGTTGTTCAATAGTCAGATGCGTATTTTTTCAAAAGGGATGGTGTTTTCCCTTTCCTGAACGATTTCCTCTGGGTGGACTTCTTCTGGTTCCGCTAGTTCTTCTCCGGGAGAAGGCGCCTCTTCGTTTTCCTCTATTGGAACGTCAGGGGTTTGGTACAACTTGAGTTGCGACATGTTGATTGGGCCGGTCTTTTGTCCCGAGATCATGTCTTCTAGGACGTAAGCTAGTGGACTTCTCTTCTCTATGATCTTGTAGGGACCCGTCCACTTTGGACATAGCTTGGCCATTCGACCCAGGTTAGCGTTGGATAGGGGATGAGTCAATTTCCAAACGATCGTCCCAATGTCGAACTCTAGGTCTTCTCTCGTGAGATCATAGTATTTTTTCTGTTTGGCCTGAGCCAGTTTCGAGAAGGTCTTGGTTAATTTCCACTGGTCCTTCAAGATCTTCAAGGTCTCCGAACGATCTTCAAATTCCTCGATGGGCATCCCTATGTCGATGTCCCATGGGAGTATCGGTTCTCGTCCCATGTTTAAGTAGAAAGGAGATCATTTAGTCGTTTCGTGGGGAGCTGAGTTTATCGCGAACGCAAGAACGTTCAGGGTTTCGTCCCACGTTCTGTGATTGTTCTCTACATATATGGAGATGGTTAGTCCGAGGACTCGGTTTACCCGCTCAGTGATGTTCGACTAAGGGTGATAAGGTGAAGTGTGAATGGGTCCAATGTTGTATAATTTGCCCGTATTGTGCCATAGGGAGGACACGAACTGAGTCCCTCTGTCGCTTAGTATTTGCTTCGGTGCTCCCCATCGACACACGAAGTTCTTCAGTGCGAGGGCGTATGCGTCGGCTGTTATTCTTTTTAAAGGGATTAGTTCGACGAATTTTGTCATGTAATTCGTGAAGACGAGGAGGAATTTGTATCCTCTTCTACTGATTGGAAAGGGTCCCATGATATCAACTCCTATTTTGTCGAAGGGTCCAGTCGGAACTGTAGATATCATAAGACCAGGTGTCCTACGGTTACTGATCTTGTATTGTTGGCATAGGACGCATTCCTTGACATATTGCCTGACGTCCTTGTCGAGATCGGGCCATCAGTATCTATGTCCTACTTTCTCTCGCGTCTTGTATTTACCTCTATGGGCAGAGGGAGGATGATCATGCTAGAGCCTCATAGCTTCTCTTCTGAGAGATTGAGGTAGGTAGATTCGCGCTGGACAAACTCCTGACGCTTTTCGGTAAATGAGATTGATTACCATCTCGTACTCTGTATTGTCTGGAGGGTTATCTTGTCTCAATTGTTCAATGATTTCGCGAATAACAGGATCTTCCCCTTGAGCGGTAATGATATCATCGCGATCAAAGATATGAAAATTCGCGTGTGGATTTGGTGGTAAAATATACGCGACGTGTGAATGATCTGATGGTGCGTTCGACTCTTCAGATGGTGTGTCTTGATTTTCCACTTCCATGGTGGAGGCTACAGACATGGTGAACAGTCCTATTGGAGCTCGCGAAAGGGCGTCGGCCACGACGTTGTCGACTCCTTTCTTATGTTGAACCTTGAAATCGAACGTCTGTAGATACATCGCCCATCTGACGAGTTTTGAGTTTGGTTCTTTGAGTCCAAATAGCCACTGTAAAGCTTTATGGTCGGTTACGACTGTAAAAGGTTTACTTTCCAGGTACGGGCGGAAATGTCCAATGGCCCAATATATCGCAAGACATTTCTTTTCGAAGTACTGTACTATGCTTCAGCGTTTCGAAGATTTCTACTAGCGTATGCGATTGGGACTTCGATTCCGTCTTCAATCTGAGATAGCATTGCACCCAAGCCGGCATATGAGGCATGTGTTGTCAAAATGCTTGACGCATCCGGTTTATACGCTGCCAATGGTGTTGAGCTGCAAATGGCGTCTTTTATCTTCTGGAAAGATTCCTCTTGGTCAGGACCCCATGCAAACTTGACTCCTTTCTTCTTTAATTGATTGAGTGGAGTGGCTATCTTTGAGTTATGAGGTATAAATCTATGATGCCATCCGGCCATTCCAAGGAATCGTTGGAGTTGTTTTAGCGTCTTTGGCTGAGGATATTTCTTGATTGCGTCAACCTTGGAAGGATCTATGTAAATTCCGGTTTCGTTGATTACATGTCCGAGGACGACTGCTTCCGATTGGGCGAAGCGGCATTTCTTCAACTGAAGAGTTAAGCCAGCGTTCTTTAGTTTATTCATTACGTACTCCAGAGCGTTCTTCTGCTCTTTCCATGTCTCGTAGGCTATTAGGATGTCGTCGAGATAAACGACGATAGCGAATTTTTCTCCATCTCGGAAGACTTCATCCAGGAGACGCTGGAAGGTACTTGTTCGTTGCAAAGTCCAAACGGTAATACGTTAAATTCGTAATTTCCCGCGTGCGTTATGAAAGCTGTCTTTGGCGCACTTTCTGGTTCCATTTCAACTTGCCAGTATCCAGATTTCAAATCCAATGCGGTGATGTATTTGGGTTTTCCCAAGTTACTGAGAGTTCCGTTGATTCTTGGAATCGGATATGGATCCTTTGGGTGATTGAATTTAGTTCTCGGACATCAATACAGAAACGGTATTTCTTCTTGCCTGTGCCGGATCCGTCGTCTTGCTCTAGGATCACTACTGGCGAGGCCCATGGTGACGTAGATGGCTTGATTATTCCATCCTTGAGCATGTCATAGATGCTTTGTTCGATAATTTTTTTCTTGGCATCACTAACTCGATATGGCCTTTTGTGTATCGGCTTAGCATTTCCTGTGTGGATTTCATGGACCACTAAGCTGGTTCTTCCAAACTTATCAGTAAAGACTTCCGGAAATCGGAGGAGTTCTTTCAACTCTCTCTTCTGCTTATATGAGAGAGAGGTTGATTCAACTGCTTCGTTGACGTTAGAAACCATTTGAGGTGAGGGAGGAAGCTTATCCTCTGAGACTTCTACGAGTTTTAATAATAGTCCATCAATATTACAAGTTAAATTTCCAAAATCGATCATGGTTTTCCAGTCTTCTAGAAAATCTTGGCCTAAGATTGCATCGCAGAGAAGTGAAGGGACGATGTGGAACTCTTGACTAAATCTCCTCCTCGTTATATCTTGTTCAAATTTAATTTCAAATTCTAATACGGTAGAGCCTTCAATGAAAGAGTATTGTCCATTTCCCATTACGATACATTCTGATTTTTCTGAGTTCGGTTCAAATGTGATATCCCGTCGAAATCTCTGTAAGGCCCGCCATTGGTCTAAACTAATCATGGAAACTTCTGCCCCATTATCGATTCTAGTCTGTATGATTGTGTGTTCAAATTGAATGTTTATTAGATGTGGTTTTCTTTTGGGGAGTCCTCTTCTTCTTCGAATTGTGGCTAGTCGTAAAGAGGATCGTGCCACGATTAGATTTTCTTCTCTCGGGACTATTGTGTTGCGGGAGGGAGACGTCCTCGGGGATTCCCTCCCGGGTTGGCGTTTCCCGGAAACGGACCTCTTTGTCTTTCTACCCTTGGGGATGGACATTCGCTGGCATAGTGACGCAAGCCACCGCAGTTGAAGCAGGTGACTGGTCGGTCGTCCTGGACTCTCGGAGGATTCTGACTCTCCTGGCTTGATTCTGTGGACGTCTTGGAACGAGCTGTAGCTCTTGTTGCTGAGGCTGGTTTTCTCTGGGTGCAACGTGAGGATTTCCTCTCTCAAAGACTCGAGTTTGACGAGGGTATTCGTCTCTGGGGAGGCTTCGTCTTCTTGGTGGAGGTCTTGCTGCAAGGTGGGGTTGCCTTGGTTGGTAACTGGGCCTCGGGAAAGGAGCTCGATAGGTTTCAGGATCATTTTGGACGGGGGTAGGATTGTAATATCCTTCCTGATCGGGGTTGTTATTGTTCCCATACGGAATGTCCATGTTAGTATGAGTTCCCATGTTCGGGATGTACCCTTGATTCGTTCCCGTCTGGGAATAATCAGTTATAGGGGAAGCTATTGGTTGTACACCCGAAGACTGAGGAACTACTTGTTGAGAATTTACTTTAGGTTTGGGTGCTATATACCGCAGGGCCTGTTGTATGGGTGGCTCTCTCACATCCATATTTTGTTGCGCGATAGGACTTTGGTTGTCTTGGGATGAGAGGTTGGTCTAGCACAAAAGTTTAGTCTATCTTTAGGCATACATCGTGCAAGTCTGACAGCGTTTGCGCCTGGAGAACCATAAGTAACCCTTTATATTCCATCCTTAAATTTTGTTTAATTATGAGGAGTAATTTATCTTCCGGTATTGGGGGGTGTAAATTCTGATTTACCCTCACGAAATAGCCAATAAACTCGTCGATGGATTCATTTTGTTTTTGTCTTCTATTATGTAAAGCTATTCGGGCCTTAGCTCCCTCATCCTTAATCCTATAATGACGTTTTGGTCGTCCCTTAAATTCTGCCCAATGTACTCCTTGGGGAAGGGAACGATACCAATATAGAGCATTGTCTCTTAACAGGAGGGGCATGAAAAGCATTTGATCATCCTCACTGATTTTATGGAAGCTTACGTATTCCTCGAATTTTCTTATGAATTCAGGAACGCTTTCATTTTTTCTACCATAGAATGTTAACCTTTCAGGGGGTTCTAAGCCTTTCACATTGCCCTGGTTAGACACCGCTAGGTTCGAAAACGATTGCAAGACTGACGCTAGGAAGGCTGCCTGTGGGCACCTCCAGTATTTGGACTACTCTGTGGTTGAGGGTTTGATGTCCCGTGGGGTTGACTAGCACCTTGTTTACTTTGAGGTCGAAAACTAGGTGGGGACTGAGAAATTCCCGGTGGAGTCTGTCCTATAGGGTTCTGGGTTTGTCCAGGGTTTACTGAACTGGGTCTATTTGGCCTACTAGGGGCACTTGTATATCCGACCGAGCTTCTACGTGGAATAGCCCCACTGGGGGAGGTAATTTGCATTGGCATTGTCGGAAAGTTCGCAGTTGATGTGGTCTTAGGTACAACTTGCTTTGGGGGACCCCAACTATTCATAAATTGCTTGGCCCTTGCATATGAGTTTACTTCAGCCTCTGCCTTTTGTTTGGATGGACAGGGTCTAGGTATCTCATTTAATTTGACTAAATCGGGGGTACTTCGCTCTTGTCTGTTTCTAATTAGGCTATTCCCCTGGAGGTTTAAACTTTGGCTCATGCTGTTAAAGAGGGCTAAATTATTCTCATGTCTAATTCTTTCTTCCTCTCTTGAATTATTAAAAATATAATTTTGGGAGACCTGTTCTACCCTTTAGTCCCTTGTATGTAAATACTGGGTCAAATCGAGATTATCATCCCACGGGGGATCTTGGGTTTTGGGCATATGCCATATTTAAATCATTTAATCGAGGGGGGCGTATAATATCCGCGGCCACGAGGTAAGGCTTAGCTAACGGTAACGTTGATCCTGAGGATTCCGAAATATTTCCCGAAGCTGAGGAGGATTCTGTATCGTGTCTTTCACGGTATAAATTTGAATTTGGGCACGATTCGAGAGGGTTCATTTAATTTTTAAATAATTTAATTCAAAATTATCTATCCTCTAACAAGCGTTTAATTCCAATTTAATCCGATTATTCCAAATAATTTAATCTGATGATATCAATTGTAGATTTAATAAAATATATGATTCAACCCGCTTGAAATAAAAATCGAAAAATTATGCCTCGAATGTTCGAGAAGGAAGGGACCCAATACGGCGGCGTTCTGTCTAAGCTTGAACTAACCTGTAACTTAGTACGCGAATCGGGCCCGACCACCCAGACGGAAAAAAGGGACCGAGGCTTAGAAAGACGGGCTTGGTACCATTTGTAACAGTTCCTAATCGGAAAGTACTATCGGGCCGGCCGTTTGAGGGGTTGTTACAAGTCCCTTAGGTTCAATAGTGAGGGGAGTTATTGTAGGCCTAACTTGAAGCCGTCACTATCGTCCCGTAAGGGAAATTAATCCAAAGAAAAATAAACATACCTTTTGTGATCTTTGAATAATTTATTAGATTTGACGTATTTTTAACTCTCAAAATTTTAACCGGATCCAAATTTGGAATCGCGACAATTCACGGGGTACAAAAATTGTTCTTTACTTTCCGAAATAAGAACACGTTCTTTAGACCGAATACTGACCGTGCCTGGTCAAGTGGGAAACAAAAAGCGAACTGAATTTTGAGTAACAACCGGCGTTGCTTATCGCCTTGGTTTGTTTTTGGGACTGGGGTTATGGATAAGAAAAGAGGAGCTTAGATGGCGGCGGGCTGAACATAGTCCTAAAGTTGGACGAGGCTGCTCAGCCCTCCGTCAACGTCTGCAACGGCTTCAGGGGTGAGGCCACTGCAACCCTCTAGGCCTTTTGTCAGTTGTCTTCGGCATAGAATTCTTTTTCTTTATCTTTTTGGGCCGCTTCGCTTGCTGATTATTATCCTGTTTTATATTAAAATACTTTTTACTATTGACACTGGTGAGGTCTCAAAACCCAAAATGACGATGGTAATATATTTTCCATCTGCCATGGAAGAATAATAAAAAGGAGAAGTAAAGAGATCAGACTTCTCTGGCCACCCAACCCAACAGATCCTTCACGCATTTGAGGGCTGGCATCCAAAGTTTGCCATTTGTTCTCTATTTTATTTTCCTCAATGGCTGTTACATATATAAGTTGGTCCTGCTTTATTTGAAAAAAAAAATTGTACTTACTGAATCATCGTCCCTTTCTGGGGTTTCTCTGGAATTTCTTAGGTCTTCACACTCTGGTGGCGGTTCCCTTGGTTGCCTTTGTTTTTTATGATGCCTTCCTCTTCACTGTCTGAAGCTATCTCCCTAAGTTCACGGCTCTTCTTTGTTCCCACATTAACACACCCTATTACTTTACCGTTAACAACTCCGCACGTACAATTGCTATTGCAAAGTTTGCCCGCTTTTACGCAAGGACATAAGCCCCTGCGACTAACGCGTTTATTGCAATTGTTTTTACAATTGCACGACATAGTTGTAGCCATCCGGCTAGATTCCGCCATTGCAATTGGCAACATAAGAAATAAATTGTTGAAAAATATTTTTGGGAAGGGTTACGACTAAACTTTACGGTATGGTAAGGGAAAATGAAATGGAAATATTGAAACGAAGAACTGTGCAAACCACTTCAATGTGATTCAGAGGAAAATACGCTGGGGGGGGGTTAATCCTTTGCCTTTCATCTCCCTTTTTGGCCCCTGCAACGGATCAGCCCCTTTGTATGTTCCAATATTGAAGCTGTTCTACCCCCTCCCCCCTTTTTACTAAAATGGTCTATTGAAAAATCTATAAGGTTCGTCATACTGTCAAGTGAAATGGTCCTTTCTTATGGAAATCTCATATAGCAAATCTATTCTAGGAGAGCGGTCGCTCTCTTAGATAAGACTTGATACTGCCTGTAATGCTAAAGGAGGATTCTTTGATTGGCCGTAACCTTTTTCGTATTGTGTTTGCTACTTTGAAATTTTGCCAGTGAACTAAAATTTGGGCCCTAATTTTGTGGTTAAAATTTCAAACAGATCCAACTAATAGTTAATTCTATAAAGAAAAAAGTTGTTAAGGGTGGTTTTAGAATCCATAAAATTAATCCGACATTTGGTGAAAGATACTATATTGTTCCATAGAGATAACATGGGATTTTTTTGGAAAAATGACCTTAATTGGGATCGTGTATAAAGAAAACTATTCATTCGTTACGTTTGGGAACCATCTTAAATAATAAAATCTGTCATTGTAGACAAAGACTGGAAAGTGTAAATGATAAGGTTTGAAAATGAACTGCCTGAAGTAACAGATATTAAAATTTTCACTTTTGAAGACATCATTATAAAACATCAATTATTTTAAAAAATTCTTATCTTACTTTTTTCACCAAAATTACTTGGGGAAAGTATTTTAAAAAGGAACATGCGCGTTATTTTAAAAATACTACGGCTTTACATTTTATTTTTTATCAAAAATTTAAAATTAGGTAGAAAATTGACCCTATAACGTGAGAAAATCGTTGAGAGCTTACAAAATATAAACCGTATTAAAACTTTACAAAACGTATTCTTAAATTGTAAAGCTTTCAAAGTATTAAATATTAACGTGCTGTACGTGTTGCTCTCAAAGATCACGATCAATCTACAGATCTTTTCGACACTAATAACTAAATCACAAAGAAAAGGCCTATACTATTTTCCGCTTCGCAATATTTTCAATTTTAAAATATAAAAATTTAAACTCTTCAAGAGAAATCTTTTCAGATATCCAAGCATTTGAATCTCCTAGAATCAAATGTTAGTTGAAAGTAAAACCAGTACCAAGCTAGTATCCCTTAAACCCTTTGAATCTCCTAGAATCAAATGTTAGTTGAAAGTAAAACCAGTACCAAGCTAGTATCCCTTAAACCCTTCTAGGTGACAAGTACTATTGAGGACAAAATACTTGTGTAAATATTGCTGAAAAATATTTTGGGAAAATGAAATTTTGGTGAAAAAAAGTAAGATAAGAATTTTTTAAAATAATTGATGTTTTATAATGATGTCTTCAAAAGTGAAAATTTTAATATCTGTTACTTCAGGCAGTTCATTTTCAAACCTTATCTTTTACACTTTCCAGTCTTTGTCTACAATGACAGATTTTATTAATATCTGTCACTTCAGTCTTCATATTAATTAAAATTCTTTAGAAAATATGGGAGAAAAAGTCCTAGGGCGTTGCGCGTCCATCGGTAATCTAGCTTAAATACCAGCCGCCGGTAATACGGCTAAATTACTAGTCGTCGGTAATGCGACTAAATTACCAGTCGTCGGTAATGCGGCTAAATACCAGTCGTCGGTAATCTAGCTTAATTACCAGTCGTCGTTAATCTAGCTTAATTACCAGTCGTCGGTAATCTAGCTTAATTACCAGTCGTCGGTAATCTAGCTTAATTACCGGTCGTCGGTAATCTAGCTTAATTACCGGTCGTCGTTAATCTAGCTTAATTACCGGTCGTCGGTAATCTAGCTTAATTACCGGTCGTCGGTAATCTAGCTTAATTACCAATCGTCGTTAATCTAGCTTAATTACCGGTCGTCGTTAATCTAGCTTAATTACCGGTCGTCGGTAATCTAGCTTAATTACCGGTTGTCGGTAATCTAGCTTAATTACCGGTCGTCGGTAATCTAGCTTAATTACCGGTCGTCGGTAATCTAGCTTAATTACCGGTCGTCTGTAATCTAGCTTAATTACCGGTCGTCGGTAATCTAGCTTAATTACCGGTCGTCGGTAATCTAGCTTAATTACCGGTCGTCGGTAATCTAGCTTAATTAACGGTCGTCGGTAATCTTGCTTAATTACCAATCGTCGTTAATCTAGCTTAATTACCGGTCGTCGGTAATCTAGCTTAATTACCGGTTGTCGGTAATCTAGCTTAATTACCGGTCGTCGGTAATCTAGCTTAATTACCGGTCGTCGTTAATCTAGCTTAATTACCGGTCGTCGGTAATCTAGCTTAATTACCGGTCGTTGGTAATCTAGCTTAATTACCAATCGTCGTTAATCTAGCTTAATTACCGGTCGTCGGTAATCTAGCTTAATTACCGGTCGTCGTTAATCTAGCTTAATTACCGGTCGTCGGTAATCTAGCTTAATTACCGGTTGTCGGTAATCTAGCTTAATTACCGGTCGTCGGTAATCTAGCTTAATTACCGGTCGTCGGTAATCTAGCTTAATTACCGGTCGTCGGTAATCTAGCTTAATTACCGGTGGTCGGTAATCTAGCTTAATTACCGGTCGTCGGTAATCTAGCTTATTTACCGGTCGTCGGTAATCTAGCTTAATTACCGGTCGTCGGTAATCTAGCTTAATTACCAATCGTCGGTAATCTAGCTTAATTACCAATCGTCGGTAATCTAGCTTAATTACCAATCGTCGGTAATCTAGCTTAATTACCGGTCGTCGGTAATCTAGCTAAATTACCGGTCGTCGGTAATCTAGCTTAAATACCAATCGTCGGTAATCTAGCTTAATTACCAATCGTCGGTAATCTAGCCTAATTACCAGTCGTCGGTAATCTAGCTTAATTAACAGTCGTCGGTAATGTAGCTTAATTAACAGTCGTCGGTAATGTAGCTTAATTACCAGTCGTCGGTAATGTAGCTTAATTACCAGTCGTCGGTAATCTAGCTTAATTACCAGTCGTCGGCGTTTTTGTCGTGATTCATGCCGTTAGAGGGATATTAAGCAAGAAAAACATGGTGTTTGAGCTCTTGTAGGTGCTTTGCCCGGGTTCTTGTGGGTACTTGTGGGTGCTTGTAGGTAATTGTGGGTCCTTGTGGGTACTTGTGGGTTCTTGTGGGTACTTGTGGGTTCTTGTGGGTACTTGTAGGTACTTGTGGGTACTTGTAGGTACTTGTGGGTTCATGTGGGTGCTTGTGCGTGCTTGTAGGGTTTTGTGGGTGCTTGTAGGTACTTGTAGGTGCTTGTGGGTGCTTGTAGGTACTTGTGGGTTCTTGTGGGTACTTGTGGGTACTTGTGGGTTCTTGTGGGTACTTGTGGGTACTTGTAGGTACTTGTGGGTTCATGTGGGTGCTTGTGCGTGCTTGTGGATACTTTTGGGTGCTTGTGGGTGCTTGTAGGTACTTGTGGGTACTTGTAGGTACTTGTGGGTACTTGCAGGTACTTGTGGGTGCTTTTAGGTACTTGTGAGTGCTTGTGGGTACTTGTGGGTACTTGTAGGTACTTATGGGTACTTTTAGGTACTTGTGGGTGCTTGTAGGTACTTTTGGGTACTTGTTAGTACTTGTGGGTACTTGTGGGTGCTTGTAAGTACTTATGGGTACTTGTAGGTGCTTGTAGGTACTTGTGGGTTCTTGTGGGTGCTTGTAGGTACTTGTGGGTTCTTGTGGGTGCTTGTAGGTACTTTTGTTTTCTTGTGGGTACTTGTTGGTGCTTTTAGTTGCTTGTGGGTGCTTTTAGGTACTTTTGGGTGTTTTTAGTTGCTTGTGGATACTTTTAGGTGGTTGTGGGTGCTTGTAGGTACTTGAAGGTATTTGTGGGTACTTGTGGGTGCTTGTGGGTACTTGTGGGTGCTTGTGGGTTCTTGTGGGTACTTGTCGGTGCTTGTAGGTACTTGTGGGTACTTGTGGGTTATTGTGGGTGATTGTAGGTACTTGTGGGTGCTTGTAGGTACTAGTGGGTACTTGTCGGTGCTTGTAGGTACTTCTGGGTGCTTGTAGGTACTTGTGGGTTCTTGTAGGTACTTGTGGGTTCTTTTGGGTACTTGTGGGTGCTTGTAGGTGCTTGTGGATACTTGTAGGTGCTCTTGGGTGCTTGTAGGTACTTGTGGGTACTTGTAGGTACTTGTGGGTACTTGTGGGTACTTGTAGGTACTTGTGGGTACTTGTGGGTGCTTGTGGATACTTGTGGGTACTTTTAGGTACTTGTAGGTACTTGTGGGTGCTTGTAGGTGCTTGTAGGTGCTTGTAGGTGCTTGTAGGTGCTTGTAGGTACTTGTATGAGTTTGTATGTACTTGTGGGTGCTTGTGGGTACTTGTGGGTGCTTGAAGGTACTTGTGTGTGCTTGAAGGTACTTGTGGGTGCTTGAAGGTACTTGTGGGTACTTGCCCCGGGTACTTGTGGGTACTTGCCCCGGGTACTTGTGGGTGCTTTTAGGTACTTTTGGGTGCTTTTAGTTGCTTGTGGATACTTTTAGGTGGTTGTGGGTGCTTGTAGGTACTTAAAGGTATTTGTGGGTACTTGTGGGTGCTTGTGGGTACTTGTGGGTGCTTGTGGGTTCTTGTGGGTACTTGTCGGTGCTTGTAGGTACTTGTGGGTACTTGTGGGTTATTGTGGGTGATTGTAGGTACTTGTGGGTGCTTGTAGGTACTAGTGGGTACTTGTCGGTGCTTGTAGGTACTTCTGGGTGCTTGTAGGTACTTGTGGGTTCTTGTAGGTACTTGTGGGTTCTTTTGGGTACTTTCGGGTGCTTGTAGGTGCTTGTGGATACTTGTACGTGCTCTTGGGCGCTTGTAGGTACTTGTGGGTACTTGTGGGTACTTGTAGGTACTTGTAGGTACTTGTGGGTACTTGTGGGTGCTTGTGGGTACTTGTGGGTACTTTTAGGTAATTGTGGGTACTTGTAGGTACTTGTGGGTACTTGTGGGTGCTTGTAGGTGCTTGTAGGTACTTGTATGAGTTTGTATGTACTTGTGGGTGCTTGTGGGTACTTGTGGGTGCTTGAAGGTACTTGTGTGTGCTTGAAGGTACTTGTGGGTGCTTGAAGGTACTTGTGGGTACTTGCCCCGGGTACTTGTGGGTGCTTTTAGGTACTTTTGGGTGCTTTTAGTTGCTTGTGGATACTTTTAGGTGGTTGTGGGTGCTTGTAGGTACTTAAAGGTATTTGTGGGTACTTGTGGGTGCTTGTGGGTACTTGTGGGTGCTTGTGGGTTCTTGTGGGTACTTGTCGGTGCTTGTAGGTACTTGTGGGTACTTGTGGGTTATTGTGGGTGATTGTAGGTACTTGTGGGTGCTTGTAGGTACTAGTGGGTACTTGTCGGTGCTTGTAGGTACTTCTGGGTGCTTGTAGGTACTTGTGGGTTCTTGTAGGTACTTGTGGGTTCTTTTGGGTACTTTCGGGTGCTTGTAGGTGCTTGTGGATACTTGTACGTGCTCTTGGGCGCTTGTAGGTACTTGTGGGTACTTGTAGGTACTTGTGGGTACTTGTGGGTACTTGTAGGTACTTGTAGGTACTTGTGGGTACTTGTGGGTGCTTGTGGGTACTTGTGGGTACTTTTAGGTAATTGTGGGTACTTGTAGGTACTTGTGGGTACTTGTGGGTGCTTGTGGGTACTTGTGGGTACTTTTAGGTACTTGTAGGTACTTGTGGGTGCTTGTAGGTGCTTGTAGGTACTTGTATGAGTTTGTATGTACTTGTGGGTGCTTGTGGGTACTTGTGGGTGCTTGAAGGTACTTGTGGGTGCTTGAAGGTACTTGTGGGTACTTGCCCCGGGTACTTGTGGGTACTTGCCCCGGGTACTTGTGGGTGCTTTTAGGTACTTTTGGGTGCTTTTAGTTGCTTGTGGATACTTTTAGGTGGTTGTGGGTGCTTGTAGGTACTTAAAGGTATTTGTGGGTACTTGTGGGTGCTTGTGGGTACTTGTGGGTGCTTGTGGGTTCTTGTGGGTACTTGTCGGTGCTTGTAGGTACTTGTGGGTACTTGTGGGTTATTGTGGGTGATTGTAGGTACTTGTGGGTGCTTGTAGGTACTAGTGGGTACTTGTCGGTGCTTGTAGGTACTTCTGGGTGCTTGTAGGTACTTGTGGGTTCTTGTAGGTACTTGTGGGTTCTTTTGGGTACTTTCGGGTGCTTGTAGGTGCTTGTGGATACTTGTACGTGCTCTTGGGCGCTTGTAGGTACTTGTGGGTACTTGTAGGTACTTGTGGGTACTTGTGGGTACTTGTAGGTACTTGTAGGTACTTGTGGGTACTTGTGGGTGCTTGTGGGTACTTGTGGGTACTTTTAGGTAATTGTGGGTACTTGTAGGTACTTGTGGGTACTTGTGGGTGCTTGTGGGTACTTGTGGGTACTTTTAGGTACTTGTAGGTACTTGTGGGTGCTTGTAGGTGCTTGTAGGTGCTTGTAGGTACTTGTATGAGTTTGTATGTACTTGTGGGTGCTTGTGGGTACTTGTGGGTGCTTGAAGGTACTTATGTGTGCTTGAAGGTACTTGTGGGTGCTTGTAGGTACTTGTGGGTTCTTGTGGGTGCTTGTAGGTACTTTTGGGTTCTTGTGGGTACTTGTTGGTGCTTTTAGTTGCTTGTGGGTGCTTTTAGGTACTTTTGGGTGCTTTTAGTTGCTTGTGGATACTTTTAGGTGGTTGTGGGTGCTTGTAGGTACTTGAAGGTATTTGTGGGTACTTGTGGGTGCTTGTGGGTACTTGTGGGTGCTTGTGGGTTCTTGTGGGTACTTGTCGGTGCTTGTAGGTACTTGTGGGTACTTGTGGGTTATTGTGGGTGATTGTAGGTACTTGTGGGTGCTTGTAGGTACTAGTGGGTACTTGTCGGTGCTTGTAGGTACTTCTGGGTGCTTGTAGGTACTTGTGGGTGCTTGTAGGTACTAGTGGGTACTTGTCGGTGCTTGTAGGTACTTCTGGGTGCTTGTAGGTACTTGTGGGTTCATGTAGGTACTTGTGGGTTCTTTTGGGTACTTGTGGGTGCTTGTAGGTGCTTGTGGATACTTGTACGTGCTCTTGGGCGCTTGTAGGTACTTGTGGGTACTTGTAGGTACTTGTGGGTACTTGTGGGTACTTGTAGGTACTTGTAGGTACTTGTGGGTACTTGTGGGTGCTTGTGGGTACTTGTGGGTACTTTTAGGTAATTGTGGGTACTTGTAGGTACTTGTGGGTACTTGTGGGTGCTTGTGGGTACTTGTGGGTACTTTTAGGTACTTGTAGGTACTTGTGGGTGCTTGTAGGTGCTTGTAGGTGCTTGTAGGTACTTGTATGAGTTTGTATGTACTTGTGGGTGCTTGTGGGTGCTTGAAGGTACTTGTGTGTGCTTGAAGGTACTTGTGGGTGCTTGTAGGTACTTGTGGGTTCTTGTGGGTGCTTGTAGGTACTTTTGGGTTCTTGTGGGTACTTGTTGGTGCTTTTAGTTGCTTGTGGGTGCTTTTAGGTACTTTTGGGTGCTTTTAGTTGCTTGTGGATACTTTTAGGTGGTTGTGGGTGCTTGTAGGTACTTGAAGGTATTTGTGGGTGCTTGTGGGTACTTGTGGGTGCTTGTGGGTTCTTGAGGGTACTTGTCGGTGCTTGTAGGTACTTGTGGGTACTTGTGGGTTATTGTGGGTGATTGTAGGTACTTGTGGGTGCTTGTAGGTACTAGTGGGTACTTGTCGGTGCTTGTAGGTACTTCTGGGTGCTTGTAGGTACTTGTGGGTTCTTGTAGGTACTTGTGGGTTCTTTTGGGTACTTGTGGGTGCTTGTAGGTGCTTGTGGATACTTGTAGGTGCTTGTAGGTACTTGTATGAGTTTGTATGTACTTGTGGGTGCTTGTGGATACTTGTGGGTGCTTGTGGATACTTGTGGGTGCTTGAAGGTACTTGTGGGTACTTGACCCGGGTACTTGTGGGTGCTTGTGGGTACTTGTGGGTACTTTCCACGGATGCATCTGGGTGCTTGCCCCGGGTGCTTGCAGATACTTGCCCAGGGTGCTCCTGGGTGCTTAGACCGGGTGCTTGTAGGTACTTGTGGGTGCTTGTAGGTACTTTTGGGTTCTTGTGGGTACTTGTGGGTGCTTTTAGTTGCTTGTGGGTGCTTTTAGTTGCTTGTGGGTGCTTGTAGGTACTTTTGGGTGCTTTTAGTTGCTTGTGGATACTTTTAGGTGGTTGTGGGTGCTTGTGGGTGCTTGTAGGTACTTGATGGTATTTGATGGTATTTGTGGGTGCTTGTGGGTTCTTGTGGGTACTTGTCGGTGCTTGTAGGTACTTGTGGGTTCTTGTAGGTACTTGTGGGTTCTTGTGGGTGCTTGTAGGTACTTGTGGGTGCTTGTAGGTACTAGTGGGTACTTGTGGGTACTTTTAGGTACTTGTGGGTACTTGTGGGTGCTTGTAGGTGCTAGAAGGTACTTGTATGAGTTTGTATGTACTTGTGGGTGCTTGTGAGTACTTGTGGGTGCTTGAAGGTACTTGTGGGTGCTTGAAGGTACTTGTGGGTACTTGCCCCGGGTACTTGCGGGTGCTTTTAGGTACTTTTGGGTGCTTTTAGTTGCTTGTGGATACTTTTAGGTGGTTGTGGGTGCTTGTAGGTACTTGAAGGTATTTGTGGGGACTTGTGGGTGCTTGTGGGTACGTGTGGGTGCTTGTGGGTTCTTGTTGGTACTTGTCGGTGCTTGTAGGTACTTGTGGGTACTTGTGGGTTATTGTGGGTGATTGTAGGTACTTGTGGGTGCTTGTAGGTACTAGTGGGTACTTGTCGGTGCTTGTAGGTACTTCTGGGTGCTTGTAGGTACTTGTGGGTTCTTGTAGGTACTTGTGGGTTCTTTTGGGTACTTGTGGGTGCTTGTAGGTGCTTGTGGATACTTGTAGGTGCTTGTGGATACTTGTAGGTGCTCTTGGGCGCTTGTAGGTACTTGTGGGTACTTGTAGGTACTTGTGGGTACTTGTGGGTACTTTAAGGTACTTGTGGGTACTTGTGGGTGCTTGTGGGTACTTGTGGGTACTTTTAGGTACTTGTGGGTACTTGTAGGTACTTGTGGGTACTTGTGGGTGCTTGTAGGTGCTTGTAGGTACTTGTAGGTACTTGTAGGTACTTGTATGAGTTTGTATGTACTTGTGAGTGCTTGTGGGTACTTGTGGGTGCTTGAAGGTACTTGTGGGTGCTTGAAGGTACTTGTGAGTACTTGCCCCGGGTACTTGTGGGTGCTTTTAGGTACTTTTGGGTGCTTTTAGTTGCTTGTGGATACTTTTAGGTGGTTGTGGGTGCTTGTAGGTACTTGAAGGTATTTGTGGGTACTTGTGGGTGCTTGTGGGTACTTGTGGGTGCTTGTGGGTTCTTGTGGGTACTTGTCGGTGCTTGTAGGTACTTGTGGGTACTTGTGGGTTATTGTGGGTGATTGTAGGTACTTTTGGGTTCTTGTGGGTACTTGTGGGTGCTTTTAGTTGCTTGTGGGTGCTTTTAGTTGCTTGTGGGTGCTTGTAGGTACTTTTGGGTGCTTTTAGTTGCTTGTGGATACTTTTAGGTGGTTGTGGGTGGTTGTGGGTGCTTGTAGGTACTTGAAGGTATTTGAAGGTATTTGTAGGTACTTGTGGGTTCTTGTAGGTACTTGTGGGTGCTTGTAGGTACTTGTGGGTGCTTGTAGGTACTAGTGGGTACTTGTGGGTACTTCTAGGTACTTGTAGGTACTTGTGGGTACTTGTGGGTGCTTGTTGGTGCTTGTAGGTACTTGTATGAGTTTGTATGTACTTGTGGGTGCTTGTGGGTACTTGTGGGTGCTTGAAGGTACTTGTGGGTGCTTGTGGGTACTTGTGGGTACTTGCCGCGGATGCCTCTGGGTGCTTGCCCCAGGTGCCTGCAGGTACTTGCCCCGGGTGCTCCTGGGTGCTTAGACCGGGTGCTTGTAGGTACTTTTGGGTGCTTTTAGTTGCTTGTGGATACTTTTAGGTGGTTGTGGGTGCTTGTTGGTACTTGAAGGTATTTGAAGGTATTTGTGGGTACTTGTGGGTGCTTGTGGGTACTTTTGGGTACTTGTAAGTACTTGTGGGTACTTGTGGGTGCTTGTAAGTACTTATGGGAACTTGTAGGTGCTTGTAGGTACTTGTGGTCTCTTGTGGGTGCTTGTAGGTACTTGTGGGTTCTTGTGGGTGCTTGTAGGTACTTGTGGGTACTTGTGGGTGCTTGTAGGTACTTTTGGGTTCTTGTTGGTACTTGTGGGTGCTTTTAGTTGCTTGTGGGTGCTTTTAGGTACTTTTGGGTGCTTTTAGTTGCTTGTGGATACTTTTAGGTGGTTGTGGGTGCTTGTAGGTACTTGAAGGTATTTGTGGGTACTTGTGGGTGCCTGTGGGTACTTGTGGCTGCTTGTGGGTTCTTGTGGGTGATTGTAGGTACTTGTGGGTGCTTGTAGGTACTAGTGGGTACTTGTCGGTGCTTGTAGGTACTTCTGGGTGCTTGTAGGTACTTGTGGGTTCTTGTAGGTACTTGTGGGTTCTTTTGGGTACTTGTGGGTGCTTGTAGGTGCTTGTAGGTGCTTGTGGAAACTTGTAGGTGCTTGTGGATACTTGTAGGTGCTCTTGGGTGCTTGTAGGTACTTGTGGGTACTTGTAGGTACTTGTGGGTACTTGTGGGTACTTGTAGGTACTTGTGAGTACTTGTGGGTGCTTGTGGGTACTTGTGCGTACTTTTAGGTACTTGCGGGTACTTGTAGGTACTTGTGGGTACTTGTGGGTGCTTGTAGGTGCTTGTAGGTACTTGTATGAGTTTGTATGTACTTGTGGGTGCTTGTGGATACTTGTGGGTGCTTGTGGATACTTGTGGGTGCTTGAAGGTACTTGTGGGTACTTGACCCGGGTACTTGTGGGTGCTTGTGGGTACTTGTGGGTACTTTCCACGGATGCATCTGGGTGCTTGCCAAGGGTGCTTGCAGATACTTGCCCAGGGTGCTCCTGGGTGCTTAGACCGGGTGCTTGTAGGTACTTGTGGGTGCTTGTAGGTACTTTTGGGTTCTTGTGGGTACTTGTGGGTGCTTTTAGTTGCTTGTGGGTGCTTTTAGAGTCTTGTGGGTGCTTGTAGGTACTTTTGGGTGCTTTTAGTTGCTTGTGGATACTTTTAGGTGGTTGTGGGTGCTTGTGGGTGCTTGTAGGTACTTGAAGTTATTTGAAGGTATTTGTGGGTGCTTGTGGGTTCTTGTGGGTACTTGTCGGTGCTTGTAGGTACTTGTGGGTTCTTGTAGGTACTTGTGGGTTCTTGTGGGTGCTTGTAGGTACTTGTTGGTGCTTGTAGGTACTTGTGGGTACTTTTAGGTACTTGTGGGTACTTGTGGGTGCTTGTAGGCGCTTGTAGGTACTTGTATGAGTTTGTATGTACTTGTGGGTGCTTGTGGGTACTTGTGGGTGCTTGAAGGTACTTGTGGGTACTTGCCCCGGGTACTTTTGGGTGCTTGTGGGTACTTGTGGGTGCTTGAAGGTACTTGTGTGTGCTTGAAGGTACTTGTGGGTGCTTGAAGGTACTTGTGGGTACTTGCCCCGGGTACTTGTGGGTGCTTTTAGGTACTTTTGGGTGCTTTTAGTTGCTTGTGGATAATTTTAGGTGGTTGTGGGTGCTTGTAGGTACTTTTGGGTGCTTTTAGTTGCTTGTGGATACTTTTAGGTGGTTGTGGGTGGTTGTGGGTGCTTGTAGGTACTTGAAGGTATTTGAAGGTATTTGTAGGTACTTGTGGGTTCTTGTAGGTACTTGTGGGTGCTTGTAGGTACTTGTGGGTGCTTGTAGGTACTAGTGGGTACTTGTGGGTACTTCTAGGTACTTGTAGGTACTTGTGGGTACTTGTGGGTGCTTGTTGGTGCTTGTAGGTACTTGTATGAGTTTGTATGTACTTGTGGGTGCTTGTGGGTACTTGTGGGTGCTTGAAGGTACTTGTGGGTGCTTGTGGGTACTTGTGGGTACTTGCCGCGGATGCCTCTGGGTGCTTGCCCCAGGTGCCTGCAGGTACTTGCCCCGGGTGCTCCTGGGTGCTTAGACCGGGTGCTTGTAGGTACTTTTGGGTGCTTTTAGTTGCTTGTGGATACTTTTAGGTGGTTGTGGGTGCTTGTTGGTACTTGAAGGTATTTGAAGGTATTTGTGGGTACTTGTGGGTGCTTGTGGGTACTTTTGGGTACTTGTAAGTACTTGTGGGTACTTGTGGGTGCTTGTAAGTACTTATGGGAACTTGTAGGTGCTTGTAGGTACTTGTGGTCTCTTGTGGGTGCTTGTAGGTACTTGTGGGTTCTTGTGGGTGCTTGTAGGTACTTGTGGGTACTTGTGGGTGCTTGTAGGTACTTTTGGGTTCTTGTTGGTACTTGTGGGTGCTTTTAGTTGCTTGTGGGTGCTTTTAGGTACTTTTGGGTGCTTTTAGTTGCTTGTGGATACTTTTAGGTGGTTGTGGGTGCTTGTAGGTACTTGAAGGTATTTGTGGGTACTTGTGGGTGCCTGTGGGTACTTGTGGCTGCTTGTGGGTTCTTGTGGGTGATTGTAGGTACTTGTGGGTGCTTGTAGGTACTAGTGGGTACTTGTCGGTGCTTGTAGGTACTTCTGGGTGCTTGTAGGTACTTGTGGGTTCTTGTAGGTACTTGTGGGTTCTTTTGGGTACTTGTGGGTGCTTGTAGGTGCTTGTAGGTGCTTGTGGAAACTTGTAGGTGCTTGTGGATACTTGTAGGTGCTCTTGGGTGCTTGTAGGTACTTGTGGGTACTTGTAGGTACTTGTGGGTACTTGTGGGTACTTGTAGGTACTTGTGAGTACTTGTGGGTGCTTGTGGGTACTTGTGCGTACTTTTAGGTACTTGCGGGTACTTGTAGGTACTTGTGGGTACTTGTGGGTGCTTGTAGGTGCTTGTAGGTACTTGTATGAGTTTGTATGTACTTGTGGGTGCTTGTGGATACTTGTGGGTGCTTGTGGATACTTGTGGGTGCTTGAAGGTACTTGTGGGTACTTGACCCGGGTACTTGTGGGTGCTTGTGGGTACTTGTGGGTACTTTCCACGGATGCATCTGGGTGCTTGCCAAGGGTGCTTGCAGATACTTGCCCAGGGTGCTCCTGGGTGCTTAGACCGGGTGCTTGTAGGTACTTGTGGGTGCTTGTAGGTACTTTTGGGTTCTTGTGGGTACTTGTGGGTGCTTTTAGTTGCTTGTGGGTGCTTTTAGAGTCTTGTGGGTGCTTGTAGGTACTTTTGGGTGCTTTTAGTTGCTTGTGGATACTTTTAGGTGGTTGTGGGTGCTTGTGGGTGCTTGTAGGTACTTGAAGTTATTTGAAGGTATTTGTGGGTGCTTGTGGGTTCTTGTGGGTACTTGTCGGTGCTTGTAGGTACTTGTGGGTTCTTGTAGGTACTTGTGGGTTCTTGTGGGTGCTTGTAGGTACTTGTTGGTGCTTGTAGGTACTTGTGGGTACTTTTAGGTACTTGTGGGTACTTGTGGGTGCTTGTAGGCGCTTGTAGGTACTTGTATGAGTTTGTATGTACTTGTGGGTGCTTGTGGGTACTTGTGGGTGCTTGAAGGTACTTGTGGGTACTTGCCCCGGGTACTTTTGGGTGCTTGTGGGTACTTGTGGGTGCTTGAAGGTACTTGTGTGTGCTTGAAGGTACTTGTGGGTGCTTGAAGGTACTTGTGGGTACTTGCCCCGGGTACTTGTGGGTGCTTTTAGGTACTTTTGGGTGCTTTTAGTTGCTTGTGGATAATTTTAGGTGGTTGTGGGTGCTTGTAGGTACTTAAAGGTATTTGTGGGTACTTGTGGGTGCTTGTGGGTACTTGTGGGTGCTTGTGGGTTCTTGTGGGTACTTGTCGGTGCTTGTAGGTAATTGTGGGTACTTGTGGGTTATTGTGGGTGATTGTAGGTACTTGTGGGTGCTTGTAGGTACTAGTGGGTTCTTGTAGGTACTTGTGGGTTCTTTTGGGTACTTGTGGGTGCTTGTAGGTGCTTGTGGATACTTGTAGGTGCTCTTGGGCGCTTGTAGGTACTTGTGGGTACTTGTAGGTACTTGTGGGTACTTGTAGGTACTTGTGGGTACTTGTGGGTGCTTGTGGGTACTTGTGGGTACTTTTAGGTACTGGTGGGTACTTGTAGGTACTTGTGGGTGCTTGTGGGTACTTGTGGGTACTTTTAGGTACTTGTAGGTACTTGTAGGTGCTTGTATGTGCTTGTAGGTGCTTGTAGGTACTTGTATGAGTTTGTATGTACTTGTGGGTGCTTGTGGGTACTTGTGGGTGCTTGAAGGTACTTGTGTGTGCTTGAAGGTACTTGTGGGTGCTTGAAAGTACTTGTGGGTACTTGCCCGGGTACTTGTGGGTGCTTTTAGGTACTTTTGGTTGCTTTTAGTTGCTTGTGGATACTTTTAGGTGGTTGTGGGTGCTTGTAGGTACTTGTATGAGTTTGTATGTACTTGTGGGTGCTTGTGGGTACTTGTCGGTGCTTGTAGGTACTTGTGGGTACTTGTGGGTTATTGTGGGTGATTGTAGGTACTTGTGGGTGCTTGTAGGTACTAGTGGGTACTTGTCGGTGCTTGTAGGTACTTCTGGGTGCTTGTAGGTACTTGTGGGTTCTTGTAGGTACTTGTGGGTTCTTTTGGGTACTTGTGGGTGCTTGTAGGTGCTTGTGGATACTTGTAGGTGCTCTTGGGCGCTTGTAGGTACTTGTGGGTACTTGTAGGTACTTGTGGGTACTTGTGGGTACTTTAAGGTACTTGTGGGTGCTTGTGGGTACTTGTGGGTACTTTTAGGTACTTGTGGGTACTTGTAGGTACTTGTGGGTACTTGTGGGTGCTTGTAGGTGCTTGTAGGTACTTGTAGGTACTTGTAGGTACTTGTATGAGTTTGTATGTACTTGTGGGTGCTTGTGGGTACTTGTGGGTGCTTGAAGGTACTTGTGGGTGCTTGAAGGTACTTGTGAGTACTTGCCCCGGGTACTTGTGGGTGCTTTTAGGTACTTTTGGGTGCTTTTAGTTGCTTGTGGATACTTTTAGGTGGTTGTGGGTGCTTGTAGGTACTTGAAGGTATTTGTGGGTACTTGTGGGTGCTTGTGGGTACTTGTGGGTGCTTGTGGGTTCTTGTGGGTGATTGTAGGTACTTTTGGGTTCTTGTGGGTACTTGTGGGTGCTTTTAGTTGCTTGTGGGTGCTTTTAGTTGCTTGTGGGTGCTTGTAGGTACTTTTGGGTGCTTTTAGTTGCTTGTGGATACTTTTAGGTGGTTGTGGGTGGTTGTGGGTGCTTGTAGGTACTTGAAGGTATTTGATGGTATTTGTAGGTACTTGTGGGTTCTTGTAGGTACTTGTGGGTGCTTGTAGGTACTTGTGGGTGCTTGTAGGTACTAGTGGGTACTTGTGGGTACTTCTAGGTACTTGTAGGTACTTGTGGGTACTTGTGGGTGCTTGTTGGTGCTTGTAGGTACTTGTATGAGTTTGTATGTACTTGTGGGTGCTTGTGGGTACTTGTGGGTGCTTGAAGGTACTTGTGGGTGCTTGTGGGTACTTGTGGGTACTTGCCGCGGATGCCTCTGGGTGCTTGCCCCAGGTGCCTGCAGGTACTTGCCCCGGGTGCTCCTGGGTGCTTAGACCGGGTGCTTGTAGGTACTTTTGGGTGCTTTTAGTTGCTTGTGGATACTTTTAGGTGGTTGTGGGTGCTTGTTGGTACTTGAAGGTATTTGAAGGTATTTGTGGGTACTTGTGGGTGCTTGTGGGTACTTTTGGGTACTTGTAAGTACTTGTGGGTACTTGTGGGTGCTTGTAAGTACTTATGGGTACTTGTAGGTGCTTGTAGGTACTTGTGGGTTCTTGTGGGTGCTTGTAGGTACTTGTGGGTTCTTGTGGGTGCTTGTAGGTACTTGTGGGTACTTGTGGGTGCTTGTAGGTACTTTTGGGTTCTTGTTGGTACTTGTGGGTGCTTTTAGTTGCTTGTGTGTGCTTTTAGGTACTTTTGGGTGCTTTTAGTTGCTTGTGGATACTTTTAGGTGGTTGTGGGTGCTTGTAGGTACTTGAAGGTATTTGTGGGTACTTGTGGGTGCCTGTGGGTACTTGTGGCTGCTTGTGGGTTCTTGTGGGTACTTGTCGGTGCTTGTAGGTACTTGTGGGTACTTGTGGGTACTTGTGGGTTATTGTGGGTGATTGTAGGTACTTGTGGGTGCTTGTAGGTACTAGTGGGTACTTGTCGGTGCTTGTAGGTACTTCTGGGTGCTTGTAGGTACTTGTGGGTTCTTGTAGGTACTTGTGGGTTCTTTTGGGTACTTGTGGGTGCTTGTAGGTGCTTGTAGGTGCTTGTGGATACTTGTAGGTGCTTGTGGATACTTGTAGGTGCTCTTGGGTGCTTGTAGGTACTTGTGGGTACTTGTAGGTACTTGTGGGTACTTGTGGGTACTTGTAGGTACTTGTGAGTACTTGTGGGTGCTTGTGGGTACTTGTGCGTACTTTTAGGTACTTGTGGGTACTTGTCGGTACTTGTGGGTACTTGTGGGTGCTTGTAGGTACTTGCATGAGTTTGTATGTACTTGTGGGTGCTTGTGGATACTTGTGGGTGCTTGTGGATACTTGTGGGTGCTTGAAGGTACTTGTGGGTACTTGACCCGGGTACTTGTGGGTGCTTGTGGGTACTTGTGGGTACTTTCCACGGATGCATCTGGGTGCTTGCCCCGGGTGCTTGCAGATACTTGCCCAGGGTGCTCCTGGGTGCTTAGACCGGGTGCTTGTAGGTACTTGTGGGTGCTTGTAGGTACTTTTGGGTTCTTGTGGGTACTTGTGGGTGCTTTTAGTTGCTTGTGGGTGCTTTTAGTTGCTTGTGGGTGCTTGTAGGTACTTTTGGGTGCTTTTAGTTGCTTGTGGATACTTTTAGGTGGTTGTGGGTGCTTGTGGGTGCTTGTAGGTACTTGAAGTTATTTGAAGGTATTTGTGGGTGCTTGTGGGTTCTTGTGGGTACTTGTCGGTGCTTGTAGGTACTTGTGGGTTCTTGTAGGTACTTGTGGGTTCTTGTGGGTGCTTGTAGGTACTTGTGGGTGCTTGTAGGTACTTGTGGGTACTTTTAGGTACTTGTGGGTACTTGTGGGTGCTTGTAGGCGCTTGTAGGTACTTGTATGAGTTTGTATGTACTTGTGGGTGCTTGTAGGCGCTTGTAGGTACTTGTATGAGTTTGTATGTACTTGTGGGTGCTTGTGGGTACTTGTGGGTGCTTGAAGGTACTTGTGGGTGCTTGAAGGTACTTGTGGGTACTTGCCCCGGGTACTTGTGGGTGCTTTTAGGTACTTTTGGGTGCTTTTAGTTGCTTGTGGATACTTTTAGGTGGTTGTGGGTGCTTGTAGGTACTTGAAGGTATTTGTGGGTACTTGTGGGTGCTTGTGGGTACGTGTGGGTGCTTGTGGGTTCTTGTTGGTACTTGTCGGTGCTTGTAGGTACTTGTAGGTACTTGTGGGTACTTGTGGGTTATTGTGGGTGATTGTAGGTACTTGTGGGTGCTTGTAGGTACTAGTGGGTACTTGTCGGTGCTTGTAGGTACTTCTGGGTGCTTGTAGGTACTTGTGGGTTCTTGTAGGTACTTGTGGGTTCTTTTGGGTACTTGTGGGTGCTTGTAGGTGCTTGTAGGTGCTTGTGGATACTTGTAGGTGCTTGTGGATACTTGTAGGTGCTCTTGGGTGCTTGCAGGTACTTGTGGGTACTTGTAGGTACTTGTGGGTACTTGTGGGTACTTGTAGGTACTTGTGAGTACTTGTGGGTGCTTGTGGGTACTTGTGCGTACTTTTAGGTACTTGTGGGTACTTGTCGGTACTTGTGGGTACTTGTGGGCGCTTGTAGGTGCTTGTAGGTACTTGCATGAGTTTGTATGTACTTGTGGGTGCTTGTGGATACTTGTGGGTGCTTGTGGATACTTGTGGGTGCTTGAAGGTACTTGTGGGTACTTGACCCGGGTACTTGTGGGTGCTTTTAGGTACTTTTGGGTGCTTTTAGTTGCTTGTGGATACTTTTAGGTGGTTGTGGGTGCTTGTAGGTACTTGAAGGTATTTGTGGGTACTTGTGGGTGCTTGTGGGTGCTTGTAGGTACTTTTGGGTTCTTGTGGGTACTTGTGGGTGCTTTTAGTTGCTTGTGGGTGCTTTTAGTTGCTTGTGGGTGCTTGTAGGTACTTTTGGGTGCTTTTAGTTGCTTGTGGATACTTTTAGGTGGTTGTGGGTGCTTGTGGGTGCTTGTAGGTACTTGAAGTTATTTGAAGGTATTTGTGGGTGCTTGTGGGTTCTTGTGGGTACTTGTCGGTGCTTGTAGGTACTTGTGGGTTCTTGTAGGTACTTGTGGGTTCTTGTGGGTGCTTGTAGGTACTTGTGGGTGCTTGTAGGTACTTGTGGGTACTTTTAGGTACTTGTGGGTACTTGTGGGTGCTTGTAGGCGCTTGTAGGTACTTGTATGAGTTTGTATGTACTTGTGGGTGCTTGTAGGCGCTTGTAGGTACTTGTATGAGTTTGTATGTACTTGTGGGTGCTTGTGGGTACTTGTGGGTGCTTGAAGGTACTTGTGGGTGCTTGAAGGTACTTGTGGGTACTTGCCCCGGGTACTTGTGGGTGCTTTTAGGTACTTTTGGGTGCTTTTAGTTGCTTGTGGATACTTTTAGGTGGTTGTGGGTGCTTGTAGGTACTTGAAGGTATTTGTGGGTACTTGTGGGTGCTTGTGGGTACGTGTGGGTGCTTGTGGGTTCTTGTTGGTACTTGTCGGTGCTTGTAGGTACTTGTAGGTACTTGTGGGTACTTGTGGGTTATTGTGGGTGATTGTAGGTACTTGTGGGTGCTTGTAGGTACTAGTGGGTACTTGTCGGTGCTTGTAGGTACTTCTGGGTGCTTGTAGGTACTTGTGGGTTCTTGTAGGTACTTGTGGGTTCTTTTGGGTACTTGTGGGTGCTTGTAGGTGCTTGTAGGTGCTTGTGGATACTTGTAGGTGCTTGTGGATACTTGTAGGTGCTCTTGGGTGCTTGCAGGTACTTGTGGGTACTTGTAGGTACTTGTGGGTACTTGTGGGTACTTGTAGGTACTTGTGAGTACTTGTGGGTGCTTGTGGGTACTTGTGCGTACTTTTAGGTACTTGTGGGTACTTGTCGGTACTTGTGGGTACTTGTGGGCGCTTGTAGGTGCTTGTAGGTACTTGCATGAGTTTGTATGTACTTGTGGGTGCTTGTGGATACTTGTGGGTGCTTGTGGATACTTGTGGGTGCTTGAAGGTACTTGTGGGTACTTGACCCGGGTACTTGTGGGTGCTTTTAGGTACTTTTGGGTGCTTTTAGTTGCTTGTGGATACTTTTAGGTGGTTGTGGGTGCTTGTAGGTACTTGAAGGTATTTGTGGGTACTTGTGGGTGCTTGTGGGTACTTGTGGGTGCTTGTGGGTTCTTGTGGGTACTTGTCGGTGCTTGTAGGTACTTGTGTGTACTTGTGGGTTATTGTGGGTGATTGTAGGTACTTTTGGGTTCTTGTGGGTACTTGTGGGTGCTTTTAGTTGCTTGTGGGTGCTTTTAGTTGCTTGTGGGTGCTTGTAGGTACTTTTGGGTGCTTTAAGTTGCTTGTGGATACTTTTAGGTGGTTGTGGGTGGTTGTGGGTGCTTGTAGGTACTTGAAGGTATTTGATGGTATTTGTAGGTACTTGTGGGTTCTTGTAGGTACTTGTGGGTGCTTGTAGGTACTTGTGGGTGCTTGTAGGTACTAGTGGGTACTTGTGGGTACTTCTAGGTACTTGTAGGTACTTGTGGGTACTTGTGGGTGCTTGTTGGTGCTTGTAGGTACTTGTATGAGTTTGTATGTACTTGTGGGTGCTTGTGGGTACTTGTGGGTGCTTGAAGGTACTTGTGGGTGCTTGTGGGTACTTGTGGGTGCTTGAAGGTACTTGTGGGTGCTTGTGGGTACTTGTGGGTACTTGCCGCGGATGCCTCTGGGTGCTTGCCCCAGGTGCCTGCAGGTACTTGCCCCGGGTGCTCCTGGGTGCTTAGACCGGGTGCTTGTAGGTACTTTTGGGTGCTTTTAGTTGCTTGTGGATACTTTTAGGTGGTTGTGGGTGCTTGTTGGTACTTGAAGGTATTTGAAGGTATTTGTGGGTACTTGTGGGTGCTTGTGGGTACTTTTGGGTACTTGTAAGTACTTGTGGGTACTTGTGGGTGCTTGTAAGTACTTATGGGTACTTGTAGGTGCTTGTAGGTACTTGTGGGTTCTTGTGGGTGCTTGTAGGTACTTGTGGGTTCTTGTGGGTGCTTGTAGGTACTTGTGGGTACTTGTGGGTGCTTGTAGGTACTTTTGGGTTCTTGTTGGTACTTGTGGGTGCTTTTAGTTGCTTGTGTGTGCTTTTAGGTACTTTTGGGTGCTTTTAGTTGCTTGTGGATACTTTTAGGTGGTTGTGGGTGCTTGTAGGTACTTGAAGGTATTTGTGGGTACTTGTGGGTGCCTGTGGGTACTTGTGGCTGCTTGTGGGTTCTTGTGGGTACTTGTCGGTGCTTGTAGGTACTTGTGGGTACTTGTGGGTACTTGTGGGTTATTGTGGGTGATTGTAGGTACTTGTGGGTGCTTGTAGGTACTAGTGGGTACTTGTCGGTGCTTGTAGGTACTTCTGGGTGCTTGTAGGTACTTGTGGGTTCTTGTAGGTACTTGTGGGTTCTTTTGGGTACTTGTGGGTGCTTGTAGGTGCTTGTAGGTGCTTGTGGATACTTGTAGGTGCTTGTGGATACTTGTAGGTGCTCTTGGGTGCTTGTAGGTACTTGTGGGTACTTGTAGGTACTTGTGGGTACTTGTGGGTACTTGTAGGTACTTGTGAGTACTTGTGGGTGCTTGTGGGTACTTGTGCGTACTTTTAGGTACTTGTGGGTACTTGTCGGTACTTGTGGGTACTTGTGGGCGCTTGTAGGTGCTTGTAGGTACTTGCATGAGTTTGTATGTACTTGTGGGTGCTTGTGGATACTTGTGGGTGCTTGAAGGTACTTGTGGGTACTTGACCCGGGTACTTGTGGGTGCTTTTAGGTACTTTTGGGTGCTTTTAGTTGCTTGTGGATACTTTTAGGTGGTTGTGGGTGCTTGTAGGTACTTGAAGGTATTTGTGGGTACTTGTGGGTGCTTGTGGGTACTTGTGGGTGCTTGTGGGTTCTTGTGGGTACTTGTCGGTGCTTGTAGGTACTTGTGTGTACTTGTGGGTTATTGTGGGTGATTGTAGGTACTTTTGGGTTCTTGTGGGTACTTGTGGGTGCTTTTAGTTGCTTGTGGGTGCTTTTAGTTGCTTGTGGGTGCTTGTAGGTACTTTTGGGTGCTTTTAGTTGCTTGTGGATACTTTTAGGTGGTTGTGGGTGGTTGTGGGTGCTTGTAGGTACTTGAAGGTATTTGATGGTATTTGTAGGTACTTGTGGGTTCTTGTAGGTACTTGTGGGTGCTTGTAGGTACTTGTGGGTGCTTGTAGGTACTAGTGGGTACTTGTGGGTACTTCTAGGTACTTGTAGGTACTTGTGGGTACTTGTGGGTGCTTGTTGGTGCTTGTAGGTACTTGTATGAGTTTGTATGTACTTGTGGGTGCTTGTGGGTACTTGTGGGTGCTTGAAGGTACTTGTGGGTGCTTGTGGGTACTTGTGGGTGCTTGAAGGTACTTGTGGGTGCTTGTGGGTACTTGTGGGTACTTGTGGGTACTTGCCGCGGATGCCTCTGGGTGCTTGCCCCAGGTGCCTGCAGGTACTTGCCCCGGGTGCTCCTGGGTGCTTAGACCGGGTGCTTGTAGGTACTTTTGGGTGCTTTTAGTTGCTTGTGGATACTTTTAGGTGGTTGTGGGTGCTTGTTGGTACTTGAAGGTATTTGAAGGTATTTGTGGGTACTTGTGGGTGCTTGTGGGTACTTTTGGGTACTTGTAAGTACTTGTGGGTACTTGTGGGTGCTTGTAAGTACTTATGGGTACTTGTAGGTGCTTGTAGGTACTTGTGGGTGCTTGTAGGTACTTGTGGGTTCTTGTGGGTGCTTGTAGGTACTTGTGGGTACTTGTGGGTGCTTGTAGGTACTTTTGGGTTCTTGTTGGTACTTGTGGGTGCTTTTAGTTGCTTGTGTGTGCTTTTAGGTACTTTTGGGTGCTTTTAGTTGCTTGTGGATACTTTTAGGTGGTTGTGGGTGCTTGTAGGTACTTGAAGGTATTTGTGGGTACTTGTGGGTGCCTGTGGGTACTTGTGGCTGCTTGTGGGTTCTTGTGGGTACTTGTCGGTGCTTGTAGGTACTTGTGGGTACTTGTGGGTACTTGTGGGTTATTGTGGGTGATTGTAGGTACTTGTGGGTGCTTGTAGGTACTAGTGGGTACTTGTCGGTGCTTGTAGGTACTTCTGGGTGCTTGTAGGTACTTGTGGGTTCTTGTAGGTACTTGTGGGTTCTTTTGGGTACTTGTGGGTGCTTGTAGGTGCTTGTAGGTGCTTGTGGATACTTGTAGGTGCTTGTGGATACTTGTAGGTGCTCTTGGGTGCTTGTAGGTACTTGTGGGTACTTGTAGGTACTTGTGGGTACTTGTGGGTACTTGTAGGTACTTGTAGGTACTTGTGAGTACTTGTGGGTGCTTGTGGGTACTTGTGGGTACTTGTGGGCGCTTGTAGGTGCTTGTAGGTACTTGCATGAGTTTGTATGTACTTGTGGGTGCTTGTGGATACTTGTGGGTGCTTGTGGATACTTGTGGGTGCTTGAAGGTACTTGTGGGTACTTGACCCGGGTACTTGTGGGTGCTTGTGGGTACTTGTGGGTACTTTCCACGGATGCATCTGGGTGCTTGCCCCGGGTGCTTGCCCCGGGTGCTTGCAGATACTTGCCCAGGGTGCTCCTGGGTGCTTAGACCGGGAGCTTGTAGGTACTTGTGGGTGCTTGTAGGTACTTTTGGGTTCTTGTGGGTACTTGTGGGTGCTTTTAGTTGCTTGTGGGTGCTTTTAGTTGCTTGTGGGTGCTTGTAGGTACTTTTGGGTGCTTTTAGTTGCTTGTGGATACTTTTAGGTGGTTGTGGGTGCTTGTGGGTGCTTGTAGGTACTTGAAGTTATTTGAAGGTATTTGTGGGTGCTTGTGGGTTCTTGTGGGTACTTGTCGGTGCTTGTAGGTACTTGTGGGTTCTTGTAGGTACTTGTGGGTTCTTGTGGGTGCTTGTAGGTACTTGTGGGTGCTTGTAGGTACTTGTGGGTACTTTTAGGTACTTGTGGGTACTTGTGGGTGCTTGTAGGCGCTTGTAGGTACTTGTATGAGTTTGTATGTACTTGTGGGTGCTTGTAGGCGCTTGTAGGTACTTGTATGAGTTTGTATGTACTTGTGGGTGCTTGTGGGTACTTGTGGGTGCTTGAAGGTACTTGTGGGTGCTTGAAGGTACTTGTGGGTACTTGCCCCGGGTACTTGTGGGTGCTTTTAGGTACTTTTGGGTGCTTTTAGTTGCTTGTGGATACTTTTAGGTGGTTGTGGGTGCTTGTAGGTACTTGAAGGTATTTGTGGGTACTTGTGGGTGCTTGTGGGTACGTGTGGGTGCTTGTGGGTTCTTGTTGGTACTTGTCGGTGCTTGTAGGTACTTGTAGGTACTTGTGGGTACTTGTGGGTTATTGTGGGTGATTGTAGGTACTTGTGGGTGCTTGTAGGTACTAGTGGGTACTTGTCGGTGCTTGTAGGTACTTCTGGGTGCTTGTAGGTACTTGTGGGTTCTTGTAGGTACTTGTGGGTTCTTTTGGGTACTTGTGGGTGCTTGTAGGTGCTTGTGGATACTTGTAGGTGCTTGTGGATACTTGTAGGTGCTCTTGGGCGCTTGTAGGTACTTGTGGGTACTTGTAGGTACTTGTGGGTACTTGTGGGTACTTTAAGGTACTTGTGGGTGCTTGTGGGTACTTGTGGGTACTTTTAGGTACTTGTGGGTACTTGTAGGTACTTGTGGGTACTTGTGGGTGCTTGTAGGTGCTTGTAGGTACTTGTAGGTACTTGTAGGTACTTGTATGAGTTTGTATGTACTTGTGGGTGCTTGTGGGTACTTGTGGGTGCTTAAAGGTACTTGTGGGTGCTTGAAGGTACTTGTGAGTACTTGCCCCGGGTACTTGTGGGTGCTTTTAGGTACTTTTGGGTGCTTTTAGTTGCTTGTGGATACTTTTAGGTGGTTGTGGGTGCTTGTAGGTACTTGAAGGTATTTGTGGGTACTTGTGGGTGCTTGTGGGTACTTGTGGGTGCTTGTGGGTTCTTGTGGGTACTTGTCGGTGCTTGTAGGTACTTGTGTGTACTTGTGGGTTATTGTGGGTGATTGTAGGTACTTTTGGGTTCTTGTGGGTACTTGTGGGTGCTTTTAGTTGCTTGTGGGTGCTTTTAGTTGCTTGTGGGTGCTTGTAGGTACTTTTGGGTGCTTTTAGTTGCTTGTGGATACTTTTAGGTGGTTGTGGGTGGTTGTGGGTGCTTGTAGGTACTTGAAGGTATTTGATGGTATTTGTAGGTACTTGTGGGTTCTTGTAGGTACTTGTGGGTGCTTGAAGGTACTTGTGGGTGCTTGAAGGTACTTGTGGGTACTTGCCCCGGGTACTTGTGGGTGCTTTTAGGTACTTTTGGGTGCTTTTAGTTGCTTGTGGATACTTTTAGGTGGTTGTGGGTGCTTGTAGGTACTTGAAGGTATTTGTGGGTACTTGTGGGTGCTTGTGGGTACTTGTGGGTGCTTGTGGGTACTTGTGGGTACTTGCCGCGGATGCCTCTGGGTGCTTGCCCCAGGTGCCTGCAGGTACTTGCCCCGGGTGCTCCTGGGTGCTTAGACCGGGTGCTTGTAGGTACTTTTGGGTGCTTTTAGTTGCTTGTGGATACTTTTAGGTGGTTGTGGGTGCTTGTTGGTACTTGAAGGTATTTGAAGGTATTTGTGGGTACTTGTGGGTGCTTGTGGGTACTTTTGGGTACTTGTAAGTACTTGTGGGTACTTGTGGGTGCTTGTAAGTACTTATGGGTACTTGTAGGTGCTTGTAGGTACTTGTGGGTTATTGTGGGTGATTGTAGGTACTTGTGGGTGCTTGTAGGTACTAGTGGGTACTTGTCGGTGCTTGTAGGTACTTCTGGGTGCTTGTAGGTACTTGTGGGTTCTTGTAGGTACTTGTGGGTTCTTTTGGGTACTTGTGGGTGCTTGTAGGTGCTTGTAGGTGCTTGTGGATACTTGTAGGTGCTTGTGCATACTTGTAGGTGCTCTTGGGTGCTTGTAGGTACTTGTGGGTACTTGTAGGTACTTGTGGGTTCTTGTTGGTACTTGTCGGTGCTTGTAGGTACTTGTAGGTACTTGTGGGTACTTGTGGGTTATTGTGGGTGATTGTAGGTACTTGTGGGTGCTTGTAGGTACTAGTGGGTACTTGTCGGTGCTTGTAGGTACTTCTGGGTGCTTGTAGGTACTTGTGGGTTCTTGTAGGTACTTGTGGGTTCTTTTGGGTACTTGTGGGTGCTTGTAGGTGCTTGTGGATACTTGTAGGTGCTTGTGGATACTTGTAGGTGCTCTTGGGCGCTTGTAGGTACTTGTGGGTACTTGTGGGTACTTTAAGGTACTTGTGGGTGCTTGTGGGTACTTGTGGGTACTTTTAGGTACTTGTGGGTACTTGTAGGTACTTGTGGGTACTTGTGGGTGCTTGTAGGTGCTTGTAGGTACTTGTAGGTACTTGTAGGTACTTGTATGAGTTTGTATGTACTTGTGGGTGCTTGTGGGTACTTGTGGGTGCTTAAAGGTACTTGTGGGTGCTTGAAGGTACTTGTGAGTACTTGCCCCGGGTACTTGTGGGTGCTTTTAGGTACTTTTGGGTGCTTTTAGTTGCTTGTGGATACTTTTAGGTGGTTGTGGGTGCTTGTAGGTACTTGAAGGTATTTGTGGGTACTTGTGGGTGCTTGTGGGTACTTGTGGGTGCTTGTGGGTTCTTGTGGGTACTTGTCGGTGCTTGTAGGTACTTGTGTGTACTTGTGGGTTATTGTGGGTGATTGTAGGTACTTTTGGGTTCTTGTGGGTACTTGTGGGTGCTTTTAGTTGCTTGTGGGTGCTTTTAGTTGCTTGTGGGTGCTTGTAGGTACTTTTGGGTGCTTTTAGTTGCTTGTGGATACTTTTAGGTGGTTGTGGGTGCTTGTAGGTACTTGAAGGTATTTGATGGTATTTGTAGGTACTTGTGGGTTCTTGTAGGTACTTGTGGGTGCTTGAAGGTACTTGTGGGTGCTTGAAGGTACTTGTGGGTACTTGCCCCGGGTACTTGTGGGTGCTTTTAGGTACTTTTGGGTGCTTTTAGTTGCTTGTGGATACTTTTAGGTGGTTGTGGGTGCTTGTAGGTACTTGAAGGTATTTGTGGGTACTTGTGGGTGCTTGTGGGTACTTGTGGGTGCTTGTGGGTACTTGTGGGTACTTGCCGCGGATGCCTCTGGGTGCTTGCCCCAGGTGCCTGCAGGTACTTGCCCCGGGTGCTCCTGGGTGCTTAGACCGGGTGCTTGTAGGTACTTTTGGGTGCTTTTAGTTGCTTGTGGATACTTTTAGGTGGTTGTGGGTGCTTGTTGGTACTTGAAGGTATTTGAAGGTATTTGTGGGTACTTGTGGGTGCTTGTGGGTACTTTTGGGTACTTGTAAGTACTTGTGGGTACTTGTGGGTGCTTGTAAGTACTTATGGGTACTTGTAGGTGCTTGTAGGTACTTGTGGGTTATTGTGGGTGATTGTAGGTACTTGTGGGTGCTTGTAGGTACTAGTGGGTACTTGTCGGTGCTTGTAGGTACTTCTGGGTGCTTGTAGGTACTTGTGGGTTCTTGTAGGTACTTGTGGGTTCTTTTGGGTACTTGAGGGTGCTTGTAGGTGCTTGTAGGTGCTTGTGGATACTTGTAGGTGCTTGTGCATACTTGTAGGTGCTCTTGGGTGCTTGTAGGTACTTGTGGGTACTTGTAGGTACTTGTGGGTACTTGTGGGTACTTGTAGGTACTTGTGAGTACTTGTGGGTGCTTGTGGGTACTTGTGCGTACTTTTAGGTACTTGTGGGTACTTGTCGGTACTTGTGGGTACTTGTGGGTGCTTGTAGGTGCTTGTAGGTACTTGTATGAGTTTGTATGTACTTGTGGGTGCTTGTGGATACTTGTGGGTGCTTGTGGATACTTGTGGGTGCTTGAAGGTACTTGTGGGTACTTGACCCGGGTACTTGTGGGTGCTTGTGGGTACTTGTGGGTACTTTCCACGGATGCATCTGGGTGCTTGCCCCGGGTGCTTGCAGATACTTGCCCAGGGTGCTCCTGGGTGCTTAGACCGGGTGCTTGTAGGTACTTGTGGGTGCTTGTAGGTACTTTTGGGTTCTTGTGGGTACTTGTGGGTGCTTTTAGTTGCTTGTGGGTGCTTTTAGTTGCTTGTGGGTGCTTGTAGGTACTTTTGGGTGCTTTTAGTTGCTTGTGGATACTTTTAGGTGGTTGTGGGTGCTTGTGGGTGCTTGTAGGTACTTGAAGTTATTTGAAGGTATTTGTGGGTGCTTGTGGGTTCTTGTGGGTACTTGTCGGTGCTTGTAGGTACTTGTGGGTTCTTGTAGGTACTTGTGGGTTCTTGTGGGTGCTTGTAGGTACTTGTGGGTGCTTGTAGGTACTTGTGGGTACTTTTAGGTACTTGTGGGTACTTGTGGGTGCTTGTAGGCGCTTGTAGGTACTTGTATGAGTTTGTATGTACTTGTGGGTGCTTGTAGGCGCTTGTAGGTACTTGTATGAGTTTGTATGTACTTGTGGGTGCTTGTGGGTACTTGTGGGTGCTTGAAGGTACTTGTGGGTGCTTGAAGGTACTTGTGGGTACTTGCCCCGGGTACTTGTGGGTGCTTTTAGGTACTTTTGGGTGCTTTTAGTTGCTTGTGGATACTTTTAGGTGGTTGTGGGTGCTTGTAGGTACTTGAAGGTATTTGTGGGTACTTGTGGGTGCTTGTGGGTACGTGTGGGTGCTTGTGGGTTCTTGTTGGTACTTGTCGGTGCTTGTAGGTACTTGTAGGCACTTGTGGGTACTTGTGGGTTATTGTGGGTGATTGTAGGTACTTGTGGGTGCTTGTAGGTACTAGTGGGTACTTGTCGGTGCTTGTAGGTACTTCTGGGTGCTTGTAGGTACTTGTGGGTTCTTGTAGGTACTTGTGGGTTCTTTTGGGTACTTGTGGGTGCTTGTAGGTGCTTGTGGATACTTGTAGGTGCTTGTGGATACTTGTAGGTGCTCTTGGGCGCTTGTAGGTACTTGTGGGTACTTGTAGGTACTTGTGGGTACTTGTGGGTACTTTAAGGTACTTGTGGGTGCTTGTGGGTACTTGTGGGTACTTTTAGGTACTTGTGGGTACTTGTAGGTACTTGTGGGTACTTGTGGGTGCTTGTAGGTGCTTGTAGGTACTTGTAGGTACTTGTAGGTACTTGTATGAGTTTGTATGTACTTGTGGGTGCTTGTGGGTACTTGTGGGTGCTTAAAGGTACTTGTGGGTGCTTGAAGGTACTTGTGAGTACTTGCCCCGGGTACTTGTGGGTGCTTTTAGGTACTTTTGGGTGCTTTTAGTTGCTTGTGGATACTTTTAGGTGGTTGTGGGTGCTTGTAGGTACTTGAAGGTATTTGTGGGTACTTGTGGGTGCTTGTGGGTACTTGTGGGTGCTTGTGGGTTCTTGTGGGTACTTGTCGGTGCTTGTAGGTACTTGTGTGTACTTGTGGGTTATTGTGGGTGATTGTAGGTACTTTTGGGTTCTTGTGGGTACTTGTGGGTGCTTTTAGTTGCTTGTGGGTGCTTTTAGTTGCTTGTGGGTGCTTGTAGGTACTTTTGGGTGCTTTTAGTTGCTTGTGGATACTTTTAGGTGGTTGTGGGTGGTTGTGGGTGCTTGTAGGTACTTGAAGGTATTTGATGGTATTTGTAGGTACTTGTGGGTTCTTGTAGGTACTTGTGGGTGCTTGTAGGTACTTGTGGGTGCTTGTAGGTACTAGTGGGTACTTGTGGGTACTTCTAGGTACTTGTAGGTACTTGTGGGTACTTGTGGGTGCTTGTTGGTGCTTGTAGGTACTTGTATGAGTTTGTATGTACCTGTGGGTGCTTGTGGGTACTTGTGGGTGCTTGTGGGTACTTGTGGGTGCTTGTGGGTACTTGTGGGTACTTGCCGCGGATGCCTCTGGGTGCTTGCCCCAGGTGCCTGCAGGTACTTGCCCCGGGTGCTCCTGGGTGCTTAGACCGGGTGCTTGTAGGTACTTTTGGGTGCTTTTAGTTGCTTGTGGATACTTTTAGGTGGTTGTGGGTGCTTGTTGGTACTTGAAGGTATTTGAAGGTATTTGTGGGTACTTGTGGGTGCTTGTGGGTACTTTTGGGTACTTGTAAGTACTTGTGGGTACTTGTGGGTGCTTGTAAGTACTTATGGGTACTTGTAGGTGCTTGTAGGTACTTGTGGGTTATTGTGGGTGATTGTAGGTACTTGTGGGTGCTTGTAGGTACTAGTGGGTACTTGTCGGTGCTTGTAGGTACTTCTGGGTGCTTGTAGGTACTTGTGGGTTCTTGTAGGTACTTGTGGGTTCTTTTGGGTACTTGTGGGTGCTTGTAGGTGCTTGTAGGTGCTTGTGGATACTTGTAGGTGCTTGTGCATACTTGTAGGTGCTCTTGGGTGCTTGTAGGTACTTGTGGGTACTTGTAGGTACTTGTGGGTACTTGTGGGTACTTGTAGGTACTTGTGAGTACTTGTGGGTGCTTGTGGGTACTTGTGCGTACTTTTAGGTACTTGTGGGTACTTGTCGGTACTTGTGGGTACTTGTGGGTGCTTGTAGGTGCTTGTAGGTACTTGTATGAGTTTGTATGTACTTGTGGGTGCTTGTGGATACTTGTGGGTGCTTGTGGATACTTGTGGGTGCTTGAAGGTACTTGTGGGTACTTGACCCGGGTACTTGTGGGTGCTTGTGGGTACTTGTGGGTACTTTCCACGGATGCATCTGGGTGCTTGCCCCGGGTGCTTGCAGATACTTGCCCAGGGTGCTCCTGGGTGCTTAGACCGGGTGCTTGTAGGTACTTGTGGGTGCTTGTAGGTACTTTTGGGTTCTTGTGGGTACTTGTGGGTGCTTTTAGTTGCTTGTGGGTGCTTTTAGTTGCTTGTGGGTGCTTGTAGGTACTTTTGGGTGCTTTTAGTTGCTTGTGGATACTTTTAGGTGGTTGTGGGTGCTTGTGGGTGCTTGTAGGTACTTGAAGTTATTTGAAGGTATTTGTGGGTGCTTGTGGGTTCTTGTGGGTACTTGTCGGTGCTTGTAGGTACTTGTGGGTTCTTGTAGGTACTAGTGGGTTCTTGTGGGTTCTTGTGGGTGCTTGTAGGTACTTGTGGGTGCTTGTAGGTACTTGTGGGTACTTTTAGGTACTTGTGGGTACTTGTGGGTGCTTGTAGGCGCTTGTAGGTACTTGTATGAGTTTGTATGTACTTGTGGGTGCTTGTAGGCGCTTGTAGGTACTTGTATGAGTTTGTATGTACTTGTGGGTGCTTGTGGGTACTTCTGGGTGCTTGAAGGTACTTGTGGGTGCTTGAAGGTACTTGTGGGTACTTGCCCCGGGTACTTGTGGGTGCTTTTAGGTACTTTTGGGTGCTTTTAGTTGCTTGTGGATACTTTTAGGTGGTTGTGGGTGCTTGTAGGTACTTGAAGGTATTTGTGGGTACTTGTGGGTGCTTGTGGGTACGTGTGGGTGCTTGTGGGTTCTTGTTGGTACTTGTCGGTGCTTGTAGGTACTTGTAGGCACTTGTGGGTACTTGTGGGTTATTGTGGGTGATTGTAGGTACTTGTGGGTGCTTGTAGGTACTAGTGGGTACTTGTCGGTGCTTGTAGGTACTTCTGGGTGCTTGTAGGTACTTGTGGGTTCTTGTAGGTACTTGTGGGTTCTTTTGGGTACTTGTGGGTGCTTGTAGGTGCTTGTGGATACTTGTAGGTGCTTGTGGATACTTGTAGGTGCTCTTGGGCGCTTGTAGGTACTTGTGGGTACTTGTAGGTACTTGTGGGTACTTTAAGGTACTTGTGGGTGCTTGTGGGTACTTGTGGGTACTTTTAGGTACTTGTGGGTACTTGTAGGTACTTGTGGGTACTTGTGGGTGCTTGTAGGTGCTTGTAGGTACTTGTAGGTACTTGTAGGTACTTGTATGAGTTTGTATGTACTTGTGGGTGCTTGTGGGTACTTGTGGGTGCTTAAAGGTACTTGTGGGTGCTTGAAGGTACTTGTGAGTACTTGCCCCGGGTACTTGTGGGTGCTTTTAGGTACTTTTGGGTTCTTTTAGTTGCTTGTGGATACTTTTAGGTGGTTGTGGGTGCTTGTAGGTACTTGAAGGTATTTGTGGGTACTTGTGGGTGCTTGTGGGTACTTGTGGGTGCTTGTGGGTTCTTGTGGGTACTTGTCGGTGCTTGTAGGTACTTGTGTGTACTTGTGGGTTATTGTGGGTGATTGTAGGTACTTTTGGGTTCTTGTGGGTACTTGTGGGTGCTTTTAGTTGCTTGTGGGTGCTTTTAGTTGCTTGTGGGTGCTTGTAGGTACTTTTGGGTGCTTTTAGTTGCTTGTGGATACTTTTAGGTGGTTGTGGGTGGTTGTGGGTGCTTGTAGGTACTTGAAGGTATTTGATGGTATTTGTAGGTACTTGTGGGTTCTTGTAGGTACTTGTGGGTGCTTGTAGGTACTTGTGGGTGCTTGTAGGTACTAGTGGGTACTTGTGGGTACTTCTAGGTACTTGTAGGTACTTGTGGGTACTTGTGGGTGCTTGTTGGTGCTTGTAGGTACTTGTATGAGTTTGTATGTACCTGTGGGTGCTTGTGGGTACTTGTGGGTGCTTGTGGGTACTTGTGGGTGCTTGTGGGTACTTGTGGGTACTTGCCGCGGATGCCTCTGGGTGCTTGCCCCAGGTGCCTGCAGGTACTTGCCCCGGGTGCTCCTGGGTGCTTAGACCGGGTGCTTGTAGGTACTTTTGGGTGCTTTTAGTTGCTTGTGGATACTTTTAGGTGGTTGTGGGTGCTTGTTGGTACTTGAAGGTATTTGAAGGTATTTGTGGGTACTTGTGGGTGCTTGTGTGTACTTTTGGGTACTTGTAAGTACTTGTGGGTACTTGTGGGTGCTTGTAAGTACTTATGGGTACTTGTAGGTGCTTGTAGGTACTTGTGGGTTATTGTGGGTGATTGTAGGTACTTGTGGGTGCTTGTAGGTACTAGTGGGTACTTGTCGGTGCTTGTAGGTACTTCTGGGTGCTTGTAGGTACTTGTGGGTTCTTGTAGGTACTTGTGGGTTCTTTTGGGTACTTGTGGGTGCTTGTAGGTGCTTGTGGATACTTGTAGGTGCTTGTGGATACTTGTAGGTGCTCTTGGGCGCTTGTAGGTACTTGTGGGTACTTGTAGGTACTTGTGGGTACTTGTGGGTACTTTAAGGTACTTGTGGGTGCTTGTGGGTACTTGTGGGTACTTTTAGGTACTTGTGGGTACTTGTAGGTACTTGTGGGTACTTGTGGGTGCTTGTAGGTGCTTGTAGGTACTTGTAGGTACTTGTAGGTACTTGTATGAGTTTGTATGTACTTGTGGGTGCTTGTGGGTACTTGTGGGTGCTTAAAGGTACTTGTGGGTGCTTGAAGGTACTTGTGAGTACTTGCCCCGGGTACTTGTGGGTGCTTTTAGGTACTTTTGGGTGCTTTTAGTTGCTTGTGGATACTTTTAGGTGGTTGTGGGTGCTTGTAGGTACTTGAAGGTATTTGTGGGTACTTGTGGGTGCTTGTGGGTACTTGTGGGTGCTTGTGGGTTCTTGTGGGTACTTGTCGGTGCTTGTAGGTACTTGTGTGTACTTGTGGGTTATTGTGGGTGATTGTAGGTACTTTTGGGTTCTTGTGGGTACTTGTGGGTGCTTTTAGTTGCTTGTGGGTGCTTTTAGTTGCTTGTGGGTGCTTGTAGGTACTTTTGGGTGCTTTTAGTTGCTTGTGGATACTTTTAGGTGGTTGTGGGTGGTTGTGGGTGCTTGTAGGTACTTGAAGGTATTTGATGGTATTTGTAGGTACTTGTGGGTTCTTGTAGGTACTTGTGGGTGCTTGTAGGTACTTGTGGGTGCTTGTAGGTACTAGTGGGTACTTGTGGGTACTTCTAGGTACTTGTAGGTACTTGTGGGTACTTGTGGGTGCTTGTTGGTGCTTGTAGGTACTTGTATGAGTTTGTATGTACCTGTGGGTGCTTGTGGGTACTTGTGGGTGCTTGTGGGTACTTGTGGGTGCTTGTGGGTACTTGTGGGTACTTGCCGCGGATGCCTCTGGGTGCTTGCCCCAGGTGCCTGCAGGTACTTGCCCCGGGTGCTCCTGGGTGCTTAGACCGGGTGCTTGTAGGTACTTTTGGGTGCTTTTAGTTGCTTGTGGATACTTTTAGGTGGTTGTGGGTGCTTGTTGGTACTTGAAGGTATTTGAAGGTATTTGTGGGTACTTGTGGGTGCTTGTGTGTACTTTTGGGTACTTGTAAGTACTTGTGGGTACTTGTGGGTGCTTGTAAGTACTTATGGGTACTTGTAGGTGCTTGTAGGTACTTGTGGGTTATTGTGGGTGATTGTAGGTACTTGTGGGTGCTTGTAGGTACTAGTGGGTACTTGTCGGTGCTTGTAGGTACTTCTGGGTGCTTGTAGGTACTTGTGGGTTCTTGTAGGTACTTGTGGGTTCTTTTGGGTACTTGTGGGTGCTTGTAGGTGCTTGTGGATACTTGTAGGTGCTTGTGGATACTTGTAGGTGCTCTTGGGCGCTTGTAGGTACTTGTGGGTACTTGTAGGTACTTGTGGGTACTTGTGGGTACTTTAAGGTACTTGTGGGTGCTTGTGGGTACTTGTGGGTACTTTTAGGTACTTGTGGGTACTTGTAGGTACTTGTGGGTACTTGTGGGTGCTTGTAGGTGCTTGTAGGTACTTGTAGGTACTTGTAGGTACTTGTATGAGTTTGTATGTACTTGTGGGTGCTTGTGGGTACTTGTGGGTGCTTGAAGGTACTTGTGGGTGCTTGAAGGTACTTGTGAGTACTTGCCCCGGGTACTTGTGGGTGCTTTTAGGTACTTTTGGGTGCTTTTAGTTGCTTGTGGATACTTTTATGTGGTTGTGGGTGCTTGTAGGTACTTGAAGGTATTTGTGGGTACTTGTGGGTGCTTGTGGGTACTTGTGGGTGCTTGTGGGTTCTTGTGGGTACTTGTCGGTGCTTGTATGTACTTGTGTGTACTTGTGGGTTATTGTGGGTGATTGTAGGTACTTTTGGGTTCTTGTGGGTACTTGTGGGTGCTTTTAGTTGCTTGTGGGTGCTTTTAGTTGCTTGTAGGTGCTTGTAGGTACTTTTGGGTGCTTTTAGTTGCTTGTGGATACTTTTAGGTGGTTGTGGGTGGTTGTGGGTGCTTGTAGGTACTTGAAGGTATTTGATGGTATTTGTAGGTACTTGTGGGTTCTTGTAGGTACTTGTGGGTGCTTGTAGGTACTTGTGGGTGCTTGTAGGTACTAGTGGGTACTTGTGGGTACTTCTAGGTACTTGTAGGTACTTGTGGGTACTTGTGGGTGCTTGTTGGTGCTTGTAGGTACTTGTATGAGTTTGTATGTACTTGTGGGTGCTTGTGGGTACTTGTGCGTGCTTGAAGGTACTTGTGGGTGCTTGTGGGTACTTGTGGGTACTTGCCGCGGATGCCTCTGGGTGCTTGCCCCAGGTGCCTGCAGGTACTTGCCCCGGGTGCTCCTGGGTGCTTAGACCGGGTGCTTGTAGGTACTTTTGGGTGCTTTTAGTTGCTTGTGGATACTTTTAGGTGGTTGTGGGGGCTTGTTGGTACTTGAAGGTATTTGAAGGTATTTGTGGGTACTTGTGGGTGCTTGTGGGTACTTTTGGGTACTTGTAAGTACTTGTGGGTACTTGTGGGTGCTTGTAAGTACTTATGGGTACTTGTAGGTGCTTGTAGGTACTTGTGGGTTCTTGTGGGTGCTTGTAGGTACTTGTGGGTTCTTGTGGGTGCTTGTAGGTACTTGTGGGTACTTGTGGGTGCTTGTAGGTACTTTTGGGTTCTTGTTGGTACTTGTGGGTTCTTGTAGGTACTTGTGGGTTCTTTTGGGTACTTGTGGGTGCTTTTAGGTACTTTTGGGTGCTTTTAGTTGCTTGTGGATACTTTTAGGTGGTTGTGGGTGCTTGTAGGTACTTGAAGGTATTTGTGGGTACTTGTGGGTGCCTGTGGGTACTTGTGGCTGCTTGTGGGTTCTTGTGGGTACTTGTCGGTGCTTGTAGGTACTTGTGGGTACTTGTGGGTACTTGTGGGTTATTGTGGGTGATTGTAGGTACTTGTGGGTGCTTGTAGGTACTAGTGGGTACTTGTCGGTGCTTGTAGGTACTTCTGGGTGCTTGTAGGTACTTGTGGGTTCTTGTAGGTACTTGTGGGTTCTTTTGGGTACTTGTGGGTGCTTGTAGGTGCTTGTAGGTGCTTGTGGATACTTGTAGGTGCTTGTGGATACTTGTAGGTGCTCTTGGGTGCTTGTATGTACTTGTGGGTACTTGTAGGTACTTGTGGGTACTTGTGGGTACTTGTAGGTACTTGTGAGTACTTGTGGGTGCTTGTGGGTACTTGTGCGTACTTTTAGGTACTTGTGGGTACTTGTCGGTACTTGTGGGTACTTGTGGGTGCTTGTAGGTGCTTGTAGGTACTTGTATGAGTTTGTATGTACTTGTGGGTGCTTGTGGATACTTGTGGGTGCTTGAAGGTACTTGTGGGTACTTGACCCGGGTACTTGTGGGTGCTTGTGGGTACTTGTGGGTACTTTCCACGGATGCATCTGGGTGCTTGCCCCGGGTGCTTGCAGATACTTGCCCAGGGTGCTCCTGGGTGCTTAGACCGGGTGCTTGTAGGTACTTGTGGGTGCTTGTAGGTACTTTTGGGTTCTTGTGGGTACTTGTGGGTGCTTTTAGTTGCTTGTGGGTGCTTTTAGTTGCTTGTGGGTGCTTGTAGGTACTTTTGGGTGCTTTTATTTGCTTGTGGATACTTTTAGGTGGTTGTGGGTGGTTGTGGGTGCTTGTGGGTGCTTGTAGGTACTTGAAGTTATTTGAAGGTATTTGTGGGTGCTTGTGGGTTCTTGTGGGTACTTGTCGGTGCTTGTAGGTACTTGTGGGTTCTTGTAGGTACTTGTGGGTTCTTGTGGGTGCTTGTAGGTACTTGTGGGTGCTTGTAGGTACTTGTGGGTACTTTTAGGTACTTGTGGGTACTTGTGGGTGCTTGTAGGCGCTTGTAGGTACTTGTATGAGTTTGTATGTACTTGTGGGTGCTTGTAGGCGCTTGTAGGTACTTGTATGAGTTTGTATGTACTTGTGGGTGCTTGAAGGTACTTGTGGGTACTTGCCCCGGGTACTTTTGGGTGCTTGTGGGTACTTGTGGGTACTTGTGGGTGCTTGAAGGTACTTGTGTGTGCTTGAAGGTACTTGTGGGTGCTTGAAGGTACTTGTGGGTACTTGCCCCGGGTACTTGTGGGTACTTGCCCCGGGTACTTGTGGGTGCTTTTAGTTGCTTGTTGATACTTTTAGGTGGTTGTGGGTGCTTGTAGGTACTTAAAGGTATTTGTGGGTACTTGTGGGTGCTTGTGGGTACTTGTGGGTGCTTGTGGGTTCTTGTGGGTACTTGTCGGTGCTTGTAGGTACTTGTGGGTACTTGTGGGTTATTGTGGGTGATTGTAGGTACTTGTGGGTGCTTGTAGGTACTAGTGGGTACTTGTCGGTGCTTGTAGGTACTTCTGGGTGCTTGTAGGTACTTGTGGGTTCTTGTAGGTACTTGTGGGTTCTTTTGGGTACTTGTGGGTGCTTGTAGGTGCTTGTGGATACTTGTAGGTGCTCTTGGGCGCTTGTAGGTACTTGTGGGTACTTGTAGGTGCTTGTAGGTACTTGTATGAGTTTGTATGTACTTGTGGGTGCTTGTGGATACTTGTGGGTGCTTGTGGATACTTGTGGGTGCTTGAAGGTACTTGTGGGTACTTGACCCGGGTACTTGTGGGTGCTTGTGGGTACTTGTGGGTACTTTCCACGGATGCATCTGGGTGCTTGCCCCGGGTGCTTGCAGATACTTGCCCAGGGTGCTCCTGGGTGCTTAGACCGGGTGCTTGTAGGTACTTGTGGGTGCTTGTAGGTACTTTTGGGTTCTTGTGGGTACTTGTGGGTGCTTTTAGTTGCTTGTGGGTGCTTTTAGTTGCTTGTGGGTGCTTGTAGGTACTTTTGGGTGCTTTTAGTTGCTTGTGGATACTTTTAGGTGGTTGTGGGTGGTTGTGGGTGCTTGTGGGTGCTTGTAGGTACTTGAAGTTATTTGAAGGTATTTGTGGGTGCTTGTGGGTTCTTGTGGGTACTTGTCGGTGCTTGTAGGTGCTTGTGGGTTCTTGTAGGTACTTGTGGGTTCTTGTGGGTGCTTGTAGGTACTTGTGGGTGCTTGTAGGTACTTGTGGGTACTTTTAGGTACTTGTGGGTACTTGTGGGTGCTTGTAGGCGCTTGTAGGTACTTGTATGAGTTTGTATGTACTTGTGGGTGCTTGTAGGCGCTTGTAGGTACTTGTATGAGTTTGTATGTACTTGTGGGTGCTTGTGGGTACTTGTGGGTGCTTGAAGGTACTTGTGGGTACTTGCCCCGGGTACTTTTGGGTGCTTGTGGGTACTTGTGGGTACTTGTGGGTGCTTGAAGGTACTTGTGTGTGCTTGAAGGTACTTGTGGGTGCTTGAAGGTACTTGTGGGTACTTGCCCCGGGTACTTGTGGGTACTTGCCCCGGGTACTTGTGGGTGCTTTTAGGTACTTTTGGGTGCTTTTAGTTGCTTGTTGATACTTTTAGGTGGTTGTGGGTGCTTGTAGGTACTTAAAGGTATTTGTGGGTACTTGTGGGTGCTTGTGGGTACTTGTGGGTGCTTGTGGGCTCTTGTGGGTACTTGTCGGTGCTTGTAGGTACTTGTGGGTACTTGTGGGTTATTGTGGGTGATTGTAGGTACTTGTGGGTGCTTGTAGGTACTAGTGGGTACTTGTCGGTGCTTGTAGGTACTTCTGGGTGCTTGTAGGTACTTGTGGGTTCTTGTAGGTACTTGTGGGTTCTTTTGGGTACTTGTGGGTGCTTGTAGGTGCTTGTGGATACTTGTAGGTGCTCTTGGGCGCTTGTAGGTACTTGTGGGTACTTGTAGGTACTTGTGGGTACTTGTGGGTACTCGTAGGTACTTGTAGGTACTTGTGGGTACTTGTGGGTGCTTGTGGGTACTTGTGGGTACTTTTAGGTACTTGTGGGTACTTGTAGGTACTTGTGGGTGCTTGTGGGTACTTGTGACTACTTTTAGGTACTTGTAGGTACTTGTAGGTGCTTGTAGGTGCTTGTAGGTGCTTGTAGGTACTTGTATGAGTTTGTATGTACTTGTGGGTGCTTGTGGGTACTTGTGGGTGCTTGAAGGTACTTGTGTGTGCTTGAAGGTACTTGTGGGTGCTTGAAGGTACTTGTGGGTACTTGCCCGGGTACTTGTGGGTACTTGCCCGGGTACTTGTGGGTGCTTTTAGGTACTTTTGGTTGCTTTTAGTTGCTTGTGGATACTTTTAGGTGGTTGTGGGTGCTTGTAGGTACTTAAAGGTATTTGTGGGTACTTGTGGGTGCTTGTGGGTACTTGTGGGTGCTTGTGGGTTCTTGTGGGTACTTGTCGGTGCTTGTAGGTACTTGTGGGTACTTGTGGGTTATTGTGGGTGATTGTAGGTACTTGTGGGTACTTGTCGGTGCTTGTAGGTACTTCTGGGTGCTTGTAGGTACTTGTGGGTTCTTGTAGGTACTTGTGGGTTCTTTTGGGTACTTGTGGGTGCTTGTAGGTGCTTGTGGATACTTGTAGGTGCTCTTGGGCGCTTGTAGGTACTTGTGGGTTCTTGTGGGTACTTGTCGGTGCTTGTAGGTACTTGTGGGTTCTTGTAGGTACTTGTGGGTTCTTGTGGGTGCTTGTAGGTACTTGTGGGTGCTTGTAGGTACTTGTGGGTACTTTAAGGTACTTGTGGGTACTTGTGGGTGCTGGTAGGCGCTTGTAGGTACTTGTATGAGTTTGTATGTACTTGTGGGTGCTTGTGGGTACTTGTGGGTGCTTGAAGGTACTTGTGGGTACTTGCCCCGGGTACTTGTGGGTGCTTGGGGGTACTTGTGGGTACTTGTGGGTGCTTGAAGGTACTTGTGTGTGCTTGAAGGTACTTGTGGGTGCTTGTAGGTACTTGAGGGTACTTGCCCCGGGTACTTGTGGGTGCTTTTAGGTACTTTTGGGTGCTTTTAGTTGCTTGTGGATACTTTTAGGTGGTTGTGGGTGCTTGTAGGTACTTAAAGGTATTTGTGGGTACTTGTGGGTGCTTGTGGGTACTTGTATGAGTTTGTATGTACTTGTGGGTGCTTGTGGGTACTTGTGGGTGCTTGAAGGTACTTGTGGGTGCTTGAAGGTACTTGTGAGTATTTGCCCCGGGTACTTGTGGGTGCTTTTAGGTACTTTTGGGTGCTTTTAGTTGCTTGTGGATACTTTTAGGTGGTTGTGGGTGCTTGTAGGTACTTGAAGGTATTTGTGGGTACTTGTGGGTGCTTGTGGGTACTTGTGGGTGCTTGTGGGTTCTTGTGGGTACTTGTCGGTGCTTGTAGGTACTTGTGTGTACTTGTGGGTTATTGTGGGTGATTGTAGGTACTTTTGGGTTCTTGTGGGTACTTGTGGGTGCTTTTAGTTGCTTGTGGGTGCTTTTAGTTGCTTGTGGGTGCTTGTAGGTACTTTTGGGTGCTTTTAGTTGCTTGTGGATACTTTTAGGTGGGTGTGGGTGGTTGTGGGTGCTTGTAGGTACTTGAAGGTATTTGATGGTATTTGTAGGTACTTGTGGGTTCTTGTAGGTACTTGTGGGTGCTTGTAGGTACTTGTGGGTGCTTGTAGGTACTAGTGGGTACTTGTGGGTACTTCTAGGTACTTGTAGGTACTTGTGGGTACTTGTGGGTGCTTGTTGGTGCTTGTAGGTACTTGTATGAGTTTGTATGTACTTGTGGGTGCTTGTGGGTACTTGTGGGTGCTTGAAGGTACTTGTGGGTGCTTGTGGGTACTTGTGGGTACTTGCCGCGGATGCCTCTGGGTGCTTGCCCCAGGTGCCTGCAGGTACTTGCCCCGGGTGCTCCTGGGTGCTTAGACCGGGTGCTTGTAGGTACTTTTGGGTGCTTTTAGTTGCTTGTGGATACTTTTAGGTGGTTGTGGGTGCTTGTTGGTACTTGAAGGTATTTGAAGGTATTTGTGGGTACTTGTGGGTGCTTGTGGGTACTTTTGGGTACTTGTAAGTACTTGTGGGTACTTGTGGGTGCTTGTAAGTACTTATGGGTACTTGTAGGTGCTTGTAGGTACTTGTGGGTTCTTGTGGGTGCTTGTAGGTACTTGTGGGTTCTTGTGGGTGCTTGTAGGTACTTGTGGGTACTTGTGGGTGCTTGTAGGTACTTTTGGGTTCTTGTTGGTACTTGTGGGTGCTTTTAGTTGCTTGTGGGTGCTTTTAGGTACTTTTGGGTGCTTTTAGTTGCTTGTGGATACTTTTAGGTGGTTGTGGGTGCTTGTAGGTACTTGAAGGTATTTGTGGGTACTTGTGGGTGCCTGTGGGTACTTGTGGCTGCTTGTGGGTTCTTGTGGGTACTTGTCGGTGCTTGTAGGTACTTGTGGGTACTTGTGGGTTATTGTGGGTGATTGTAGGTACTTGTGGGTGCTTGTAGGTACTAGTGGGTACTTGTCGGTGCTTGTAGGTACTTCTGGGTGCTTGTAGGTACTTGTGGGTTCTTGTAGGTACTTGTGGGTTCTTTTGGGTACTTGTGGGTGCTTGTAGGTGCTTGTAGGTGCTTGTGGATACTTGTAGGTGCTTGTGGATACTTGTAGGTGCTCTTGGGTGCTTGTAGGTACTTGTGGGTACTTGTAGGTACTTGTGGGTACTTGTGGGTACTTGTAGGTACTTGTGAGTACTTGTGGGTGCTTGTGGGTACTTGTGCGTACTTTTAGGTACTTGTGGGTACTTGTAGGTACTTGTGGGTACTTGTGGGTGCTTGTAGGTGCTTGTAGGTACTTGTATGAGTTTGTATGTACTTGTGGGTGCTTGTGGATACTTGTGGGTGCTTGTAGGTGCTTGTAGGTACTTGTATGAGTTTGTATGTACTTGTGGGTGCTTGTGGATACTTGTGGATGCTTGAAGGCACTTGTGGGTACTTGACCCGGGTCCTTGTGGGTGCTTGTGGGTACTTGTGGGTACTTTCCACGGATGCATCTGGGTGCTTGCCCCGGGTGCTTGCAGATACTTGCCCAGGGTGCTCCTGGGTGCTTAGACCGGGTGCTTGTAGGTACTTGTGGGTGCTTGTAGGTACTTTTGGGTTCTTGTGGGTACTTGTGGGTGCTTTTAGTTGCTTGTGGGTGCTTTTAGTTGCTTGTGGGTGCTTGTAGGTACTTTTGGGTGCTTTTAGTTGCTTGTGGATACTTTTAGGTGGTTGTGGGTGCTTGTGGGTGCTTGTAGGTACTTGAAGTTATTTGAAGGTATTTGTGGGTGCTTGTGGGTTCTTGTGGGTACTTGTCGGTGCTTGTAGGTACTTGTGGGTTCTTGTAGGTACTTGTGGGTTCTTGTGGGTGCTTGTAGGTACTTGTGGGTGCTTGTAGGTACTTGTGGGTACTTTTAGGTACTTGTGGGTACTTGTGGGTGCTTGTAGGCGCTTGTAGGTACTTGTATGAGTTTGTATGTACTTGTGGGTGCTTGTGGGTACTTGTGGGTGCTTGAAGGTACTTGTGGGTACTTGCCCCGGGTACTTTTGGGTGCTTGTGGGTACTTGTGGGTACTTGTGGGTGCTTGAAGGTACTTGTGTGTGCTTGAAGGTACTTGTGGGTGCTTGAAGGTACTTGTGGGTACTTGCCCCGGGTACTTGTGGGTACTTGCCCCGGGTACTTGTGGGTGCTTTTAGGTACTTTTGGGTGCTTTTAGTTGCTTGTTGATACTTTTAGGTGGTTGTGGGTGCTTGTAGGTACTTAAAGGTATTTGTGGGTACTTGTGGGTGCTTGTGGGTACTTGTGGGTGCTTGTGGGTTCTTGTGGGTACTTGTCGGTGCTTGTAGGTACTTGTGGGTACTTGTGGGTTATTGTGGGTGATTGTAGGTACTTGTGGGTGCTTGTAGGTACTTTTGGGTTCTTGTGGGTACTTGTGGGTGCTTTTAGTTGCTTGTGGGTGCTTTTAGTTGCTTTTGGGTGCTTGTAGGTACTTGAAGTTATTTGAAGGTATTTGTGGGTGCTTGTGGGTTCTTGTGGGTACTTATCGGTGCTTGTAGGTACTTGTGGGTTCTTGTAGGTACTTGTGGGTTCTTGTGGGTGCTTGTAGGTACTTGTGGGTGCTTGTAGGTACTTGTGGGTACTTTTAGGTACTTGTGGGTACTTGTGGGTGCTTGTAGGCGCTTGTAGGTACTTGTATGAGTTTGTGTGTACTTGTGGGTGCTTGTGGGTACTTGTGGGTACTTTCCCCGGGTACTTTTGGGTGCTTGTGGGTACTTGTGGGTACTTGTGGGTGCTTGAAGGTACTTGTGTGTGCTTGAAGGTACTTGTGGGTGCTTGAAGGTACTTGTGGGTACTTGCCCCGGGTACTTGTGGGTACTTGCCCCGGGTACTTGTGGGTGCTTTTAGGTACTTTTGGGTGCTTTTAGTTGCTTGTTGATACTTTTAGGTGGTTGTGGGTGCTTGTAGGTACTTAAAGGTATTTGTGGGTACTTGTGGGTGCTTGTGGGTACTTGTGGGTGCTTGTGGGTTCTTGTGGGTACTTGTCGGTGCTTGTAGGTACTTCTGGGTGCTTGTAGGTACTTGTGGGTTCTTGTAGGTACTTGTGGGTTCTTTTGGGTACTTGTGGGTGCTTGTAGGTGCTTGTGGATACTTGTAGGTGCTCTTGGGCGCTTGGAGGTACTTGTGGGTACTTGTAGGTACTTGTGGGTACTTGTGGGTACTTGTAGGTACTTGTAGGTACTTGTGGGTACTTGTGGGTGCTTGTGGGTACTTGTGGGTACTTTTAGGTACTTGTGGGTACTTGTAGGTACTTGTGGGTGCTTGTGGGTACTTGTGGGTACTTTTAGGTACTTGTAGGTACTTGTAGGTGCTTGTAGGTGCTTGTAGGTGCTTGTAGGTACTTGTATGAGTTTGTATGTACTTGTGGGTGCTTGTGGGTACTTGTGGGTGCTTGAAGGTACTTGTGTGTGCTTGAAGGTACTTGTGGGTGCTTGAAGGTACTTGTGGGTACTTGCCCGGGTACTTGTGGGTGCTTTTAGGTACTTTTGGTTGCTTTTAGTTGCTTGTGGATACTTTTAGGTGGTTGTGGGTGCTTGTAGGTACTTAAAGGTATTTGTGGGTACTTGTGGGTGCTTGTGGGTACTTGTGGGTGCTTGTGGGTTCTTGTGGGTACTTGTCGGTGCTTGTAGGTACTTGTGGGTACTTGTGGGTTATTGTGGGCGATTGTAGGTACTTGTGGGTACTTGTCGGTGCTTGTAGGTACTTCTGGGTGCTTGTAGGTACTTGTGGGTTCTTGTAGGTACTTGTGGGTTCTTTTGGGTACTTGTGGGTGCTTGTAGGTGCTTGTGGATACTTGTAGGTGCTCTTGGGCGCTTGTAGGTACTTGTGGGTTCTTGTGGGTACTTGTCGGTGCTTGTAGGTACTTGTGGGTTCTTGTAGGTACTTGTGGGTTCTTGTGGGTGCTTGTAGGTACTTGTGGGTGCTTGTAGGTACTTGTGGGTACTTTAAGGTACTTGTGGGTACTTTTGGGTGCTTGTAGGCGCTTGTAGGTACTTGTATGAGTTTGTATGTACTTGTGGGTGCTTGTGGGTACTTGTGGGTGCTTGAAGGTACTTGTGGGTACTTGCCCCGGGTACTTGTGGGTGCTTGGGGGTACTTGTGGGTACTTGTGGGTGCTTGAAGGTACTTGTGTGTGCTTGAAGGTACTTGTGGGTACTTGCCCCGGGTACTTGTGGGTGCTTTTAGGTACTTTTGGGTGCTTTTAGTTGCTTGTGGATACTTTTAGGTGGTTGTGGGTGCTTGTAGGTACTTAAAGGTATTTGTGGGTACTTGTGGGTGCTTGTGGGTACTTGTGGGTGCTTGTGGGTTCTTGTGGGTACTTGTCGGTGTTTGTAGGTACTTGTGGGTACTTGTGGGTTATTGTGGGTGATTGTAGGTACTTGTGGGTGCTTGTAGGTGCTAGTGGGTACTTGTCGGTGCTTGTAGGTACTTCTGGGTGCTTGTAGGTACTTGTGGGTTCTTGTAGGTACTTGTGGGTTCTTTTGGGTACTTGTGGGTGCTTGTAGGTGCTTGTGGATACTTGTAGGTGCTCTTGGGCGCTTGTAGGTACTTGTGGGTACATGTAGGTACTTGTGGGTACTTGTGGGTACTTGTAGGTACTTGTAGGTACTTGTGGGTACTTGTGGGTGCTTGTGGGTACTTGTGGGTACTTTTAGGTACTTGTGGGTACTTGTAGGTACTTGTGGGTGCTTGTGGGTACTTGTGGGTACTTTTAGGTACTTGTAGTTACTTGTAGGTGCTTGTAGGTACTTGTATGAGTTTGTATGTACTTGTGGGTGCTTGTGGGTACTTGTGGGTGCTTGAAGGTACTTGTGTGTGCTTGAAGGTACTTGTGGGTGCTTGAAGGTACTTGTGGGTACTTGCCCGGGTACTTGTGGGTGCTTTTAGGTACTTTTGGTTGCTTTTAGTTGCTTGTGGATACTTTTAGGTGGTTGTGGGTGCTTGTAGGTACTTAAAGGTATTTGTGGGTACTTGTGGGTGCTTGTGGGTACTTGTGGGTGCTTGTGGGTTCTTGTGGGTACTTGTCGGTGCTTGTAGGTACTTGTGGGTACTTGTGGGTTATTGTGGGTGATTGTAGGTACTTGTGGGTACTTGTCGGTGCTTGTAGGTACTTCTGGGTGCTTGTAGGTACTTGTGGGTTCTTGTAGGTACTTGTGGGTTCTTTTGGGTACTTGTGGGTGCTTGTAGGTGCTTGTGGATACTTGTAGGTGCTCTTGGGCGCTTGTAGGTACTTGTGGGTTCTTGTGGGTACTTGTCGGTGCTTGTAGGTACTTGTGGGTTCTTGTAGGTACTTGTGGGTTCTTGTGGGTGCTTGTAGGTACTTGTGGGTGCTTGTAGGTACTTGTGGGTACTTTAAGGTACTTGTGGGTGCTTGTAGGCGCTTGTAGGTACTTGTATGAGTTTGTATGTACTTGTGGGTGCTTGTGGGTACTTGTGGGTGCTTGAAGGTACTTGTGGGTACTTGCCCCGGGTACTTGTGGGTGCTTGGGGGTACTTGTGGGTACTTGTGGGTGCTTGAAGGTACTTGTGGGTGCTTGAAGGTACTTGTGGGTACTTGCCCCGGGTACTTGTGGGTGCTTTTAGGTACTTTTGGGTGCTTTTCGTTGCTTGTGGATACTTTTAGGTGGTTGTGGGTGCTTGTAGGTACTTAAAGGTATTTGTGGGTACTTGTGGGTGCTTGTGGGTACTTGTATGAGTTTGTATGTACTTGTGGGTGCTTGTGGGTACTTGTGGGTGCTTGAAGGTACTTGTGGGTGCTTGAAGGTACTTGTGAGTACTTGCCCCGGGTACTTGTGGGTGCTTTTAGGTACTTTTGGGTGCTTTTAGTTGCTTGTGGATACTTTTAGGTGGTTGTGGGTGCTTGTAGGTACTTGAAGGTATTTGTGGGTACTTGTGGGTGCTTGTGGGTACTTGTGGGTGCTTGTGGGTTCTTGTGGGTACTTGTCGGTGCTTGTAGGTACTTGTGTGTACTTGTGGGTTATTGTGGGTGATTGTAGGTACTTTTGGGTTCTTGTGGGTACTTGTGGGTGCTTTTAGTTGCTTGTGGGTGCTTTTAGTTGCTTGTGGGTGCTTGTAGGTACTTTTGGGTGCTTTTAGTTGCTTGTGGATACTTTTAGGTGGTTGTGGGTGGTTGTGGGTGCTTGTAGGTACTTGAAGGTATTTGATGGTATTTGTAGGTACTTGTGGGTTCTTGTAGGTACTTGTGGGTGCTTGTAGGTACTTGTGGGTGCTTGTAGGTACTAGTGGGTACTTGTGGGTACTTCTAGGTGCTTGTAGGTACTTGTGGGTACTTGTGGGTGCTTGTTGGTGCTTGTAGGTACTTGTATGAGTTTGTATGTACTTGTGGGTGCTTGTGGGTACTTGTGGGTGCTTGAAGGTACTTGTGGGTGCTTGTGGGTACTTGTGGGTACTTGCCGCGGATGCCTCTGGGTGCTTGCCCCAGGTGCCTGCAGGTACTTGCCCCGGGCGCTCCTGGGTGCTTAGACCGGGTGCTTGTAGGTACTTTTGGGTGCTTTTAGTTGCTTGTGGATACTTTTAGGTGGTTGTGGGTGCTTGTTGGTACTTGAAGGTATTTGAAGGTATTTGTGGGTACTTGTGGGTGCTTGTGGGTACTTTTGGGTACTTGTAAGTACTTGTGGGGACTTGTGGGTGCTTGTAAGTACTTATGGGTACTTGTAGGTGCTTGTAGGTACTTGTGGGTTCTTGTGGGTGCTTGTAGGTACTTGTGGGTTCTTGTGGGTGCTTGTAGGTACTTGTGGGTACTTGTGGGTGCTTGTAGGTACTTTTGGGTTCTTGTTGGTACTTGTGGGTGCTTTTAGTTGCTTGTGGGTGCTTTTAGGTACTTTTGGGTGCTTTTAGTTGCTTGTGGATACTTTTAGGTGGTTGTGGGTGCTTGTAGGTACTTGAAGGTATTTGTGGGTACTTGTGGGTGCCTGTGGGTACTTGTGGCTGCTTGTGGGTTCTTGTGGGTACTTTTCGGTGCTTGTAGGTACTTGTGGGTACTTGTGGGTTATTGTGGGTGATTGTAGGTACTTGTGGGTGCTTGTAGGTACTAGTGGGTACTTGTCGGTGCTTGTAGGTACTTCTGGGTGCTTGTAGGTACTTGTGGGTTCTTGTAGGTACTTGTGGGTTCTTTTGGGTACTTGTGGGTGCTTGTAGGTGCTTGTGGATACTTGTAGGTGCTTGTGGATACTTGTAGGTGCTCTTGGGTGCTTGTAGGTACTTGTGGGTACTTGTAGGTACTTGTGGGTACTTGTGGGTACTTGTAGGTACTTGTGAGTACTTGTGGGTGCTTGTGGGTACTTGTGCGTACTTTTAGGTACTTGTGGGTACTTGTGGGTACTTGTGGGTACTTGTGGGTGCTTGTAGGTGCTTGTAGGTACTTGTATGAGTTTGTATGTACTTGTGGGTGCTTGTGGATACTTGTGGGTGCTTGTGGATACTTGTGGGTGCTTGAAGGTACTTGTGGGTACTTGACCCGGGTACTTGTGGGTGCTTGTGGGTACTTGTGGGTACTTTCCACGGATGCATCTGGGTGCTTGCCCCGGGTGCTTGCAGATACTTGCCCAGGGTGCTCCTGGGTGCTTAGACCGGGTGCTTGTAGGTACTTGTGGGTGCTTGTAGGTACTTTTGGGTTCTTGTGGGTACTTGTGGGTGCTTTTAGTTGCTTGTGGGTGCTTTTAGTTGCTTGTGGGTGCTTGTAGGTACTTTTGGGTGCTTTTAGTTGCTTGTGGAAACTTTTAGGTGGTTGTGGGTGCTTGTGGGTGCTTGTAGGTACTTGTCGGTGCTTGTAGGTACTTGTGGGTTCTTGTAGGTACTTGTGGGTTCTTGTGGGTGCTTGTAGGTACTTGTGGGTGCTTGTAGGTACTTGTGGGTACTTTTAGGTACTTGTGGGTACTTGTGGGTGCTTGAAGGTACTTGTGGGTACTTGCTCCGGGTACTTTTGGGTGCTTGTGGGTACTTGTGGGTACTTGTGGGTGCTTGAAGGTACTTGTGTGTGCTTGAAGGTACTTGTGGGTGCTTGAAGGTACTTGTGGGTACTTGCCCCGGGTACTTGTGGGTACTTGCCCCGGGTACTTGTGGGTACTTGCCCCGGGTACTTGTGGGTGCTTTTAGGTACTTTTGGGTGCTTTTAGTTGCTTGTTGATACTTTTAGGTGGTTGTGGGTGCTTGTAGGTACTTAAAGGTATTTGTGGGTACTTGTGGGTGCTTGTGGGTACTTGTGGGTGCTTGTGGGTTCTTGTGGGTACTTGTCGGTGCTTGTAGGTACTTGTGGGTACTTGTGGGTTATTGTGGGTGATTGTAGGTACTTGTGGGTGCTTGTAGGTACTAGTGGGTACTTGTCGGTGCTTGTAGGTACTTCTGGGTGCTTGTAGGTACTTGTGGGTTCTTGTAGGTACTTGTGGGTTCTTTTGGGTACTTGTGGGTGCTTGTAGGTGCTTGTGGATACTTGTAGGTGCTCTTGGGCGCTCGGAGGTACTTGTGGGTACTTGTAGGTACTTGTGGGTACTTGTGGGTACTTGTAGGTACTTGTAGGTACTTGTGGGTACTTGTGGGTGCTTGTGGGTACTTGTGGGTACTTGTGGGTGCTTGTTGGTGCTTGTAGGTACTTGTATGAGTTTGTATGTACTTGTGGGTGCTTGTGGGTACTTGTGGGTGCTTGAAGGTACTTGTGGGTGCTTGTGGGTACTTGTGGGTACTTGCCGCGGATGCCTCTGGGTGCTTGCCCCAGGTGCCTGCAGGTACTTGCCCCGGGTGCTCCTGGGTGCTTAGACCGGGTGCTTGTAGGTACTTTTGGGTGCTTTTAGTTGCTTGTGGATACTTTTAGGTGGTTGTGGGTGCTTGTTGGTACTTGAAGGTATTTGAAGGTATTTGTGGGTACTTGTGGGTGCTTGTGGGTACTTTTGGGTACTTGTAAGTACTTGTGGGTACTTGTGGGTGCTTGTAAGTACTTATGGGTACTTGTAGGTGCTTGTAGGTACTTGTGGGTTCTTGTGGGTGCTTGTAGGTACTTGTGGGTTCTTGTGGGTGCTTGTAGGTACTTGTGGGTACTTGTGGGTGCTTGTAGGTACTTTTGGGTTCTTGTTGGTACTTGTGGGTGCTTTTAGTTGCTTGTGGGTGCTTTTAGGTGGTTGTGGGTGCTTGTAGGTACTTGAAGGTATTTGTGGGTACTTGTGGGTGCCTGTGGGTACTTGTGGCTGCTTGTGGGTTCTTGTGGGTACTTGTCGGTGCTTGTAGGTACTTGTGGGTACTTGTGGGTTATTGTGGGTGATTGTAGGTACTTGTGGGTGCTTGTAGGTACTAGTGGGTACTTGTCGGTGCTTGTAGGTACTTCTGGGTGCTTGTAGGTACTTGTGGGTTCTTGTAGGTACTTGTGGGTTCTTTTGGGTACTTGTGGGTGCTTGTAGGTGCTTGTAGGTGCTTGTGGATACTTGTAGGTGCTTGTGGATACTTGTAGGTGCTCTTGGGTGCTTGTAGGTACTTGTGGGTACTTGTAGGTACTTGTGGGTACTTGTGGGTACTTGTAGGTACTTGTGAGTACTTGTGGGTGCTTGTGGGTACTTGTGCGTACTTTTAGGTACTTGTGGGTACTTGTAGGTACTTGTGGGTACTTGTGGGTGCTTGTAGGTGCTTGTAGGTACTTGTATGAGTTTGTATGTACTTGTGGGTGCTTGTGGATACTTGTGGGTGCTTGTGGATACTTGTGGGTGCTTGAAGGTACTTGTGGGTACTTGACCCGGGTACTTGTGGGTGCTTGTGGGTACTTGTGGGTACTTTCCACGGATGCATCTGGGTGCTTGCCCCGGGTGCTTGCAGATACTTGCCCAGGGTGCTCCTGGGTGCTTAGACCGGGTGCTTGTAGGTACTTGTGGGTGCTTGTAGGTACTTTTGGGTTCTTGTGGGTACTTGTGGGTGCTTTTAGTTGCTTGTGGGTGCTTTTAGTTGCTTGTGGGTGCTTGTAGGTACTTTTGGGTGCTTTTAGTTGCTTGTGGAAACTTTTAGGTGGTTGTGGGTGCTTGTGGGTGCTTGTAGGTACTTGAAGTTATTTGAAGGTATTTGTGGGTGCTTGTGGGTTCTTGTGGGTACTTGTCGGTGCTTGTAGGTACTTGTGGGTTCTTGTAGGTACTTGTGGGTTCTTGTGGGTGCTTGTAGGTACTTGTGGGTGCTTGTAGGTACTTGTGGGTACTTTTAGGTACTTGTGGGTACTTGTGGGTACTTGTGGGTACTTGTGGGTGCTTGAAGGTACTTGTGGGTACTTGCTCCGGGTACTTTTGGGTGCTTGTGGGTACTTGTGGGTGCTTGAAGGTACTTGTGTGTGCTTGAAGGTACTTGTGGGTGCTTGAAGGTACTTGTGGGTACTTGCCCCGGGTACTTGTGGGTACTTGCCCCGGGTACTTGTGGGTACTTGCCCCGGGTACTTGTGGGTGCTTTTAGGTACTTTTGGGTGCTTTTAGTTGCTTGTTGATACTTTTAGGTGGTTGTGGGTGCTTGTAGGTACTTAAAGGTATTTGTGGGTACTTGTGGGTGCTTGTGGGTACTTGTGGGTGCTTGTGGGTTCTTGTGGGTACTTGTCGGTGCTTGTAGGTACTTGTGGGTACTTGTGGGTTATTGTGGGTGATTGTAGGTACTTGTGGGTGCTTGTAGGTACTAGTGGGTACTTGTCGGTGCTTGTAGGTACTTCTGGGTGCTTGTAGGTACTTGTGGGTTCTTGTAGGTACTTGTGGGTTCTTTTGGGTACTTGTGGGTGCTTGTAGGTGCTTGTGGATACTTGTAGGTGCTCTTGGGCGCTCGGAGGTACTTGTGGGTACTTGAAGGTACTTGTGGGTACTTGTGGGTACTTGTAGGTACTTGTAGGTACTTGTGGGTACTTGTGGGTGCTTGTGGGTACTTGTGGGTACTTTTAGGTACTTGTGGGTACTTGTAGGTACTTGTGGGTGCTTGTGGGTACTTGTGGGTACTTTAGGTACTTGTAGGTACTTGTAGGTGCTTGTAGGTGCTTGTAGGTGCTTGTAGGTACTTGTATGAGTTTGTATGTACTTGTGGGTGCTTGTGGGTACTTGTGGGTGCTTGAAGGTACTTGTGTGTGCTTGAAGGTACTTGTGGGTGCTTGAAGGTACTTGTGGGTACTTGCCCGGGTACTTGTGGGTGCTTTTAGGTACTTTTGGTTGCTTTTAGTTGCTTGTGGATACTTTTAGGTGGTTGTGGGTGCTTGTAGGTACTTAAAGGTATTTGTGGGTACTTGTGGGTGCTTGTGGGTACTTGTGGGTGCTTGTGGGTTCTTGTGGGTACTTGTCGGTGCTTGTAGGTACTTGTCGGTGCTTGTAGGTACTTGTGGGTACTTGTAGGTACTTGTGGGTTCTTGTAGGTACTTGTGGGTTCTTTTGGGTACTTGTGGGTGCTTGTAGGTGCTTGTGGATACTTGTAGGTGCTCTTGGGCGCTTGGAGGTACTTGTGGGTACTTGTAGGTACTTGTGGGTACTTGTGGGTACTTGAAGGTACTTGTAGGTACGTGTGGGTACTTGTGGGTGCTTGTGGGTACTTGTGGGTACTTTTAGGTACTTGTGGGTACTTGTAGGTACTTGTGGGTGCTTGTGGGTACTTGTGGGTACTTTTAGGTACTTGTAGGTACTTGTAGGTGCTTGTAGGTGCTTGTAGGTGCTTGTAGGTACTTGTATGAGTTTGTATGTACTTGTGGGTGCTTGTGGGTACTTGTGGGTGCTTGAAGGTACTTGTGTGTGCTTGAAGGTACTTGTGGGTGCTTGAAGGTACTTTTGGGTACTTGCCCGGGGTACTTGTGGGTGCTTTTAGGTACTTTTGGTTGCTTTTAGTTGCTTGTGGATACTTTTAGGTGGTTGTGGGTGCTTGTAGGTACTTAAAGGTATTTGTGGGTACTTGTGGGTGCTTGTGGGTACTTGTGGGTGCTTGTGGGTTCTTGTGGGTACTTGTCGGTGCTTGTAGGTACTTGTCGGTGCTTGTAGGTACTTGTGGGTACTTGTGGGTTATTGTGGGTGATTGTAGGTACTTGTGGGTACTTGTCGGTGCTTGTAGGTACTTCTGGGTGCTTGTAGGTACTTGTGGGTTCTTGTAGGTACTTGTGGGTTCTTTTGGGTACTTGTGGGTGCTTGTAGGTGCTTGTGGATACTTGTAGGTGCTCTTGGGCGCTTGTAGGTACTTGTGGGTTCTTGTGGGTACTTGTCGGTGCTTGTAGGTACTTGTGGGTTCTTGTAGGTACTTGTGGGTTCTTGTGGGTGCTTGTAGGTACTTGTGGGTGCTTGTAGGTACTTGTGGGTACTTGTGGGTGCTTGTTGGCGCTTGTAGGTACTTGTATGAGTTTGTATGTACTTGTGGGTGCTTGTGGGTACTTGTGGGTGCTTGAAGGTTCTTGTGGGTACTTGCCCCGGGTACTTGTGGGTGCTTGGGGGTACTTGTGGGTACTTGTGGGTGCTTGAAGGTACTTGTGTGTGCTTTTAGGTACTTTTGGGTGCTTTTAGTTGCTTGTGGATACTTTTAGGTGGTTGTGGGTGCTTGTAGGTACTTAAAGGTATTTGTGGGTACTTGTGGGTGCTTGTGGGTACTTGTGGGTGCTTGTGGGTTCTTGTGGGTACTCTTCGGTGCTTGTAGGTACTTGTGGGTACTTGTGGGTTATTGTGGGTGATTGTAGGTACTTGTGGGTGCTTGTAGGTACTAGTGGGTACTTGTCGGTGCTTGTAGGTACTTCTGGGTGCTTGTAGGTACTTGTGGGTTCTTGGAGGTACTTGTGGGTTCTTTTGGGTACTTGTGGGTGCTTGTAGGTGCTTGTGGATACTTGTAGGTGCTCTTGGGCGCTTGTAGGTACTTGTGGGTACTTGTAGGTACTTGTGGGTACTTGTGGGTACTTGTAGGTACTTGTAGGTACTTTTGGGTACTTGTGGGTGCTTGTGGATACTTGTGGGTACTTTTAGGTACTTGTGGGTACTTGTAGGTACTTGTGGGTGCTTGTGGGTACTTGTGGGTACTTTTAGGTACTTGTAGGTACTTGTAGGGGCTTGTAGGTGCTTGTAGGTACTTGTATGAGTTTGTATGTACTTGTGGGTGCTTGTGGGTACTTGTGGGTGCTTGAAGGTACTTGTGTGTGCTTGAAGGTACTTGTGGGTGCTTGAAGGTACTTGTGGGTACTTGCCCGGGTACTTGTGGGTGCTTTTAGGTACTTTTGGTTGCTTTTAGTTGCTTGTGGATACTTTTAGGTGGTTGTGGGTGCTTGTAGGTACTTAAAGGTATTTGTGGGTACTTGTGGGTGCTTGTGGGTACTTGTGGGTGCTTGTGGGTTCTTGTGGGTACTTGTCGGTGCTTGTAGGTACTTGTGGGTACTTGTGGGTTATTGTGGGTGATTGTAGGTACTTGTGGGTGCTTGTAGGTACTAGTGGGTACTTGTCGGTGCTTGTAGGTACTTCTGGGTGCTTGTAGGTACTTGTGGGTTCTTGTAGGTACTTGTGGGTTCTTTTGGGTACTTGTGGGTGCTTGTAGGTGCTTGTGGATACTTGTAGGTGCTCTTGGGCGCTTGTAGGTACTTGTGGGTTCTTGTGGGTACTTGTCGGTGCTTGTAGGTACTTGTGGGTTCTTGTAGGTACTTGTGGGTTCTTGTGGGTGCTTGTAGGTACTTGTGGGTGCTTGTAGGTACTTGTGGGTACTTTAAGGTACTTGTGGGTGCTTGAAGGTACTTGTGTGTGCTTGAAGGTACTTGTGGGTGCTTGAAGGTACTTGTGGGTACTTGCCCCGGGTACTTGTGGGTGCTTTTAGGTACTTTTGGGTGCTTTTAGTTGCTTGTGGATACTTTTAGGTGGTAATGGGTGCTTGTAGGTACTTAAAGGTATTTGTGGGTACTTGTGGGTGCTTGTGGGTACTTGTGGGTGCTTGTGGGTGCTTGTAGGTGCTTGTGGATACTTGTAGGTGCTCTTGGGCGCTTGTAGGTACTTGTGGGTGCTTGTAGGTACTAGTGGGTACTTGTCGGTGCTTGTAGGTACTTCTGGGTGCTTGTAGGTACTTGTGGGTTCTTGTAGGTACTTGTGGGTTCTTTTGGGTACTTGTGGGTGCTTGTAGGTGCTTGTGGATACTTGTAGGTGCTCTTGGGCGCTTGTAGGTACTTGTGGGTTCTTGTGGGTACTTGTCGGTGCTTGTAGGTACTTGTGGGTTCTTGTAGGTACTTGTGGGTTCTTGTGGGTGCTTGTAGGTACTTGTGGGTGCTTGTAGGTACTTGTGGGTACTTTAAGGTACTTGTGGGTGCTTGAAGGTACTTGTGTGTGCTTGAAGGTACTTGTGGGTGCTTGAAGGTACTTGTGGGTACTTGCCCCGGGTACTTGTGGGTGCTTTTAGGTACTTTTGGGTGCTTTTAGTTGCTTGTGGATACTTTTAGGTGGTAATGGGTGCTTGTAGGTACTTAAAGGTATTTGTGGGTACTTGTGGGTGCTTGTGGGTTCTTTTGGGTACTTGTGGGTGCTTGTAGGTGCTTGTGGATACTTGTAGGTGCTCTTGGGCGCTTGTAGGTACTTGTGGGTACTTGTAGGTACTTGTGGGTACTTGTGGGTACTTGTAGGTACTTGTAGGTACTTGTGGGTACTTGTGGGTGCTTGTGGGTACTTGTGGGTACTTTTAGGTACTTTTGGGTACTTGTAGGTACTTGTGGGTGCTTGTGGGTACTTGTGGGTACTTTTAGGTACTTGTAGGTACTTGTAGGGGCTTGTAGGTGCTTGTAGGTACTTGTATGAGTTTGTATGTACTTGTGGGTGCTTGTGGGTACTTGTGGGTGCTTGAAGGTACTTGTGTGTGCTTGAAGGTACTTGTGGGTGCTTGAAGGTACTTGTGGGTACTTGCCCGGGTACTTGTGGGTGCTTTTAGGTACTTTTGGTTGCTTTTAGTTGCTTGTGGATACTTTTAGGTGGTTGTGGGTGCTTGTAGGTACTTAAAGGTATTTGTGGGTACTTGTGGGTGCTTGTGGGTACTTGTGGGTGCTTGTGGGTTCTTGTGGGTACTTGTCGGTGCTTGTAGGTACTTGTGGGTACTTGTGGGTTATTGTGGGTGATTGTAGGTACTTGTGGGTGCTTGTAGGTACTAGTGGGTACTTGTCGGTGCTTGTAGGTACTTCTGGGTGCTTGTAGGTACTTGTGGGTTCTTGTAGGTACTTGTGGGTTCTTTTGGGTACTTGTGGGTGCTTGTAGGTGCTTGTGGATACTTGTAGGTGCTCTTGGGCGCTTGTAGGTACTTGTGGGTTCTTGTGGGTACTTGTCGGTGCTTGTAGGTGCTTGTAGGTACTTGTGGGTTCTTGTAGGTACTTGTGGGTTCTTGTGGGTGCTTGTAGGTACTTGTGGGTGCTTGTAGGTACTTGTGGGTACTTTAAGGTACTTGTGGGTGCTTGAAGGTACTTGTGTGTGCTTGAAGGTACTTGTGGGTGCTTGAAGGTACTTGTGGGTACTTGCCCCGGGTACTTGTGGGTGCTTTTAGGTACTTTTGGGTGCTTTTAGTTGCTTGTGGATACTTTTAGGTGGTAATGGGTGCTTGTAGGTACTTAAAGGTATTTGTGGGTACTTGTGGGTGCTTGTGGGTACTTGTGGGTGCTTGTGGGTTCTTGTGGGTACTTGTCGGTGCTTGTAGGTACTTGTGGGTACTTGTGGGTTATTGTGGGTGATTGTAGGTACTTGTGGGTGCTTGTAGGTACTAGTGGGTACTTGTCGGAGCTTGTAGGTACTTCTGGGTGCTTGTAGGTACTTGTGGGTTCTTGTAGGTACTTGTGGGTTCTTTTGGGTACTTGTGGGTGCTTGTAGGTGCTTGTGGATACTTGTAGGTGCTCTTGGGCGCTTGTAGGTACTTGTGGGTACTTGTAGGTACTTGTGGGTACTTGTGGGTATTTGTAGGTACTTGTAGGTACTTGTGGGTACTTGTGGGTGCTTGTGGGTACTTGTGGGTACTTTTAGGTACTTGTGGGTACTTGTAGGTACTTGTGGGTGCTTGTGGGTGCTTGTGGGTACTTGTGGGTACTTTTAGGTACTTGTGGGTACTTGTAGGTACTTGTGGGTGCTTGTGGGTACTTGTGGGTACTTTAGGTACTTGTAGGTACTTGTAGGTGCTTGTAGGTGCTTGTAGGTACTTGTATGAGTTTGTATGTACTTGTGGGTGCTTGTGGGTACTTGTGGGTGCTTGAAGGTACTTGTGTGTGCTTGAAGGTACTTGTGGGTGCTTGAAGGTACTTGTGGGTACTTGCCCGGGTACTTGTGGGTGCTTTTAGGTACTTTTGGTTGCTTTTAGTTGCTTGTGGATACTTTTAGGTGGTTGTGGGTGCTTGTAGGTACTTAAAGGTATTTGTGGGTACTTGTGGGTGCTTGTGGGTACTTGTGGGTGCTTGTGGGTTCTTGTGGGTACTTGTCGGTGCTTGTAGGTACTTGTCGGTGCTTGTAGGTACTTGTGGGTACTTGTAGGTACTTGTGGGTTCTTGTAGGTACTTGTGGGTTCTTTTGGGTACTTGTGGGTGCTTGTAGGTGCTTGTGGATACTTGTAGGTGCTCTTGGGCGCTTGGAGGTACTTGTGGGTACTTGTAGGTACTTGTGGGTACTTGTGGGTACTTGTAGGTACTTGTAGGTACGTGTGGGTACTTGTGGGTGCTTGTGGGTACTTGTGGGTACTTTTAGGTACTTGTGGGTACTTGTAGGTACTTGTGGGTGCTTGTGGGTACTTGTGGGTACTTTTAGGTACTTGTAGGTGCTTGTAGGTGCTTGTAGGTGCTTGTAGGTACTTGTATGAGTTTGTATGTACTTGTGGGTGCTTGTGGGTACTTGTGGGTGCTTGAAGGTACTTGTGTGTGCTTGAAGGTACTTGTGGGTGCTTGAAGGTACTTGTGGGTACTTGCCCGGGGTACTTGTGGGTGCTTTTAGGTACTTTTGGTTGCTTTTAGTTGCTTGTGGATACTTTTAGGTGGTTGTGGGTGCTTGTAGGTACTTAAAGGTATTTGTGGGTACTTGTGGGTGCTTGTGGGTACTTGTGGGTGCTTGTGGGTTCTTGTGGGTACTTGTCGGTGCTTGTAGGTACTTGTCGGTGCTTGTAGGTACTTGTGGGTACTTGTGGGTTATTGTGGGTGATTGTAGGTACTTGTGGGTACTTGTCGGTGCTTGTAGGTACTTCTGGGTGCTTGTAGGTACTTGTGGGTTCTTGTAGGTACTTGTGGGTTCTTTTGGGTACTTGTGGGTGCTTGTAGGTGCTTGTGGATACTTGTAGGTGCTCTTGGGCGCTTGTAGGTACTTGTGGGTTCTTGTGGGTACTTGTCGGTGCTTGTAGGTACTTGTGGGTTCTTGTAGGTACTTGTGGGTTCTTGTGGGTGCTTGTAGGTACTTGTGGGTGCTTGTAGGTACTTGTGGGTACTTTAAGGTACTTGTGGGTACTTGTGGGTGCTTGTAGGCGCTTGTAGGTACTTGTATGAGTTTGTATGTACTTGTGGGTGCTTGTGGGTACTTGTGGGTGCTTGAAGGTACTTGTGGGTACTTGCCCCGGGTACTTGTGGGTGCTTGGGGGTACTTGTGGGTTATTGTGGGTGATTGAAGGTACTTGTGTGTGCTTTTAGGTACTTTTGGGTGCTTTTAGTTGCTTGTGGATACTTTTAGGTGGTTGTGGGTGCTTGTAGGTACTTAAAGGTATTTGTGGGTACTTGTGGGTGCTTGTGGGTACTTGTGGGTGCTTGTGGGTTCTTGTGGGTACTCTTCGGTGCTTGTAGGTACTTGTGGGTACTTGTGGGTTATTGTGGGTGATTGTAGGTACTTGTGGGTGCTTGTAGGTACTAGTGGGTACTTGTCGGTGCTTGTAGGTACTTCTGGGTGCTTGTAGGTACTTGTGGGTTCTTGGAGGTACTTGTGGGTTCTTTTGGGTACTTGTGGGTGCTTGTAGGTGCTTGTGGATACTTGTAGGTGCTCTTGGGCGCTTGTAGGTACTTGTGGGTACTTGTAGGTACTTGTGGGTACTTGTGGGTACTTGTCGGTGCTTGTAGGTACTTGTCGGTGCTTGTAGGTACTTGTGGGTACTTGTGGGTTATTGTGGGTGATTGTAGGTACTTGTGGGTACTTGTCGGTGCTTGTAGGTACTTCTGGGTGCTTGTAGGTACTTGTGGGTTCTTGTAGGTACTTGTGGGTTCTTTTGGGTACTTGTGGGTGCTTGTAGGTGCTTGTGGATACTTGTAGGTGCTCTTGGGCGCTTGTAGGTACTTGTGGGTTCTTGTGGGTACTTGTCGGTGCTTGTAGGTACTTGTGGGTTCTTGTAGGTACTTGTGGGTTCTTGTGGGTGCTTGTAGGTACTTGTGGGTGCTTGTAGGTACTTGTGGGTACTTTAAGGTACTTGTGGGTACTTGTGGGTGCTTGTAGGCGCTTGTAGGTACTTGTATGAGTTTGTATGTACTTGTGGGTGCTTGTGGGTACTTGTGGGTGCTTGAAGGTACTTGTGGGTACTTGCCCCGGGTACTTGTGGGTGCTTGGGGGTACTTGTGGGTACTTGTGGGTGCTTGAAGGTACTTGTGTGTGCTTTTAGGTACTTTTGGGTGCTTTTAGTTGCTTGTGGATACTTTTAGGTGGTTGTGGGTGCTTGTAGGTACTTAAAGGTATTTGTGGGTACTTGTGGGTGCTTGTGGGTACTTGTGGGTGCTTGTGGGTTCTTGTGGGTACTCTTCGGTGCTTGTAGGTACTTGTGGGTACTTGTGGGTTATTGTGGGTGATTGTAGGTACTTGTGGGTGCTTGTAGGTACTAGTGGGTACTTGTCGGTGCTTGTAGGTACTTCTGGGTGCTTGTAGGTACTTGTGGGTTCTTGGAGGTACTTGTGGGTTCTTTTGGGTACTTGTGGGTGCTTGTAGGTGCTTGTGGATACTTGTAGGTGCTCTTGGGCGCTTGTAGGTACTTGTGGGTACTTGTAGGTACTTGTGGGTACTTGTGGGTACTTGTAGGTACTTGTAGGTACTTGTGGGTACTTGTGGGTGCTTGTGGGTACTTGTGGGTACTTTTAGGTACTTGTGGGTACTTGTAGGTACTTGTGGGTGCTTGTGGGTACTTGTGGGTACTTTTAGGTACTTGTAGGTACTTGTAGGGGCTTGTAGGTGCTTGTAGGTACTTGTATGAGTTTGTATGTACTTGTGGGTGCTTGTGGGTACTTGTGGGTGCTTGAAGGTACTTGTGTGTGCTTGAAGGTACTTGTGGGTGCTTGAAGGTACTTGTGGGTACTTGCCCGGGTACTTGTGGGTGCTTTTAGGTACTTTTGGTTGCTTTTAGTTGCTTGTGGATACTTTTAGGTGGTTGTGGGTGCTTGTAGGTACTTAAAGGTATTTGTGGGTACTTGTGGGTGCTTGTGGGTACTTGTGGGTGCTTGTGGGTTCTTGTGGGTACTTGTCGGTGCTTGTAGGTACTTGTGGGTACTTGTGGGTTATTGTGGGTGATTGTAGGTACTTGTGGGTGCTTGTAGGTACTAGTGGGTACTTGTCGGTGCTTGTAGGTACTTCTGGGTGCTTGTAGGTACTTGTGGGTTCTTGTAGGTACTTGTGGGTTCTTTTGGGTACTTGTGGGTGCTTGTAGGTGCATGTGGATACTTGTAGGTGCTCTTGGGCGCTTGTAGGTACTTGTGGGTTCTTGTGGGTACTTGTCGGTGCTTGTAGGTACTTGTGGGTTCTTGTAGGTACTTGTGGGTTCTTGTGGGTGCTTGTAGGTACTTGTGGGTGCTTGTAGGTACTTTTGGGTACTTTAAGGTACTTGTGGGTGCTTGAAGGTACTTGTGTGTGCTTGAAGGTACTTGTGGGTGCTTGAAGGTACTTGTGGGTACTTGCCCCGGGTACTTGTGGGTGCTTTTAGGTACTTTTGGGTGCTTTTAGTTGCTTGTGGATACTTTTAGGTGGTAATGGGTGCTTGTAGGTACTTAAAGGTATTTGTGGGTACTTGTGGGTGCTTGTGGGTACTTGTGGGTGCTTGTGGGTTCTTGTGGGTACTTGTCGGTGCTTGTAGGTACTTGTGGGTACTTGTGGGTTATTGTGGGTGATTGTAGGTACTTGTGGGTGCTTGTAGGTACTAGTGGGTACTTGTCGGAGCTTGTAGGTACTTCTGGGTGCTTGTAGGTACTTGTGGGTTCTTGTAGGTACTTGTGGGTTCTTTTGGGTACTTGTGGGTGCTTGTAGGTGCTTGTGGATACTTGTAGGTGCTCTTGGGCGCTTGTAGGTACTTGTGGGTACTTGTAGGTACTTGTGGGTACTTGTGGGTACTTGTAGGTACTTGTAGGTACTTAAGGGTACTTGTGGGTGCTTGTGGGTACTTGTGGGTACTTTTAGGTACTTGTGGGTACTTGTAGGTACTTGTGGGTGCTTGTGGGTACTTGTGGGTACTTTTAGGTACTTGTAGGTGCTTGTAGGTGCTTGTAGGTACTTGTATGAGTTTGTATGTACTTGTGGGTGCTTGTGGGTACTTGTGGGTGCTTGAAGGTACTTGTGTGTGCTTGAAGGTACTTGTGGGTGCTTGAAAGTACTTGTGGGTACTTGCCCGGGTACTTGTGGGTGCTTTTAGGTACTTTTGGGTGCTTTTAGTTGCTTGTGGATACTTTTAGGTGGTTGTGGGTGCTTGTAGGTACTTAAAGGTATTTGTGGGTACTTGTGGGTACTTGTGGGTGCTTGTGGGTACTTGTGGGTGCTTGTGGGTTCTTGTGGGTACTCTTCGGTGCTTGTAGGTACTTGTGGGTACTTGTGGGTTATTGTGGGTGATTGTAGGTACTTGTGGGTGCTTGTAGGTACTAGTGGGTACTTGTCGGTGCTTGTAGGTACTTCTGGGTGCTTGTAGGTACTTGTGGGTTCTTGGAGGTACTTGTGGGTTCTTTTGGGTACTTGTGGGTGCTTGTAGGTGCTTGTGGATACTTGTAGGTGCTCTTGGGCGCTTGTAGGTACTTGTGGGTACTTGTAGGTACTTGTGGGTACTTGTGGGTACTTGTATGTACTTGTAGGTACTTGTGGGTACTTGTGGGTGCTTGTGGGTACTTGTGGGTACTTTTAGGTACTTGTGGGTACTTGTAGGTACTTGTGGGTACTTGTGGGTGCTTGTAGGTGCTTTTAGGTACTTGTATGAGTTTGTATGTACTTGTGGGTGCTTGTGGGTACTTGTGGGTGCTTGTGGGTTCTTGTGGGTACTCTTCGGTGCTTGTAGGTACTTGTGGGTACTTGTGGGTTATTGTGGGTGATTGTAGGTACTTGTGGGTGCTTGTAGGTACTAGTGGGTACTTGTCGGTGCTTGTAGGTACTTCTGGGTGCTTGTAGGTACTTGTGGGTTCTTGGAGGTACTTGTGGGTTCTTTTGGGTACTTGTGGGTGCTTGTAGGTGCTTGTGGATACTTGTAGGTGCTCTTGGGCGCTTGTAGGTACTTGTGGGTACTTGTAGGTACTTGTGGGTACTTGTGGGTACTTGTATGTACTTGTAGGTACTTGTGGGTACTTGTGGGTGCTTGTGGGTACTTGTGGGTACTTTTAGGTACTTGTGGGTACTTGTAGGTACTTGTGGGTACTTGTGGGTGCTTGTAGGTGCTTTTAGGTACTTGTATGAGTTTGTATGTACTTGTGGGTGCTTGTGGGTACTTGTGGGTGCTTGTGGGTTCTTGTGGGTACTCTTCGGTGCTTGTAGGTACTTGTGGGTACTTGTGGGTTATTGTGGGTGATTGTAGGTACTTGTGGGTGCTTGTAGGTACTAGTGGGTACTTGTCGGTGCTTGTAGGTACTTCTGGGTGCTTGTAGGTACTTGTGGGTTCTTGTAGGTACTTGTGGGTTCTTTTGGGTACTTGTGGGTGCTTGTAGGTGCTTGTGGATACTTGTAGGTGCTCTTGGGCGCTTGTAGGTACTTGTGGGTTCTTGTGGGTACTTGTCGGTGCTTGTAGGTACTTGTGGGTTCTTGTAGGTACTTGTGGGTTCTTGTGGGTGCTTGTAGGTACTTGTGGGTGCTTGTAGGTACTTGTGGGTACTTTAAGGTACTTGTGGGTGCTTGAAGGTACTTGTGTGTGCTTGAAGGTACTTGTGGGTGCTTGAAGGTACTTGTGGGTACTTGCCCCGGGTACTTGTGGGTGCTTTTAGGTACTTTTGGGTGCTTTTAGTTGCTTGTGGATACTTTTAGGTGGTAATGGGTGCTTGTAGGTACTTAAAGGTATTAGTGGGTACTTGTGGGTGCTTGTGGGTACTTGTGGGTGCTTGTGGGTTCTTGTGGGTACTTGTCGGTGCTTGTAGGTACTTGTGGGTACTTGTGGGTTATTGTGGGTGATTGTAGGTACTTGTGGGTGCTTGTAGGTACTAGTGGGTACTTGTCGGAGCTTGTAGGTACTTTTGGGTGCTTGTAGGTACTTGTAGGTTCTTGTAGGTACTTGTGGGTTCTTTTGGGTACTTGTGGGTGCTTGTAGGTGCTTGTGGATACTTGTAGGTGCTCTTGGGCGCTTGTAGGTACTTGTGGGTACTTGTAGGTACTTGTGGGTACTTGTGGGTACTTGTAGGTACTTGTGGGTACTTGTGGGTACTTTTAGGTACTTGTGGGTACTTGTAGGTACTTGTGGGTGCTTGTGGGTGCTTGTGGGTACTTGTGGGTACTTTTAGGTACTTGTGGGTACTTGTAGGTACTTGTGGGTGCTTGTGGGTACTTGTGTGTACTTTAGGTACTTGTAGGTACTTGTAGGTGCTTGTAGGTGCTTGTAGGTGCTTGTAGGTACTTGTATGAGTTTGTATGTACTTGTGGGTGCTTGTGGGTACTTGTGGGTGCTTGAAGGTACTTGTGTGTGCTTGAAGGTACTTGTGGGTGCTTGAAGGTACTTGTGGGTACTTGCCCGGGTATTTGTGGGTGCTTTTAGGTACTTTTGGTTGCTTTTAGTTGCTTGTGGATACTTTTAGGTGGTTGTGGGTGCTTGTAGGTACTTAAAGGTATTTGTGGGTACTTGTGGGTGCTTGTGGGTACTTGTGGGTGCTTGTGGGTTCTTGTGGGTACTTGTCGGTGCTTGTAGGTACTTGTCGGTGCTTGTAGGTACTTGTGGGTACTTGTAGGTACTTGTGGGTTCTTGTAGGTACTTGTGGGTTCTTTTGGGTACTTGTGGGTGCTTGTAGGTGCTTGTGGATACTTGTAGGTGCTCTTGGGCGCTTGGAGGTACTTGTGGGTACTTGTAGGTACTTGTGGGTACTTGTGGGTACTTGTAGGTACTTGTAGGTACGTGTGGGTACTTGTGGGTGCTTGTGGGTACTTGTGGGTACTTTTAGGTACTTGTGGGTACTTGTAGGTACTTGTGGGTGCTTGTGGGTACTTGTGGGTACTTTTAGGTACTTGTAGGTACTTGTAGGTGCTTGTAGGTGCTTGTAGGTACTTGTATGAGTTTGTATGTACTTGTGGGTGCTTGTGGGTACTTGTGGGTGCTTGAAGGTACTTGTGTGTGCTTGAAGGTACTTGTGGGTGCTTGAAGGTACTTGTGGGTACTTGCCCGGGGTACTTGTGGGTGCTTTTAGGTACTTTTGGTTGCTTTTAGTTGCTTGTGGATACTTTTAGGTGGTTGTGGGTGCTTGTATTTACTTAAAGGTGCTTGTAGGTACTTGTGGGTACTTGTGGGTTATTGTGGGTGATTGTAGGTACTAGTGGGTTCTTTTGGGTACTTGTGGGTGCTTGTAGGTGCTTGTGGATACTTGTAGGTGCTCTTGGGCGCTTGTAGGTACTTGTGGGTTCTTGTGGGTACTTGTCGGTGCTTGTAGGTACTTGTGGGTTCTTGTAGGTACTTGTGGGTTCTTGTGGGTGCTTGTAGGTACTTGTGGGTGCTTGTAGGTACTTGTGGGTACTTTAAGGTACTTGTGGGTACTTGTGGGTGCTTGTAGGCGCTTGTAGGTACTTGTATGAGTTTGTATGTACTTGTGGGTGCTTGTGGGTACTTGTGGGTGCTTGAAGGTACTTGTGGGTACTTGCCCCGGGTACTTGTGGGTGCTTGGGGGTACTTGTGGGTACTTGTGGGTGCTTGAAGGTACTTGTGTGTGCTTTTAGGTACTTTTGGGTGCTTTTAGTTGCTTGTGGATACTTTTAGGTGGTTGTGGGTGCTTGTAGGTACTTAAAGGTATTTGTGGGTACTTGTGGGTGCTTGTGGGTACTTGTGGGTGCTTGTGGGTTCTTGTGGGTACTCTTCGGTGCTTGTAGGTACTTGTGGGTTATTGTGGGTGATTGTAGGTACTTGTGGGTGCTTGTAGGTACTAGTGGGTACTTGTCGGTGCTTGTAGGTACTTCTGGGTGCTTGTAGGTACTTGTGGGTTCTTGGAGGTACTTGTGGGTTCTTTTGGGTACTTGTGGGTGCTTGAAGGTGCTTGTGGATACTTGTAGGTGCTCTTGGGCGCTTGTAGGTACTTGTGGGTACTTGTAGGTACTTGTGGGTACTTGTGGGTACTTGTAGGTACTTGTAGGTACTTGTGGGTACTTGTGGGTGCTTGTGGGTACTTGTGGGTACTTTTAGGTACTTGTGGGTACTTGTAGGTACTTGTGGGTGCTTGTGGGTACTTGTGGGTACTTTTAGGTACTTGTAGGTACTTGTAGGGGCTTGTAGGTGCTTGTAGGTACTTGTATGAGTTTGTATGTACTTGTGGGTGCTTGTGGGTACTTGTGGGTGCTTGAAGGTACTTGTGTGTGCTTGAAGGTACTTGTGGGTGCTTGAAGGTACTTGTGGGTACTTGCCCGGGTACTTGTGGGTGCTTTTAGGTACTTTTGGTTGCTTTTAGTTGCTTGTGGATACTTTTAGGTGGTTGTGGGTGCTTGTAGGTACTTAAAGGTATTTGTGGGTACTTGTGGGTGCTTGTGGGTACTTGTGGGTGCTTGTGGGTTCTTGTGGGTACTTGTCGGTGCTTGTAGGTACTTGTGGGTACTTGTGGGTTATTGTGGGTGATTGTAGGTACTTGTGGGTGCTTGTAGGTACTAGTGGGTACTTGTCGGTGCTTGTAGGTACTTCTGGGTGCTTGTAGGTACTTGTGGGTTCTTGTAGGTACTTGTGGGTTCTTTTGGGTACTTGTGGGTGCTTGTAGGTGCTTGTGGATACTTGTAGGTGCTCTTGGGCGCTTGTAGGTACTTGTGGGTTCTTGTGGGTACTTGTCGGTGCTTGTAGGTACTTGTGGGTTCTTGTAGGTACTTGTGGGTTCTTGTGGGTGCTTGTAGGTACTTGTGGGTGCTTGTAGGTACTTGTGGGTACTTTAAGGTACTTGTGGGTGCTTGAAGGTACTTGTGTGTGCTTGAAGGTACTTGTGGGTGCTTGAAGGTACTTGTGGGTACTTGCCCCGGGTACTTGTGGGTGCTTTTAGGTACTTTTGGGTGCTTTTAGTTGCTTGTGGATACTTTTAGGTGGTAATGGGTGCTTGTAGGTACTTAAAGGTATTTGTGGGTACTTGTGGGTGCTTGTGGGTACTTGTGGGTGCTTGTGGGTTCTTGTGGGTACTTGTCGGTGCTTGTAGGTACTTGTGGGTTATTGTGGGTGATTGTAGGTACTTGTGGGTGCTTGTAGGTACTAGTGGGTACTTGTCGGAGCTTGTAGGTACTTCTGGGTGCTTGTAGGTACTTGTGGGTTCTTGTAGGTACTTGTGGGTTCTTTTGGGTACTTGTGGGTGCTTGTAGGTGCTTGTGGATACTTGTAGGTGCTCTTGGGCGCTTGTAGGTACTTGTGGGTACTTGTAGGTACTTGTGGGTACTTGTGGGTACTTGTAGGTACTTGTGGGTACTTGTGGGTGCTTGTGGGTACTTGTGGGTACTTTTAGGTACTTGTGGGTACTTGTAGGTACTTGTGGGTGCTTGTGGGTACTTGTGGGTACTTTTAGGTACTTGTAGGTGCTTGTAGGTGCTTGTAGGTACTTGTATGAGTTTGTATGTACTTGTGGGTGCTTGTGGGTACTTGTGGGTGCTTGAAGGTACTTGTGTGTGCTTGAAGGTACTTGTGGGTGCTTGAAAGTACTTGTGGGTACTTGCCCGGGTACTTGTGGGTGCTTTTAGGTACTTTTGGGTGCTTTTAGTTGCTTGTGGATACTTTTAGGTGGTTGTGGGTGCTTGTAGGTACTTAATGGTATTTGTGGGTACTTGTGGGTACTTGTGGGTGCTTGTGGGTACTTGTGGGTGCTTGTGGGTTCTTGTGGGTACTCTTCGGTGCTTGTAGGTACTTGTGGGTACTTGTGGGTTATTGTGGGTGATTGTAGGTACTTGTGGGTGCTTGTAGGTACTAGTGGGTACTTGTCGGTGCTTGTAGGTACTTCTGGGTGCTTGTAGGTACTTGTGGGTTCTTGGAGGTACTTGTGGGTTCTTTTGGGTACTTGTGGGTGCTTGTAGGTGCTTGTGGATACTTGTAGGTGCTCTTGGGCGCTTGTAGGTACTTGTGGGTACTTGTAGGTACTTGTGGGTACTTGTGGGTACTTGTATGTACTTGTAGGTACTTGTGGGTACTTGTGGGTGCTTGTGGGTACTTGTGGGTACTTTTAGGTACTTGTGGGTACTTGTAGGTACTTGTGGGTACTTGTGGGTGCTTGTAGGTGCTTTTAGGTACTTGTATGAGTTTGTATGTACTTGTGGGTGCTTGTGGGTACTTGTGGGTGCTTGTGGGTTCTTGTGGGTACTCTTCGGTGCTTGTAGGTACTTGTGGGTTATTGTGGGTGATTGTAGGTACTTGTGGGTGCTTGTAGGTACTAGTGGGTACTTGTCGGTGCTTGTAGGTACTTCTGGGTGCTTGTAGGTACTTGTGGATTCTTGGAGGTACTTGTGGGTTCTTTTGGGTACTTGTGGGTGCTTGTAGGTGCTTGTGGATACTTGTAGGTGCTCTTGGGCGCTTGTAGGTACTTGTGGGTACTTGTAGGTACTTGTGGGTACTTGTGGGTACTTGTAGGTACTTGTAGGTACTTGTGGGTACTTGTGGGTGCTTGTGGGTACTTGTGGGTACTTTTAGGTACTTGTGGGTACTTGTAGGTACTTGTGGGTGCTTGTGGGTACTTGTGGGTACTTTTAGGTACTTGTGGGTACTTGTAGGTACTTGTGGGTGCTTGTGGGTACTTGTGGGTACTTTTAGGTACTTGTAGGTACTTGTAGGTGCTTGTAGGTGCTTGTAGGTGCTTGTAGGTGCTTGTAGGTACTTGTATGAGTTTGTATGTACTTGTGGGTGCTTGTGGGTACTTGTGGGTGCTTGAAGGTACTTGTGTGTGCTTGAAGGTACTTGTGGGTGCTTGAAGGTACTTGTGGGTACTTGCCCGGGTACTTGTGGGTGCTTTTAGGTACTTTTGGTTGCTTTTAGTTGCTTGTGGATACTTTTAGGTGGTTGTGGGTGCTTGTAGGTACTTAAAGGTATTTGGGGGTACTTGTGGGTACTTGTGGGTGCTTGTGGGTACTTGTGGGTGCTTGTGGGTTCTTGTGGGTACTCTTCGGTGCTTGTAGGTACTTGTGGGTACTTGTGGGTTATTGTGGGTGATTGTAGGTACTTGTGGGTGCTTGTAGGTACTAGTGGGTACTTGTCGGTGCTTGTAGGTACTTCTGGGTGCTTGTAGGTACTTGTGGGTTCTTGGAGGTACTTGTGGGTTCTTTTGGGTACTTGTGGGTGCTTGTAGGTGCTTGTGGATACTTGTAGGTGCTCTTGGGCGCTTGTAGGTACTTGTGGGTACTTGTAGGTACTTGTGGGTACTTGTGGGTACTTGTATGTACTTGTAGGTACTTGTGGGTACTTGTGGGTGCTTGTGGGTACTTGTGGGTACTTTTAGGTACTTGTGGGTACTTGTAGGTACTTGTGGGTACTTGTGGGTGCTTGTAGGTGCTTTTAGGTACTTGTATGAGTTTGTATGTACTTGTGGGTGCTTGTGGGTACTTGTGGGTGCTTGTGGGTTCTTGTGGGTACTCTTCGGTGCTTGTAGGTACTTGTGGGTACTTGTGGGTTATTGTGGGTGATTGTAGGTACTTGTGGGTGCTTGTAGGTACTAGTGGGTACTTGTCGGTGCTTGTAGGTACTTCTGGGTGCTTGTAGGTACTTGTGGATTCTTGGAGGTACTTGTGGGTTCTTTTGGGTACTTGTGGGTGCTTGTAGGTGCTTGTGGATACTTGTAGGTGCTCTTGGGCGCTTGTAGGTACTTGTGGGTACTTGTAGGTACTTGTGGGTACTTGTGGGTACTTGTAGGTACTTGTAGGTACTTGTGGGTACTTGTGGGTGCTTGTGGGTACTTGTGGGTACTTTTATGTACTTGTGGGTACTTGTAGGTACTTGTGGGTGCTTGTGGGTACTTGTGGGTACTTTTAGGTACTTGTGGGTACTTGTAGGTACTTGTGGGTGCTTGTGGGTACTTGTGGGTACTTTTAGGTACTTGTAGGTACTTGTAGGTGCTTGTAGGTGCTTGTAGGTGCTTGTAGGTACTTGTATGAGTTTGTATGTACTTGTGGGTGCTTGTGGGTACTTGTGGGTGCTTGAAGGTACTTGTGTGTGCTTGAAGGTACTTGTGGGTGCTTGAAGGTACTTGTGGGTACTTGCCCGGGTACTTGTGGGTGCTTTTAGGTACTTTTGGTTGCTTTTAGTTGCTTGTGGATACTTTTAGGTACTTGTGGGTGCTTGAAAGTACTTGTGGGTACTTGCCCGGGTACTTGTGGGTGCTTTTAGGTACTTTTGGGTGCTTTTAGTTGCTTGTGGATACTTTTAGGTGGTTGTGGGTGCTTGTAGGTACTTAAAGGTATTTGTGGGTACTTGTGGGTACTTGTGGGTGCTTGTGGGTACTTGTGGGTGCTTGTGGGTTCTTGTGGGTACTCTTCGGTGCTTGTAGGTACTTGTGGGTACTTGTGGGTTATTGTGGGTGATTGTAGGTACTTGTGGGTGCTTGTAGGTACTAGTGGGTACTTGTCGGTGCTTGTAGGTACTTCTGGGTGCTTGTAGGTACTTGTGGGTTCTTGGAGGTACTTGTGGGTTCTTTTGGGTACTTGTGGGTGCTTGTAGGTGCTTGTGGATACTTGTAGGTGCTCTTGGGCGCTTGTAGGTACTTGTGGGTACTTGTAGGTACTTGTGGGTACTTGTAGGTACTTGTAGGTACTTGTAGGTACTTGTGGGTACTTGTGGGTGCTTGTAGGTGCTTTTAGGTACTTGTATGAGTTTGTATGTACTTGTGGGTGCTTGTGGGTACTTGTGGGTGCTTGTGGGTTCTTGTGGGTACTCTTCGGTGCTTGTAGGTACTTGTGGGTACTTGTGGGTTATTGTGGGTGATTGTAGGTACTTGTGGGTGCTTGTAGGTACTAGTGGGTACTTGTCGGTGCTTGTAGGTACTTCTGGGTGCTTGTAGGTACTTGTGGGTTCTTGGAGGTACTTGTGGGTTCTTTTGGGTACTTGTGGGTGCTTGTAGGTGCTTGTGGATACTTGTAGGTGCTCTTGGGCGCTTGTAGGTACTTGTGGGTACTTGTAGGTACTTGTGGGTACTTGTGGGTACTTGTAGGTACTTGTGGGTACTTGTGGGTGCTTGTGGGTACTTGTGGGTACTTTTAGGTACTTGTGGGTACTTGTAGGTACTTGTGGGTGCTTGTGGGTACTTGTGGGTACTTTTAGGTACTTGTGGGTACTTGTAGGTACTTGTGGGTGCTTGTGGGTACTTTTAGGTACTTGTAGGTACTTGTAGGTGCTTGTAGGTGCTTGTAGGTACTTGTATGAGTTTGTATGTACTTGTGGGTGCTTGTGGGTACTTGTGGGTGCTTGAAGGTACTTGTGTGTGCTTAAAGGTACTTGTGGGTGCTTGAAGGTACTTGTGGGTACTTGCCCGGGTACTTGTGGGTGCTTTTAGGTACTTTTGGTTGCTTTTAGTTGCTTGTGGATACTTTTAGGTGGTTGTGGGTGCTTGTAGGTACTTAAAGGTATTTGTGGGTACTTGTGGGTGCTTGTGGGTACTTGTGGGTGCTTGTGCGTTCTTGTGGGTACTTGTCGGTGCTTGTAGGTACTTGTGGGTACTTGTGGGTTATTGTGGGTGATTGTAGGTACTTGTGGGTGCTTGTAGGTACTAGTGGGTACTTGTCGGTGCTTGTAGGTACTTCTGGGTGCTTGTAGGTACTTGTGGGTTCTTGGAGGTACTTGTGGGTTCTTTTGGGTACTTGTGGGTGCTTGTAGGTGCTTGTGGATACTTGTAGGTGCTCTTGGGCGCTTGTAGGTACTTGTGGGTACTTGTAGGTACTTGTGGGTACTTGTGGGTACTTGTATGTACTTGTAGGTACTTGTGGGTACTTGTGGGTGCTTGTGGGTACTTGTGGGTACTTTTAGGTACTTGTGGGTACTTGTAGGTACTTGTGGGTACTTGTGGGTGCTTGTAGGTGCTTTTAGGTACTTGTATGAGTTTGTATGTACTTGTGGGTGCTTGTGGGTACTTGTGGGTGCTTGTGGGTTCTTGTGGGTACTCTTCGGTGCTTGTAGGTACTTGTGGGTTATTGTGGGTGATTGTAGGTACTTGTGGGTGCTTGTAGGTACTAGTGGGTACTTGTCGGTGCTTGTAGGTACTTCTGGGTGCTTGTAGGTACTTGTGGATTCTTGGAGGTACTTGTGGGTTCTTTTGGGTACTTGTGGGTGCTTGTAGGTGCTTGTGGATACTTGTAGGTGCTCTTGGGCGCTTGTAGGTACTTGTGGGTACTTGTAGGTACTTGTGGGTACTTGTGGGTACTTGTAGGTACTTGTAGGTACTTGTGGGTACTTGTGGGTGCTTGTGGGTACTTGTGGGTACTTTTAGGTACTTGTGGGTACTTGTAGGTACTTGTGGGTGCTTGTGGGTACTTGTGGGTACTTTTAGGTACTTGTGGGTACTTGTAGGTACTTGTGGGTGCTTGTGGGTACTTGTGGGTACTTTTAGGTACTTGTAGGTACTTGTAGGTGCTTGTAGGTGCTTGTAGGTGCTTGTAGGTGCTTGTAGGTACTTGTATGAGTTTGTATGTACTTGTGGGTGCTTGTGGGTACTTGTGGGTGCTTGAAGGTACTTGTGTGTGCTTGAAGGTACTTGTGGGTGCTTGAAGGTACTTGTGGGTACTTGCCCGGGTACTTGTGGGTGCTTTTAGGTACTTTTGGTTGCTTTTAGTTGCTTGTGGATACTTTTAGGTGGTTGTGGGTGCTTGTAGGTACTTAAAGGTATTTGGGGGTACTTGTGGGTACTTGTGGGTGCTTGTGGGTACTTGTGGGTGCTTGTGGGTTCTTGTGGGTACTCTTCGGTGCTTGTAGGTACTTGTGGGTACTTGTGGGTTATTGTGGGTGATTGTAGGTACTTGTGGGTGCTTGTAGGTACTAGTGGGTACTTGTCGGTGCTTGTAGGTACTTCTGGGTGCTTGTAGGTACTTGTGGGTTCTTGGAGGTACTTGTGGGTTCTTTTGGGTACTTGTGGGTGCTTGTAGGTGCTTGTGGATACTTGTAGGTGCTCTTGGGCGCTTGTAGGTACTTGTGGGTACTTGTAGGTACTTGTGGGTACTTGTGGGTACTTGTATGTACTTGTAGGTACTTGTGGGTACTTGTGGGTGCTTGTGGGTACTTGTGGGTACTTTTAGGTACTTGTGGGTACTTGTAGGTACTTGTGGGTACTTGTGGGTGCTTGTAGGTGCTTTTAGGTACTTGTATGAGTTTGTATGTACTTGTGGGTGCTTGTGGGTACTTGTGGGTGCTTGTGGGTTCTTGTGGGTACTCTTCGGTGCTTGTAGGTACTTGTGGGTACTTGTGGGTTATTGTGGGTGATTGTAGGTACTTGTGGGTGCTTGTAGGTACTAGTGGGTACTTGTCGGTGCTTGTAGGTACTTCTGGGTGCTTGTAGGTACTTGTGGATTCTTGGAGGTACTTGTGGGTTCTTTTGGGTACTTGTGGGTGCTTGTAGGTGCTTGTGGATACTTGTAGGTGCTCTTGGGCGCTTGTAGGTACTTGTGGGTACTTGTAGGTACTTGTGGGTACTTGTGGGTACTTGTAGGTACTTGTAGGTACTTGTGGGTACTTGTGGGTGCTTGTGGGTACTTGTGGGTACTTTTATGTACTTGTGGGTACTTGTAGGTACTTGTGGGTGCTTGTGGGTACTTGTGGGTACTTTTAGGTACTTGTGGGTACTTGTAGGTACTTGTGGGTGCTTGTGGGTACTTGTGGGTACTTTTAGGTACTTGTAGGTACTTGTAGGTGCTTGTAGGTGCTTGTAGGTGCTTGTAGGTACTTGTATGAGTTTGTATGTACTTGTGGGTGCTTGTGGGTACTTGTGGGTGCTTGAAGGTACTTGTGTGTGCTTGAAGGTACTTGTGGGTGCTTGAAGGTACTTGTGGGTACTTGCCCGGGTACTTGTGGGTGCTTTTAGGTACTTTTGGTTGCTTTTAGTTGCTTGTGGATACTTTTAGGTACTTGTGGGTGCTTGAAAGTACTTGTGGGTACTTGCCCGGGTACTTGTGGGTGCTTTTAGGTACTTTTGGGTGCTTTTAG